>NW_022436974.1:10727368-11192686 GCF_009761245.1 Sapajus apella | reverse complement strand
TGGAGTGCAATGGCGTGATCTCGGCTCACCACAACCTCCGCCTCCTGGGTTCAGGCAATTCTCCTGCCTCAGCCTCCTGAGTAGCTGGGATTACAGGCACGCGCCACCATGCCCAGCTAATTTTTTGTAGTTTTAGTAGAGACGGGGTTTCACCATGTTGACCAGGATGGTCTCGATCTCTTGACCTCATGATCCACTCGCCTCCACCTCCCAAAGTGCTGGGATTACAGGAAGTTCTCTTTCTTTTTCTACTAACTCTATCCTTAATATATTATATGTTACATAACAATCAGATATTGTATTAACTTCAAATGGGAGAATGGGAAACAAATATTTTAAGAGAAAAGTCACCAAAGCAAATTTTGATTGGCAGTTATATAATCTGAAGTAGTGATTATTAAACTGCTTTGGTGCTGGCAGACAAGACAGAGGAGACATAACTTCCCTCCTATCTCCCCAACATACATGCGCAGATTCTGTTACACCTTCCCTTGACTACCCTGAGTTAAAAATTGCCAGAGAACCACTAACAGGGTTCTTCACGCTATTGGAAATTCCAAAGATTTGAATTCCTCCATTCTTCAGTCTATAGGAATGTGTATTCTATAATATCTCCAGTCACTGGTATGTCAAAGTACACTGATTTCAGTGCTTATTTCACAAATAAAAAATTAAAAAAAAATACTTCTAGTTCAGATTCAGAACTCTTGAAAACAGGTTATTTTAGAAGAGAATTCCGTGGGTGGCTCAAAGTTCTTATTTTTGCACTCAGAACACAGCTGTCACTTGTAACAAAATTAAAGAGAGCAAAGCCCTGCTGTAGTCAGCTATTTAGTTCACAGACAGGAGGCAGCTTTTCACAGTGAATTCCCCGGTGACTTGTCTAATTTGCTTTACAACGACTGAAATGATAAAGCCAGAGCATTTTTACTAAGAAGCTATTAAATAGCCTAAGATAACTTAACCGTTCCAATAATATCACCAGATTCATCATCTAGTGCAAAGAAGTAAAAGAAAAGAGTGTATATTTAGTTTATAAATGTACTTTAAAAAGCATATAGTACCTTGGTAATCCCAAGAGTCAACACAGAAATTACCACTGTAGGTGAAATAGAACTAATTTGGGGATTTAGAATTTGAAATTTAAAAAAAAAATGCTTAAGACAGAAAATGCTTTGAAAATGATAAGATGAATTTCTTATCAGAGGAAGAATTACTGGTTGTCTAATTCCAGCCTTCATATTTGTTTAATGCCAGTCTTCACAGTCTTCACAAACTAGATATAAATTAGCAAGGCTGACCCCCTACAAAATTCCTAAGCAGATGAACGTATTCTCCACAAAGCTTCTTTAATTTTCTCTTCTTTATCCTCTTCCTTCCATCGCGCAATAATGCAGCTATGCCACATACAACGCCACACTTTTAAACCCTACCCCACGTCAGAATCCCTTGGATCCTAGAAATTTACTGCTTTCTCTTCTATAACTCCTTTCCCTGATTCTTTAAATTTCAACTCTTCCTTTTGTCACTCCATCAGATATTTGCTCCGTATCAGGTGACTAATGAGTATCTCATGAACAAATTAATGTTTTAGATACAATTAGTCTCCACATACATATTTTCTCACTTTTATAAGATACCCACAATTTGACAAACTCTTTATGATAAAAAGGAGTGGCTGTACAATGTCAGCACAGCAGATTACAACAGGCAAATGTATCATATTACAATAATTCACTTGAAAATAAAATGTTTAAAACAAAATATTTCACCCATGACACGTGACCAGTTTGCCTATATAAGCCTAATTAACCTATATTACTTTTGTGTATCATTACACTGTATTCCTTTGTTGCCAAGAGAAAACATTTTTACTTTCAAATGAAATTCCATGACTACTGAAGTGAGCAAGTGAATCGTTTTCTCAGCTTATGCTCTAGTCTTGAGAAGAAAACTTGTCTTATGCAAGCAAAACTTTAATGACCTCTACACGTTTGTAATTATATTAAGAGGAGCAGTAAGGGAATTTTAGTCTCAAATGAGATAAAATGAATTGGGGTAGAAAGTGGTGAAAAGGTATTTTAGTTGAGAGAATGATGAAATACAGTTCTAGTGAATATAAATAATACAATAATAATAATGAGGTTTCTGTTTATACAGTGTTTGAGAATTTTATGGTGTTCATTCTGTCCACTTGAAGAATGGAAATCTAAATTTAACCTCATCTAAAATATTTTCTGCATGTTTCAATTTCAGATATTTGCCCAGGTGCTACTTATATATAAAATAGGTTAACAGTTTCCATATGCACTCTGGTTTTACAAATAACATAAGACAGACTAAAATATCTTTCTCCCTCCCTCACCCTCTCTCTTTCTACCTTTCTTCTCTCTCTCTTTCTCTTCGCTCTCTCTTTTTTCCCCCACAATCAGCTTTATTTGCCTTATTCTGCACACAAGCTGGCTGATATAATTTGAAGTTAAGCTATAAAATTTGAAGAATATTCTAAATGAAACATAAATGTTTTAATAAGTGATAAAATATTCTTTAAAAAGTTATGATTATAGACTTTTAAACAAACTCATGCTTCCTAAGGACAAATTTCTTTCTTTTATATTTCATTTATATTTTGCCATTGTTTACATGTAACAAATGTAGAAAAATGTCAATTTTGGTCATCAATATGTGAAATATGTTTTTTAATATGTATTTTCTTTGGATTGACTTATTGAAACATTAAAATGAAAAATTTGTAGATGAAATGAAGTTGAAAATGGATATTCTAAATAGTTTAGAGTGGTCCTTCAATGCTTATAGTGGTTACTGTCAGTAAAAAGACCCTTCTATTGTTAAAACTTTGTGAATTATTAATGCTTTTATTAATTAAAAAGTTCTAATTGGCTACATACAAAGTAAATAACATTGGCCTAGTGGATGTCTCAGTGTAGAAATAGATTAGCATCTCAGAATGTATCTCAGATAAGCATCTCAGATAAGCATCTGAGAGATGCTTATCTATGGTAAAGGTTATCAAGAGTGATTTGGGAGCCCTTTATAAGGTAACATACATCAAATTAAGATGAAAATTACTTTCTTCAGCTAAATGATTAGTCGATAATAATTACAGGCTATGAAAGCTATAACAATGTTTTCAGTTAGCAACATATTGGTAGAGATTTTGATTTATACAATCCAGAAGTCTCATTTATAGTAGAACCCAATATAGTACACATTCCCTGCTTATTTTATATATGGCTTTTCCAACTCATTACAGGCAGACAATATAAAACAAATAAGGGCATCGTTCAATTTTTAAATGCTTTCTTCTTAACAGTGCTTTAGCTGCTTCCCAAAGATTCTGGTACATTGTATATTCGTTCTCATTAGTTTTAAAGAACTTCTTGATTTTTGCCTTAATTTCATTATTTACTTAAGAGTCATTCAGGAGTAGATTGTTCAGTTTCTATGCAGTTGAATGATTTTGAGTAAATTTCTTAGTCTTGAGTTCTAATTTCATTGTGTAGTGGTTCAAGAGATTGTCATGATTTCCGTTCTTTTGCATTTACTGAGGAGCGTTTTACTTACGATTACGTGATGAATTTTAGATTAAGTGCCACGTGGTAATGAGAAGAATGCATATACTGTTGTTTTGGGTGGAGAGTTCAGTAGATAACTGTCAGGTCCACTTGATCCACAGCTGAGTTCAAGTCCTGAATATCTTTGTGAATTTTCTGTCTTGATGGCCTGTCTAATATCATTAATGGGGAACATACCTCAAAATAATAAGAGCCATATATGACAAACCGACAGCCAGTATCATAGTGACTGGGCAAAAGCTGGAAGCGTTGCCCTTGAAAACCAACATAAGACAAGGTTGCCCTCACTCACCAATCTATTCAATTTAGTATTGGAAGTTCTGGCAAGGGCAATCAAGCAATAGAAAGAAATAAAAGGTATTCAAATAGGAATAGAGGTAGTCAAAATATCTTTGCTTGAAAATAACATGATCCTATATCTAGAAAACCCATTGTCTCAGCCTGAAAGCTTCTTAAGCTGATAAGCAACTTCAGCAACACCTTATGATACAAAATCAATGTGCAAAAGTTGCTAGCATTCTAATAAATCAGGAGGCAAGCCAAGAGACAAATGAGGAACACAATCCCATTCACAATTGTCACAAAAAGAATAAAATACGCAGGAATACAGCTAATAAGAAATGTGAAAAACCTCTTCAAGGAGAACTACAAACCACAGCTCAAAGAAATCAGAAATGACACACACAAATGGAAAAACATTCCATGCTCATGGATAGGCAGAATCAACTTCATTAAAATTGTCATGCTGTTGAAAGCAATTTATAGAGGCAATGCAATTGTCATTTAACTACCATTGAAATTCTTGACAGAATTTAAAAAAAGCTGTTATAAAATTCATGCAGAACCAATAAATGAGCCCCATTAGTCAATGAAATCCTAAGCAACATGAAGAGATCTGTAGTCATCGTGCTACCCAACTTCAAACTATAGTGCAGGACTACAGTAACTGAAACAGCAAGGCACTCGTACAAATCTAGACACATAGACCAATAAAACAGGATAGAAAACCCAGATAAATAAGACCACACACCTACAACCATTTGATGTTTGACAAATGTGGCGAAAGAACAAGCAATGGGGAAAGTATGCCCTATTTTATAAATGGTGCTGGGAGAACTGGCTATTCATGTGCAGAAAATTGAAAATGTACCCCTTCCTTATACTATATACAAAAATAAACTAAAAATGGATGAAAGACTTAAATGTAAGACCCAAAACTATAAAAACCTTAGAAGAAAACTTAGGTAATAACATTCAGGACATAGGCACAGGCAAATATTTCATGACAAAGACACCAAAAGCAATTGCAACAAAAGCAGATTGACAAATGGGATCTAATTAAACTAAAGAGCTTCTGCGCAGCAAAAGAAACTATCAACAGAATATACAGACAACCTACAGAATAGGAGAAAATTTTTGCAATCTATGCATCTAGCAAGGATATAATATCCATCATCTACAAGGAACTTAAACACATTTACAAGGAAAAAAAAACAGCTCATTAAAATGTGGGGAAAGGACATGAACAGACACTTCTCAAAAGAAGACATACATGCAGCCAACAAACATTAAAAAATAAACCTCAACATCACTGATTTTTAGAGAGATGCAAATGAAAACCATTTGAGATACTGACTCACACCAGTCAGAATGGCGATTATTAAAAAGTCAAAAACAACAGATATTGGTGAGGCTGTGGAGAAAAAGGAGTGTGTTTATACTGTTGGTGGGAGTGTAAATTAGTTTAACCATTGTGGAAGACAGTGTGGTGATTCCTTAAAGACCTAGAAATAGCATTTGACCCAGCAATCCCATTACTGGGTATGTACCCAACAGAATATAAATTATTCTATTATAAAGATACAAGCATACATATGTTCAGTGCAGCACTACTCTCAAGAGCAAAACATGGAATCAGTCTAAATGCCAATCAATGATAGACTGGATAAAGAAAATATGGTACATATTCAGCATGGAATACTATGCATCCACAGTAAGGAATGGGATCTTATCCTTTGCAGGGACATGGATAGAGCTGGAGCCCATCATCCTTAGCAAACTAATGCAGGAGCGGAAAACCAAAGACCTCATCCTCTCACTTAAAGTGGGAGCTAAATTTTTAGAACACGCGCACACATAGAGGTAAACAACACACTCTGGGCCCTGTCCGAGAGTAGAGGGAGGGAAGGGAAACAGGAAGAATAGCTAGTGGATGCTGGAGACTTAATACCTCGGTGATGGGATGACCTGTGCAGCAAACCACCATGACACATATTTACCCATGCAATAAACCTGCACATTCTGCACATGTACCCTGGAATGTAAAATAAAGTTTGAAAAATAAAACAAAATGATTTATTGAATAGTTATTTTTTCCACTTTAAATGGTCTCTTTGATCTTCCATTTTATTTATTTCTGTATTTATTTATTTAAATAAAGACCCAGTAGTTAAATGACTTTGCATACTTTCTCTGCAGCATAAGGCAGTAAAAGGCTTTGTTGCTGGCAGTCACTAAGTGAAGACAAGCAGTGAAGGGGCCAGGCAGAGATCTGTACTTCTCTCTTCTTGTATTAGTGCAATGTGCATTTGCAATGAAGTTTTTGCTTCACATTTTAATTTCTAACACTTGCAAAGAAAGCGAAAAATGTGTTTCTGAGCATGCGGAGTTAAGCATGATGACTCTCTATTAAATGGTTCATTTGCCTATAAACAGCCAAGGGAAACCCTGTGTTACATAAAATCTTTGCTTTTTTCCGTTTTTTTTTTTTTTTTTTTTGAGACAAAGTCTCACTCTCACCTAGGCTGGAGAGCAGTGGCATGATCTTGGCTCACTGTAACCTCTACCTCCTGGGTTCAAGCAATTCTTGTGCCTCAGCCTCCTGGACTACAGGCACCCACCACCATGCCTCGCTAATTTTTGTGTATTCAATCAAGATGGGATTTCACCATGTTGGCAAGGCTGGCCTCGAACTCCTGATCTCAGATGATCCACCCACCCTGGACTCCCAAAATGCTGGGATTACAGGCTTGAGTCACTGCGCCTGGCCAAAATCTTTGCATTCTAACAAATCTATAAGCAGTTGAATATCTTTCGGCAGCATTTTCTTTTTTCTTATACCTCAGGTACTGTTACCTATGAAGGTATTATCTAGCAGCAATAAATTTGGGTGAACAAAAATGAAATGTAAAACAGAGGAAAACAGAAAAGGAAGAAACTAGCATAGAGATAAAGATTACTAAAATTTAAGAAAACTGATTTTCTAGTACTTGCCCTGCTCCTAAATGTGTGACAATGGCAGGTCAGGAAACTCCATTACTTTAACATGATGAGCTAAATTATGGGATGTAGTGAAATAATATATGAAATTCTTTAAGCATAACGTAAAAATGCTGAATAGGTTTACTGAGGGCATAGCAAAGTAACAGAGGTGAATTGTTCCCTCGATAACAGCAGCCAAATATATTTGACCAGCATATCATGCACCTTCTTTAAAAGTTAAAAACTTAAATATTTAGAAATACTCCTAGTCATTTAATTTCTTTTCAAAGCTCTAATGACTCCCATATGATTCAAGACACTTTGCTAAAGCCTGTAAGTCCCACATTGTCTGACTCCTGAAGTCTTGGCACCTGTGTGCCAGGCACGTTTCCATGACTTACTCCTGTGTTCCCTACAAATTTCCGATCAAGTATCTTGTCGCTAGGGAGAACTTTTCAAATCTCTTTATATAAAATAGCACACCCTCCATCTCCCTTAATCCGCCTTAACCTCCCTGTATTCATCATTAAAATCTGGAACCAGCATCCTTGGACTGGAAGATTTGCCACTTAATAGTTGCCAACCTGATCAAGTTACTTACTCTTTCAGTGCCTCATTTTTCTTACCCCTAAAATGAAAATACTAATAGTACCTTTCTTATAGATGAATTAAAAATAAGTGTTTTAAAAAACATTGACTATATTTGGCATATAGTACTACATGAGTACATGAGTGTTTATTACTATTACTATCATTTTATTACTATAATCATGATTATTGATCATAGCATTTACCATAAACTGACACACACACACATATATATATATAAATATATATATATATATATATATATATATAGCTGCTTGTATATTTCACCCATTAGAAATATAAATCCATAGGAATACTTGGATTTGCTCACTGAAAACTCCCTGTGTCTCTAATAGTATCTGGCATTTAGTGGGCACTAAATATCTCTTGGATAAAAAAGCAAATGAAGGTGACTGTATTGGGATAAACTTTGCTTCATTTATAGGTTAGTCCCAGAACTAGTGTTATACTTCATGAAAGTAAGTTTTCTGCTTGATTATAACAAGGACCACAAAGAGTTATGCTTTTGTGACTTTTACTATTCACCAGGAAAATTCTGCAAAGTACACTGGAAGCAAATACACAAAAACTGTGAGTGCAGCAAATCTTTCTGACTTCTCACGCTTTCAAAAAAACATACAGAAGGTTCTGATGTGGAATGTTGCATTTTGAATAGTTGATTGTAAATAATCTTCTCCAAGATTCAATGTTACCCTGAAAGTTCCAGGGCAGAGGTGACTTTACTGTAGTAACATTGAGCTTTGTACCTATAGGGATTCCCTGAGTTACAAGCCAATCTGGAAGTACAGAAGGATTCCCATCATAAAAATAAGCTTGCTAGTGTTCAGTGGATTTCTTCTGATATTTTTCTGAATCCATTATGGACTAAAGGAAGTGAAGGAACGTCAAAGCTAGCAAGGTCCAGGATACAGTAGCGAATAATTGATTATATAGCTCTATTCTTCCTTCATTCAACTTATTTTTCCCTGAGGTAGATGTATGACACACCCTAGTCCATCACTCCTGGTATTCACACACAGTAGTCACTTTCTTTTTCTATCTCAATACAGGCAAAGGGGTATTTTAGTCCATTTGTCTTTATTATCGGCAGACTATAAAGTTATATAAGTTTTCTGAATATGTGAAGTCACTGTCCTGCTGTCATTATCACAATCTCTCTGTGCCTCAAAGGCATTTATAACTATACTGTATCTTCCCAGCCTTTTTCCTGCTACCTATTTTCTTGTTCACACTAGCTGATAGTTTTAAATAATAATTTAAACCTCCTGCCAATTTGAACACAATGTTAGTACTGATGAAGGTGAAGTCCACTGCACATATTAGGATGTCTGCATCCCAGGAGGACCAGGGACCCAAAACCATCCATGCACCCTTGTGTAACTAGGCACAGATTCCAGTAGATAATGCCCCCAGGGTGAGAAACTCTCATTTTATCTGGGTTTCTCCATCTTACTGAATTTGTTTTCTCAGCATAATCATTGGAAAAAGAGGAGAAATAATTAAATTTCAGTTGGATTTTCTCTTATGCAAGCTTCCGCACCCTTGTCTCAAAAGTCAAAGGACTGATTTTCATGTACTATTTCTAGTTTTGAATACAGAATAATAATGCGCTGTGGAATGCTACCACCCTGTAAAATGCAATGGCATCGAACACCCCATGAATTTATGAAGAGAAGCTAGAAATCAAATTACTGTTCATTGTGTTTTTCCTTTCTCAAAGGGAACTTAACGATTTCCACCTGTATCTTTGAAAAGGTTTAAAATCTAATTTGTAGCTCTGCAAATTAGAATTAAAGTGATATGGATATCTTTTATTTTCTAAAATGATATTGGATATTTAGAAAAGTATGTTAGTCTCAGGTGCCTGTAGTCTCCCTGAAGATAACCCACAATTTACTTTCTTTCTACTAGGAAGTAGGTTTTACTTGATCTCTAAAGAAGCTGAACGCTTCCAGAAAAAAAAAGAACTTTCTCTGTAAATCAGAAGCATTCAAAAATGGCAGAAAATAAACACAGAGAATCCTGTTACCTGTAGAATATTTGTAGAGATCTACCCCAAACATGTCACCTGTCATGAAGTCACAAGTCACTTTCTAAATGCCCTAAATCACTTGGTCTTCTTATTATATAAAAAAAGGTAAATTAGGAAAGAATCTTTTGGAGCCACTTTGAAAACCTTTTCTGATGAAGCCCACAAAAATTTAAATTTTTGGCTATGTAGGCAGGGATTGGTACATATAGCTTTTCATTCATTTTTTGCAATAATAATTCAAACACTATATTCTTAAGTTTCACCTGATATAAACATCGATGTGGCATATTTTTAACAAAAATAGCACTCCTATTTACTAACATAACCATGAGCAAACACTTTAAGGCATCCTATCTTTATCCTCAATTTATAGATGAGAAAACTGAGACACATAAAGTTTAAATAATTTGTACAAGGTTAAATAAACTAGATAGCAAAGGCTGAGGCTGGCTTTAAAGATAGTGTGGTAATTCCTTAAAGACCTAAAGAGAGAATTTTTAGGTAGTCAAATGGTAGTTTGACCCAGCAATCTGATTACTGGGTATACATCCAAAGGAATATAAATTGTTCTATTATAAAGACACATGCATCCATATGTCCTCTGCAGCACTATTCACAATAGGAAAGACATGGCATCACCCTCAATGCCCATCAATGATAGACTGGATAAAGAAAATGTGGTACATATAGACCATGGAATACTATGCAGCCATAAAAATGGATGAGATCATGTCTTGTGCAGGGAGATGGATGGAACTGGAGACCATTATCCTTAGCAAACTAACACAGGAATAGAAAACCAAATAATGCATGCTCTCACTGGTAAATAGGAGCTTGATGATGGACAAATGGACACGCAGAGAGGAATGACACACATTGGAGCCTTTTGGAGAGAGGAGGTTGGGAGGAGGGAGAGGATCAGGAAAAATAACTTAATGGGCACTACATTTAATACTGGGGTGATAAAATAATCTGCACAACAAACTCCTATGACACATTTACCTATGTAAGAAGCCTGCACATACACCCCTAAACTTAAAAGTTAAAAAAGTCATACAATTCCAGAACTTCGTTCTCCCATAAATTACAGTACTTTTCTCTATAAAATACAGTTATGAAAATATACATGTAGTGATAATTTTTTTCATTAAAACAGGAATTTATTAAATATATTACATTTATTAAATTGGAATCATTGTTCAGAAAATGTTTTAACATCAAGACTATGATTGACATAATGCTGTGATTCATATTAAGTCACAAGCTTCAGGAAATGATTTCTAAGAAAATATAAAGTGTTTAAACTCTTAGGCACAATATAAATAAAAGTCTAAAGTTAAATATATTCCAAATTATTAAGGAATATAAAATATACATATATAAATAAATATGTGTGTATATACATATATTTATACACGTGTATAAATATATATACACACATATATATAGGTTAGTTTAATATTTAAATGTGTTTAACATTTAAATATATGTATATACACGTATACATAGGTTAGTTTACTTATGTGAGAAACCTGCACAAATATGCATACATATTTATTGACATACATGTATCTTTTATATTATGTATACATATATTTATATGTATTATATGTACATACATACATATATTTATACGTATATGTAAATAAATGTATATGTATATATTATATATTCCCTAATATATATTTTTAAACATGTATTTATATATTATATTTTATATAAATAATTGTATATTTTATATATAATAATTACATACTTTTAACATTTATTTTTAAGCAACTGTAGATTCACATGTAGTTATAAGAAATAATACAGCAAAATCTTATTCACTGTTTACCTAGTTTTCCCCAACAGTACATCTTCCAGCACTTCGAAAACACTCAAGATATGGAATATTCCCATCCCTACCAGAATTCTTCTGTAATTCTGTTCTATAGCTGCTTTAAAAAAATTACCACGACTTAATGGCTTAAAATACAAATCTACCATCCTCTGGTTCTAGTAGTCCGTTATCTGAGATGGGTCTCATCGGACTCAAATAAAAGTGTTAGTGAGGTTATGTATTTCTCTGGCATCTCTAGAGAAGAATCCACATTCTTAACTTTTCTAGCTTCTCCAAGCTGCCTGCATTCCTTAGCTCTTGGACACCTTCCACATCCAAAGCCCGCCGTGTCCTGTAGAATCTTTCTCACACTCTATCCCTGTGACGCTGCTTGTTCAGCATCCATCTTCCACACTCTTTAAAAGCCCCTCGTGACTACATTGGACCCACTCAGACAATACTAGATCATCTCTTTCATTTAAGGTCAATTAATTAGCAACTTTAATTTTATTTGCACTATTAATTATTCCTTACGAAGTAACATAATATATTCACAATTTTAGAAGATTAGGACGTGGATATCTTTTGGTGGAGGGCTAGGGAGGCATTACTCTGCCTTCATGCATATTGCCCTATGATAGCCACACCCCTTCCTTGTGTCCTCTATACTCACTTGTTCTCATTTCTAATCTTTGGAAAACAGTAATCTTGTATTTAATTCTATAACTTTGTCATTTCAATAATGTAATGTAAATGGAATGATACAGTAGGCAAACTTTGGGATTTACTTTTTCACTCAGCATAATTCTCAAGATATTAATTCAAGTTGTTTGGTATACAAATAATTCATGTATTTATATTGTAAGTAGTATTTTGTGACACAAATGTACCACAGTTTTTAACCATTCACTTCAGAAAGGTAATCTAGTTGTTTCTCATTTTTGACCATTTCAAAGAAAGCTGCAGTGAACATGAATATTTAGGTTTTTATTTGAACAAAAATGTTAATTTCTCTGGGATAAATGCCTAGTAGAACAATTACTGGGCTGTATGTTAGATGCATGTTTTAGTTAAAGAAAAAATCAAACCATTTATCCAGAGTTTTAATCCCAGCAGCAACTATTGAGCGATGTGCATTGTTGCCAACATTTGCCGTTTTCACTATTTTTAACTCAGCCATTTTGATATGTATGTGGTGATATCTCACTGTCATTTTAATTTGTACTCTCTGGTTCGCGGTGCTAAACATCTGTTTATGTGCTTATTTGTTATGTGTATATCATCTTTGGTGAAATGACTGTTCACATCTTTGAACATTTTCTAACTGGATTTATTATTATTAATATTAATGTTTACTCTTGAGATTTGAGAGTCCTTTATAAATTCTATAAAATAGTTCATTGTCAGATGTAGTTTGCAAATATTTTCTCCCACTCTGTGGCTTGTTTTTTTATCCTCTTTACAGGGTCTTTTCAGTATCCAAGTCTTTCTTTTTCATTTGATCAGTCTGGTGTGTTTGATTCTTTTTCTTTAATTGATCATACATCTGGTATCAAGTTTAGAACTCTTTGCCTAGTTCTAGATTCTGAAGAGTTTTGTCTATATATTTTTTTAAAGCATAGCTTTTCAATTTACATGTAAATCTGTGTTTCAATGAGAGTCAATTTTTGTATAAGATGTGAAACTTAGGTTGAGTTCTTCTCCCCGCTCCCTGCCCACCCCTCCAAAGGATATCTACTTGCTTCAACACTACTTGCTGAAAAGGGTATTCTTTCTCCATTGAATTGCTTCTGCAGCTTTATCCAAAACCAGTTTTGAGCAAATTTTTGTGGTTCCTTTTCTAGGTTCGTTATTTTGTTCCATTGATTTATGTTTCTGTTCTTCCACCAATGTCAAATTTATATGGGTATAGTTATTCATAGTATTTATTATTCTTTTAATTTCTTCAGCATTTGTAGTGATAGCCCCTGTTTCATGTTTGATATCAGTAATTTGTGTCTTCTATCTTCTCTTCTTTGTCAGTCTTAATGGAAGTTTGTCAGTTTTGTTGATTTTTTTCAAAAAACAAGCTCTATGTTTCATTGATTTTCTATTAAAATTTTCTCTATTATGTTTTTAATTTCATTTGTTTCTGCCTTTACACTTATTATTTTATTCTTTCTGCTTCTTTGTGTTTTTTCTTTTCTGTTTTTCTAGATTGTAGGTAAAAATCATAATTAGAAAATTGATAATACGCTAAAATTAAACACCCATATTATCAGCCTCTTTACGTTGCAATGAACCTAAGTTTATTCCTCTTCCAGGATGGCCTTGATCCACTGACTGATGGTACAAATTTGGACATCACAACTCAACTTATGAAAACCCAAAAGGGCTTTTCTAGTTCCAGAGCTCCCCATGGGGTTAGCCAAGGCTGTCATTGACCCTGCATTGAAACTAACTCTTTGTTGTGCCCAGTCCTGTTTCTTCTTTCCCTTCTAGTGTTCTTGTCCCCAGGGACTGCCCATAATAAAAATCCTTCATGACAAACTCAATATCAGTGTTTCTTCTTGGTAAAACTTAGCTTCCATGGAGTTTGATCATTATTATCTTTTAACTAGAGTGGTTAGTTTGATTTTTACTTTTAATACTGATATATGTTGATTTATTTTTACCACTTTAGTTTTCACTTTTAATTTATTCATTTTTACCATTTTTATTTTGTCTTATTTTGCCATCTTTTCGATTATACATTTTTTTTCTTATTCTTGGGCAGACAGGTAGGCTTTTAATAATTTTTTACCTACTTACAATCTTAAATTTATATAATTACATTATTTTTATATTTAATTGTTAGTTATACTAGATGTTTCTTTTTGTATGATTAAAAATTCTAAAGATTTATTTAAATTTCTTTAGAAATTTAAATTTAAATTTCTTTACTTTTATGCAATTTATTATATGAAAATGAGGACACTTTCACTCTGATCTCTACATTACTAAAAATTATCCAGTATTTTAACTTTCTCATCAAATCTTTAAAAATAATTATTATTATTCTTTCATAAAGGCAGTATTTATTTATATTTACTCATACATTTATCAGTTTTTGTTGTTGTTTCTTAGCATTAATTTAGCGTCTAAGAATGTCTGACTTTGGTCCTCATCCTTTTGGATGAATACATTTATTAAACATTCCTTTAGTGAATATTGATTTATTATAAACACTCAGCTTTTTACTGTTTGAAAATGTCTTCATTTTACGCACCTTCTTAAAAGTTAGCTTTGCTTGTTATACAATCTTAAGTTGACACATTTACTTTTAGTACCATGAAAATATTATTTCTCTCTTTTCAGTTTTCATTGTTACCTTTGAGAATTCAGCTAAATTATATTTTTTATGATTTTAAGCCTTTAGTGTTGTTTTTGTTATGCTACAGCTTAATTCACAAACTTACACACACACATACATACACTCTGTATCAATTATAGACTTAAAATTTGTTAGGTTATTTGATTTTCATTATTAACGTTTTATGATTTCCAGCAAATTATCACCCTTTACTTTAAAAATTATTGTGTATCTTCCTCTCTGTTTTATTCCACTTGGATCTCCAACAGAATATATAGAGAGCCTTTGTACTCTTTTCCCCGTGTCTCCTACTTCTACTTTTATTTTGGAACAGTTTTAAACACTTCATTTTTCTGTGATATATTCCAAGAAATTTATTATGTTATATTTTCTAGATAAATATTTCATCCTTCAGAGAAATCAAAGTGGTTTTTAAACTATCCATATCATTTTAAATTTTATTTTTTTGTTGTTTAGTTTACTTTGGAAATTATTTTTGAATTTGCTCAGTCATTTTAGTACTTTCTTGGATCATATTTATGTATCTTATTACTTTTACATTTATCTAGACATCTTAAACTGTATTAGTCAAGGTTCTCTAGAAGGATATAACTAATAGGATAGATGTATATATAGAGGGGAGTTTATTAAGGAGTATTGACTCACATGACCACAAGGTGAGGTCCCATAATGGGCCATCTGCAAGCTGAGGAGCAAGGGAGCCAGTCCGAGTCCAAAAGGTGAAGAACTCGGAGTCCAGTGTTTGAGGGCAGGAAGCATCCAGCACAGAAGAAAGATGTAAGGTGGGAGGTTAAGGCAGTCTTGTCTTTTCAGGTTCTTCTGCCTTTTTTATTCTGGCAGTGCTAGCAGCTGATTGGATTGTGCTCATACAGGTTCAGGTTGAGTCTACCTTTCCCAGTCCATTGACTCAAATGTTAATCTGCTTTGGCAACACCCTCACAGACTCACCCAGGAATAATACTTTACATCCTGCAATCTAATCAAGTTAACACTTAAAATGAACATCAGAAGTTCACCCCTTGTCAACTTGGAACTATACACGGCTCCTGAAATCATATATAATCTTCAAATAAAGACAACAATAAGGTCATAATTATACCTAACTGAATATAACTATCCTTTGTACAACCAGAAACACACCAATCCCTAACCCAATTGCTATTACGTAAAGTTAATGGCACTTAAATTGTGATATGAAGTCAATAAATCTTACGTCACATGATAAAGGAAAAAGGAAATAAAGTAAACATTGTTTTTTAGTATAAGGGTATACAAGAATATATCAAATATATTCTTCACTAAATGAGGAAACACTCATCACAATAACAGTCCTCATTTTTACAACTGGTCATGTGATTGTAGCAAGTATTGATGACTACTTTCTTCTACTACCCATTCTGTATTCCCTTTGACTTCAGCAGGCACCTCAGCAGGGTATGGTTTTTTTTTACCTGGTAGGGTGACCCAAACCTTCATTCCTGAAGGGTCTGGGCCATCTGTAGTCCTGCCTGGATTAGGCTATTGTAGTTTCCTATTGACCTTAATCACAGGGCATGGTAACACTCAGAGAAGCCCTAAGAGATCTCCTGTAATCTATGCCTATTTTTCCTTACCTCCATTGTGTAGTAGACTGATTGCATCTTGATAATCCAGGTCAATTACCTCAGCCAACGCTGTAACTCCCATCGTAGCTGGCTGACTTAAAGGTAGGAGAAGCCCAAAGTGTCAGGTGGCAATTCTAACGTCCATTTTAATGGAATCATTGTTGTGTCTCCTGGTGACAGCTTTCCTCGTCTCTCTGGAACTAAGACCTCTAGGCAGGCAGAATGTAACATTACAGGAACAAGAAGCAAAAACTTTGCTAGTGGTTCACTAGGGGTAATGGTGAGTGGTGCCACTTCCACTTCTACCCCTTGCTTCCTAGGCCCATGAATCCCGGCTATGAGAGTAATAGTGCAACAGAAATATATTTGATGCTGATTCAGAGCATACACGGCCTTCTGGAGAACTTTGCCCAGCCTGCAAAGTATTTTCACCTAGTTGGCATCGTAATTGTGACTTTAAAAGGCCATTCCACCATTCTGTCAGTAGAGCTGTTTCAGGATGATGGGGCATATGATAATAACAATGAATTCTATAAGTGTGAGCCCACTGCCAAACTCTTTAGCTATAAACTGAGTGCCCTGGTCAGAGGCAATGCTGTGTGGAATAACATCGTAGTAGAGAAGACATTCCATGAGTCCATGAATGGTAGTCTTGGCAGAAGCAGCGTGTGCATAGGCTAACCCATATCCATAGTAAGTGTCTATTCTAGTGTGGACAAAACGCCACCATTTCCATGATGGAAGAGGTCTGATATAATAAACCTACCACTAAGTAGCTGGCTGATCATTCTGAGGAATAGTGACATATTGAGGGTTCAGTGTTGGTCTCTGCTGCTGGCAAACTGGGCGTTCAGCAGTTGCCACAGCCAGGTCAGCCTTGGTGAGTAGAGGTCCATGTTGCTGAACCCATGCATAACCTGCATCCCTGCTACCGTGGCCTCTTTGTTCATGGGCCCATTGGGTAATGATAGGGTGGCTGAAGAAAGAGTCTGAGTAGTGTCCAAAGAACAAGTCATCCTATCCATTTGATTATTAAAATCCTCCTCTGCTGATGTCAGCTGTTGGTAAGCAGTCACATGGGATACAAATATCTTCATTTTTTGACCACTCATAGAGGTCCATCAACAAACTTCTTCCCCAAATTTCTTGTTACTAACTTTCCAATCATGCTTCTTTCAAGTCTCTGACCATTCAGCCAAACCATTGGCCACAGCACATGAATCAGTACATAATTGTACATCTGCCCCTTTCCCCTTCCATGAAAAGTGTACAGCCAGTTGAAGTGCTCGAAGTTCTGCCCATTGAGAAGATTTTCCTTCACCACTCTCCTTCAGGGATGTCCTAGAAAGGAGCTGTAGTGCTACAGCTGTCCACTTTGGGGGCTGCCTGAGTATCATGCAGAACCGTCTGTGAACCAGGCCCTAGTCTTCTCTTCCTCTGTCAACTGACCACAGGAAACTCCCCATGAGGTCATCGATGCAAGCCGGGGGAGAGAAAGCAGGGTGGCAGGAGTGGAGACCATGGGCGTGTAAGCCAGTTATTCATGTAACTTACTTATGCATTCATGACCTGCTAAGGCCTGATCACATATCTAACATTTCCACTTGATGATGAAATGCTGCTATGCACAGTCCACTTTATGGCTAGATGGGTCAGAAAGCACCCAGTTCATGAAAGGCAGTTCAGGTTCCACGGTGACTTGATAACCCATAGTCAGACCTTCAGGTTCCACCAAAGCCCAGTTACAGGCTAAGAGCTGTCTCTCAAAAGGAGAGTGTTATCTGCAGAAGATGGCAGAGACTTTCTCCGAAATTCTAGAGGCCTCTGGTGTGATTCACATAGGGGGTCTGCCAAAGGCTCCAAACAGCATCCCTATCTACCACTGACACCTCAGGCACAATTGGATCTGCTGGGTCACATGGTCCAAGTGGCAGAGCAGCTTGCACAGCAGCCTGGACCTGTTGCAGGGCCTTCTCCTCTTCTAAACCCCACTCAAAACTGGGAGCCTTTTGGGTTACGTGATAAATGGGCTGGAGTAACACACCCAAATGAGGAATGTGTTGTCTCCAAAATCCAAATAGGTCCCTAGGCATTGTGCCTCTTGCTTGATTTGTAGGAGGGGCCAGTATAGCAAATTATTCTCTACCTTAGAGGGAATATCATGAAAGACCCCAGACCACCGGACCCCTCCAGAAATTTTACTGAGGTACAAGGTCTCTGAATTTTAGTCAGATTTATTTCTCATTTTCTGGAGCACAAATGTCTCACCAATAGTTCCTGTGTGTTTGCTACTTCTCTCTCACTGGATCCAATCAGCATAATGTCATCAATGTAATGGACCAGTGTGATATCTTGTGGAAGCGAAAAGTGATCAACTTCTCTCTGAACTAGATTATTACGCAAAGCCAAAGAGTTGATATGTCCCTGAGGTAAGACAGTAAAGGTATATTGCTAGCCTTGCCAGCTGAAGGCAAATTGCTTCTGGTGAGCCTTATAGACAGAAATGGAGAAAAAGGCATTTGCCAAATCAATGGCTGCATACCAAGTACCAGGAGACGTGTTAATTTCCTCAAGCAATGAAACCACATCTGGTACAGCAGCTGCAATTGGACTCACCACTTGGTTAAGCTTTTGATAATCAGCTGTCATGCTCCAAGATCCATAGGCCAAGTCTTTCGCATAGGCCAGTCGGAGAGTTGAATGGGTGGGAATCACCACCCCTCCATCTTTCAAGTTTGTCTTTCTAATCTTTGTAGTCTATACAGGGATGCAATATTGCTTTTGATTTACATTTGTCCAGGTAGAGACAGCTTTAATGTCTTCCATTTGGCCTTTCTCACTATAGTAGCCCCATTCTTACCAGTCAGGAAGCCAATGTGGGGTTTCTGCCAGCTGCAAAATATGTCGATGCCAATTATGCATTCTGGCAGTGGGAAAATGAGCACAGATGAGTCCAGGAATGTACTGAACCAACTGTAAATCAGATCTGAATGAAAACTCCATTAATTACCTGACCTCCATAAGCCCCTACTTTAACTGGAGGACAACAATTACCTTTTGGGTCCACTGAATCGTCAGCTCACAGCTAGTGTCCAGTAGTCCCCAAAATGTCTGATCGTTTTCCTTTCCCCAGTGCACAGTTACCCTGGCAAAAGGCCAGACGTCTCCTTGAGAGAAGATGAGAGAAAGATTAACAGCACAAATTTTTGGTAGTGTAATGGAGTCCTTCCTCAAGGGGACCTGGCCTCCCCTTCATTCTAGGGATTCTGGGTCTGTAAACTTGCTCAAGTCTGGAATTTGACTGAGGGGCCCTGATTCTCTGTTTTTATCATTCAAATTAGTCTTGTGTCCACTTGACCTTGAAGTTTTCTGCTTATTTAAATTAAGTAGGAATACAGTAGGCTTCCTATCAATTGCACTTCTAGAAACATCATGATGCCAATGCCAGAGCTCTACAAGAGTCAGACTATTCTAACTGCTGCTTTGACTCTGCTGTCCATTATAGCAGGTAGACCCACCTTGCCTTTGATGGTTGACTGCTGCCACTGGCCCCTGCCACCTTGGAATCCAATTGTTCCCATTGCATTTAAATTTTGTAGTTGAATGACTGCAATTCCCATTGTTAGATCTGTCATGCATAGAAAAGCAACCACAGAGTTCTTCAGTGATGTAGGTGCTGCCCCCACAAATCTGTTTTGCAAAGCATTGGTCAAGGGTGTATCTTCTGGACCCTCCCACCTGGGATAAGTAGGTCTAAAGTGACTAATCCAGTCCAGCATCCCGGTCTCCCTAAGCCTTTGGATCGCTTCTTCTACAGTAAACCAAGGGAGATCAGGCATTTCTAGCTTGCTCACACTGGGCCATCTTTTAATCTATATTTCAGCTAATCAAGCAAATAAACTATTAGAACCGTTTTTAACTCCCTGAGCTGCAACATTAAGTGCAGAATCTCTTTTTGAGCCCAAATCAATAAATTCAGCCTGATCCAACTCTATGTTCCGTCCTTCTACCATTATCTCACTCCCTTAGTATTCATTCTCATTCCCATGCCTGTTCTCCAGATTTCTGCTTTTATAAATTAGAAAACACAGCAGTTCTTTTGAAGTGTAGCATACCTTCTTGTGGGTCAGACTCTAAACCTTACCTCTAGTGGCCTGCCAGGACTTTATTCTAGTTATAGGTCTACCAGCAAACAAGGGGTGGGTCTTGAGGAGAATCAACATCGTCTTGCCTGGCAACTGCCTCAAGGGAGTCCATCACTGTTGTCTCAGGCAGTGCAGGGTTTATCTCCTCAGACAAATGTGGAAAGGCTGATGGCAGCATGTGTCAGGGAGGGGATGTTGCCATCACTGGGGATGGGGAAGCTGTTTCTTCTGGCAAAAAAAAAAGGTTCATCAGAGTTTACAAGCTCAGTGTCTCCAGCTTTATCAGGATCATCCCATATCTCCCTATGCCAAATTCCAGAGTCCTATTCTTTTCCAATCAATGCCTTCACTTTAACAGTAGTCACTTGGTGAGGCTGTGCATGCATCTTTCATTGAAGGTCAGCCAGTTGTGTGATAAGAGGTTGTGTCTGTTTTTCCACAATTTTAGCTCTTTCTCTACAGAATATAAGACTCTCACTGAGGGCAATCTTTAGAAAATTTGAGGCTCCATATCTGCTTCTGAAGCTGGGAGTTGGAATCCCTGAGTTCATCATTTTTTTTCATCACTTTGTCCAGTGAACTTAGTGAACTAACCAACTTCATTATATTCTAAGTTTCTCCATGTATGGTCAAAGGTATTATGTATAGAGTCACTAAGCTCCTTGCCTCTCATGAAGGGTGAATTAGGAGTATCAAAGGCATTTATTTTGCATAATTTTCTAAAAAGGTCATGCCAAGGACTATCAGTGTTGTCCTTACTACTAGAAGTAGAGTCCTTTGCATTTTGGGTCTTAATCATGTTAAGCAGCCAACTCCCAATACCCGAAACCAATGAAATAACTCCATTCTTAATATTCTGTTCCTCTGGAACTACTCTTGGCACCAAAATCTATATTAGCTGGGGCCTCTAGAGAGACAGAAATAATAGTATAGATATGTATATGAAGGGGAATTTATTAAGAAGTATTGACTCACATGATCACAAGATAAGGTTTCATAGTAGGCTGTCTGCAAGCTGAGGAGCAAGAAAGCCAGTCCAAGTCCCAAGGCTGAAGAGCTTGGAGTCCAATGTTCACGGGCAGGAAACATCCAGGACAGAAGAAAGATGTAGGCTGAAAGGCTAAGCCAGTCTACTAATTTCACTTTCTTCTGTCTGCTTTTATTCTGTCAGCGCGGGCAGCTGATTGGATTGTGCCCACCCAGATTGAGGGTGAGTCTGCCTTTCCCATTTCGCTAACTCAAATGTTAATTTGCTTTGTTAACACCCTCACAGACACACTCAGGAACAATAATTTGCATCCTTCAATCCAGTCAAGTTGACACTCAATGTTAACCATCACAAAACATACCTGTTTTTATCTTTTATCTGATCATTTCAGTATTCAAAATATACATGGCCCATATTCTGTGTCTGCTGTTTCTGCTATTTTTTTACTTGTGGTACTCTTCTTCTTCATGTTTTTGGTTGTGAGCTCATATTACTTTGAGGTACTATTTATGTCATTTTTGATAGATTGTTTTTTTTACTTCTTCTTATTATTATTGCTTTTGCTAGTCTATTAGGACAGCCATTTTTAAATAATTTGTCTTTTTAGGTGTTCTGTTACAGGTATTGCAAATTTCAGGCAAGAACTTAAATGAAGACTAGTTTCATATCATAGCTTCCAATTGGAGCTTACTGCTTCCCATTATATCCAACACCAAGGTTGAGAGAGCTTCAGCAGCTTGATGTGGGAATATCTCACTGAATATCTGTTTGATATATAGTTTGAAGATATGTACCAAATTATACTCAGAAGAGACAGAGAGTGCTACAGAATTGTAGCAATCAACAACAATAACAACAACAAATAGTTCTGATTCCAGTGAGTTGAAACTTTGCTGACACAGTTAGATTGTGGAAGTTAGAAAAGCTAAGATTACTAAGAAAAGCTAAATGTTTGACCCTTGCAAGAAGGCTATCAATCTTTGAAAGATATTCAGAGAAAGGAAATCTATAAATAACTTCTGTCTGATAAATGTACAACTTTTCTCTGATGAGGAAACGGAGTTTCTGTGGTTCACCCAAGGAGATAGAACAATTTTCTATTACAAAGAATTCTTTCTCAGATTCCTCTAAATTTCAAAATGTTTTATATAGGTCACATAGGTTTTAAAGAATTTAACTTTTGTACTTTACAAAGAAATTCAAAGACATCAAAGCAATTGCATACCTGATTTGTAACACTTTACTTCAAATGTATGGACATGGATTTAGAAAGGTAGAAAAGAGGAAAATAATCATTTTATGTCTGAAATGTGTATATGAAGGGTAATTTATTAAGAAGTATTGACTGACATGATCATAAGGTAAGGTTTTCACAGTAGTTCTTTTTTATAAGTAAAAAGAACTCTAACATTTGACATTATTGGTAATGGCTTGATATATAATATCATAATTATAAATGTCTCAATAGTCTTTTATCATCTGATTTTTACTGTGATGAGCCTTATAATGAGTTTCATTGACTTGCATGAGAAATAACTGTTTCCCCCAAATTTATAAAAGTACAGGGAAGCTTAATAAAACTCTAGGGTTAAAAGAGCTTTTAAGATGTTCAAAATATTATTAAAGTTCCATATACTTAATTTGCCTTTTATCTTCCTGAGCTGTTATATGTTTGGGCTTTGAAGGATCTATCCACCTAACAAATTAGATTAGCAGTATAAATAATTTAAAATGATATTTTCTATATAAGCAAAACAAAACAAACACAAAACAGTGATTATTCCTTCCTAGTATCATACAAAGATAAATCTGTTAATGAAATGGTAGCCTCTTAACCTGCTGACACCTATTTTTCTCTGTGTTAAACTTCCTTTGATAAATTAAAAGTTTATCAATAAAGTTAAAAACAAAGGTGACCTTGTTTTTCAGCTAGTTTTAGAGAAATTTTATCCTTAAATGATCTTTCATGCTCCAATTTAATGAGTAAAATATTTGGACTTTATATGATAACATTAAATTTATAAATTTATGCAGAAATACCTACTACTATAAAAAGCTGAAAATCAAGAAAGGTTATTGCCAACTGGTTCTGGGTCTTTGAGAAAGAAAATGCCTTCTAAGCATTTTCTATAAAAATATCCAGTCGCCTCTGGGGCTTCTCAAAAATCTATTTTGAGAAATAATAACCAATATTTGTAAGCTTATTTAGTGCTAAAATGGGACTTTAAAATCACTTATTCAAGTCCTCTAGTTTCAAGATATTCTAATACAGCCCATGTAAAGCAGTTATGCTATTCTGAGTTATAAAAATTAAAATTAAAACCAAGGCAATATAAGTACATGTATTATATTCCCATAAGAAGACTCCAATTTAGGTCAGAGTTTTTACTTTATCTGTGTCTACTCTGAATAATGATACAAGTGTGTAAATGATTTCATAGTCATTATGAAACTGCATGTTCGGTTTGATTTCCATACTGTGGGACCATAGGAGCAAGTAGGAGGGAGAAACAGAAGTCTGGTGCATTTTTTCTTCATTGATAAGGTTTGGTTGATCTAAGATAGAAAGTTACTTACCAACTTGTTATTGTTACATATGCGTATTACAGAAATTCAAATTCTCTGTCCCTCATCCAATACGTTGTTCACAAAACTTTACCACTGCTGGTTGGGACTTCATGACTTAATCTTTGAGAAGGTAAACCCTTTTTAAAAGTATAAGTGAGGGCGACTATTTATTTCACAAATGAAATAAATCAAGATTAAATATATAAAGAAGTCTCTTAATATGTTCCTTTACTTTTATGTAGCAAATATTTCTTTTTCATAGATGTTAAATTATTTGAATTTTACTGCTATCTCTGCATTTGCCCTGCATTAATATTATCTATTTGATGTTTCTCTTTCCTGAAAGATAGTAAGTTTTTTAAAAACAGTGATTCTGTCTTAGTAAGTATTATATCCTCACCTTCTCTACAGTACCTGATCATAAAAGTATATATGAATAATTAATTTTACAGAAGCTCTTGTAAACATTATTAGAGAAAAGATAATTTGCAAGATAATTTTCTACACATGTAAGTCATAAAACTAAAGACAAAAAAGCTGCTATTTGTCCTCAAGATACTTAACGTATATTAGCTTTCTCTTCTTTCACTAAGGTATGCTTTTATCTCTACTAATAACATTTTTCATATGCAACTTTTTATTTATATATCTGTTACCACGTTTTATTCACAAGCCACAGAAATCCATACAATATGGCAAAAGAAGGTAGCATTGACTGTGAAGAACTTAAGAGACATCTCAAATATACTCAAGAAGAGGAGAGGGAAAATGCTAGCCTGTGTAAGAATCGAAGCTAGAGTGAGGTTCTGTATTCAAGACCACTCTAAGATCTTTAGCTAAAATAGTTTTCAGAATTTAACTCCTATGGCCGGGCGCGGTGGCTCAAGCCTGTAATCCCAGCACTTTGGGAGGCCGAGACGGGTGGATCACGAGGTCAAGAGATCGAGACCATCCTGGTCAACATGGTGAAACCCCGTCTCTACTAAAACTACAAAAAATTAGCTGGGCATGGTGGTGCGTGCCTGTAATCCCAGCTACTCAGGAGGCTGAGGCAGGAGAATTGCCTTAACCCAGGAGACGGAGGTTGCGGTGAGCCGAGATCGTGCCATTGCACTCCAGCCTGGGTAACAAGAGCGAAACTCCGTCTCAAAAAAAATTGAAAAAAAAAAAAAAAAGAGAAACAGAATTTAACTCCTGTGTTCTGGAATTAATGTAGTTTAGTTTCAACTCTCATGTCTCATTTCCTTCTGTTATGCTACTAAATTACTTCTTTCCTCACAGATTCTATACCTCTGAAAATTTGTGTGTCATTGGATTATTTATTATAGGCTTTTCATATAACCATATTCTATTCCTATATTATTTTAAGTTTTAGATGGACAGAAGTTGTCTTTTATCTAATAAATTATCTAAGTTAGAGCAAGAAAATAGATATGATTAGCCAAAAGTGTCCTTCAGAACCCACTTCGAATATCTCTTTCTCTCTGAAGCTGTCTTTAATGCTGACTTCTTGTTGTCCTTTGGCCTACAGAAAAGAAGAACTGCTTTGGGTTTCCACTTTGTCTGTGTTCACCTATACACTACACTGAAATGATTTGTTTATGTGACTGTTTCTCCATTAAACAATAAGCTTCTTAATGACATTTACTTCTTTTTAATTTTTATGTTAAATATCGAGGAGGTTATAAGAGTAAGTGCTTATTAAGTGTTTGTAAAGGAGGAGATGGATAGCACAACTAAAGGCTTGGAGGTGGAGAGTAGTAGAAATCAAATGCCCCTTCAGGGATAAAGTAGTGTTTAAGATAAACTTTGGGAGATAAATAAGTAGGAGGAGATGAAATTGAAGACGGCCCCTCTAATGAGCAGAAAACATGCAAAGGAAAGCATATTCTTGGGCATGCCTAAAAACCTTATTCTTATTGCAAGCAAATAGTTCTGAATTTTTCATTTATAGAGGTAGCCATATCTGAAAAGATGAAACTCAATTAGGTAGAAATAGAAGACCTTTCATTTTTTTCCCACAATTAATTTCATAAAGTCCTTTGAATAGCGCTTCCCTACTGTTGAATAATCCTTCCCTACATTGACCATAGCTCAGGTAGTTCTCATTGCCTTCTTATCTCCTTTAATCATAACAACAGTCTCATTTTCCTTATTGAAAGCCATTTATAGATATTAAAATTCTATTTCAACTCAAATCAAAACTTCGATTTTAAGTCAATAGTGCCCACCCTCTTGTGTAGGTAGTGTCAAGGTGGTATAAACATAGTCACTTTTTGTTTTTTAATTTCTTCCTAAAACACACACACACATACACACACACACACACACACACACACACACACACACACACACACAATACATGTGCAGAAAATGCAGATTTGTGACATAGGTATATAGGTGCCATTGTGGTTTGCTGTGCCTATTGACCTCTGAGTTTTCTACCCTCAGCTCCCACCCCCGACAGGCCCTAGTATGTGTTGCTCTCCTCTCCGTACCCATGTATTCTCAATGTTCAACTCCTACTTGTGAGTGACAACATGCAGTGTTTGGTTTTCTGTTCCTGTGTTAGTTTGCTGAGAATGATGGCTTCCAGCTTCATCCGTGTCCCTGAAAAGGACATGATCTCCTTTCTTTTTATAGCTGCATAGTATTCTGCAGTGTATAGGCCCCACATTTTCTTTATCCTTGATGAGCATTTGTGTTGGTTCCATGTCTTTGCCATTGTAAATAGCACTGCAATAAATATATGTGTGCATATGTCTTTATAGTAGAATTACATATATTCCTTTGGGTACATACTCAGTAATGGGATTGCTGAGTCAAATGGTATTTCTGATTTTAGATCCTTGAGGATTCCTCTAGATACATTTTCTTCTAGATCCTTGAGGAAATGGCATACTATCTTCCACAATGATTGAACTAATTTGCATTCCTACCAACAGTGTAAAAGCATTCCTATTTCTCCACAGTCTTTCCAACATCTATTGTTTTCTGACTTTTTAATAATTGCCATTCTGACAGGCCTGAGATGGGATCTCATTGCTGTTTTGATTTGCATTTCTTTGATGATCAGTGATGCAGAGCTTTTTTTCATATATTTTTTTTTTTTTGGCCATGTAAATGTCTTCTTTTGAGAAGTGTCTAGTATCCACATAGTAAAAATTCATGTGTCATTATCAGGACAAACACTAGAATTTCCCACCAGTTTCTTCCTTCAAAATCCTGTAGGAAGAAAATAGATTCCAGCTTTTATGTTAATGTATGCCTCTCAAACTGCAGAGGACACGTGTTGTGCTCACTTGAAAAAGCATTAAGTTCTGCTCTAGACACTTAATGAGGAATATTGTAAAAATTGGAGTAAGTAGGCATCTAGGAAGGGAGTGTATTGCCTAACTCTTCTTTTTTTAAGTGATTATGACCTCTCTCATGGGTTCTCACTTGCTTTGAGGAGTCTTTCTCTACTTATGAGAGAACGAAGAAAACTTACAAAGCATATTCCCCTAGGCTAACAATTCATTACTTCAATCAATAATTGTACATTTCTAGTCTTTTGGTTTTGTAAGTAGGAAGAGAGTGTCAAAGGACCATTAGCTACATCCCTGTGAGTTATGTGAGGATACATGTTTCATTCCCTTTGTAAGAGTCCTTAGAGACAAATGTCTTCAGTAGAAATTCTAACAAGGTAAGAATGCTATTTCACTGTTTGTTTCATGAGACTTTTCTTTTGTAGTTAAATCAGAACTCAAATATCATCCTTTCTGCAACAGCTTCAAATAATATCTATTTCAGGAAATAAACTGCCACAAAACTAAGAGTCCTTACAAGACATTGTGAAGTCAATGTATGAACCATGGAGTCAGAATTGATGTTAAAAGATGGAATGATCAGTATGGGAAGGGGTAATGAGAGAACACTTCTGGAAGAGGCAGGGTTTGAACAGTTGATATCCATCCTTCCCTTCTTCCTCACTAACAGAATTCCACTTTTGTGGAAGGTAGCAATGAGCTCTGTTTTAATCACAACGATGACAACAATAAAAAGTTACATTTCCTAGTTTCTCTATCATGTGAGTGTGACCATTATGGCTCAGTAGGCCAAATTCAGTAATATTAATAATTATTATTATATTAATTTGTCATTGAAAGGCTCTTTGACATTATTAAATGTAAATAGCACTTTATTGTTTGGATAGTTAATTTTCATTTTATCAAATACAAGTAAGGTGCCAAAAAGTTCAATAAATATTAATTATAAGTATTCATTTCTATGTACTTCTATCATTTCTATGAATATAAATTATCTATGGCACTGATTGTGCCTTATTAATTCATATAACATGTTAGGACTCAGTCATTATCAATTTTGCTATCAAAGCAATATTGATTGACTAGCTACTTAATTTTGCATCTGGCACAATTTTTTGCTCTAGAGATAGCAATATAGTTGACAACTCATTAAAAATTTTCTACTTTCAGTAAGCCTATTGTAAGACAATAGACACAATGATTAAGCAAAATATATAGTATATTAGATAATATTTATTGATTAATAAGGTAAGGGAGCTACAATTCCGATAAAAAAATAGTTTTTTTTTGGAACATTGAATATATATTTTATTTTGATATTGAATACAAAATGTCTAGTTTCCCAAATAATTAAGTAAATAAAATAAATGGACTTGAAATAATTGGAGGGGATGAGGCATTTTGAAAACTGGAAACAAAATGTATCTTCTCACATAAAGTTAAAATATTGAAATTAGATATTAGAAGTAATATATTGAATTTTAGCCAAAAAAAAAAAATGGAATATGTCAAGAAGGGGAGTCAGAGAAACACTGGAACCCAAACATTGATAGTACCAATGGGTGAGATAGTCAGGCCTTACTATTCTGCCAAATAAACTGGATGACTCAAATTGCTCTTATGTTTATGATATTTACTTTCTTATGCCCTTAGTAAAATTGTGGTCACCACAGAAACACTTTTGAATGATCAACCTAAAAGGTAAAATCAGAATGGTTGAGATTTGGAGAAAGGTGCAACTGTTTCGCCTTTTCGCAGGGATACTGCTGTAAAAAAATGTATTGCCGTAAAAAGTGAAAGAAAATGTATGGAATAAAATATGTCTTTAATTTTATCTGGATTTGGTTATGGACTTCACACCTTTTAGAAAAGAAGCAAAATCAGCGATAGTGTTAGGTTTGGACAGAAAGATGGTTTCTTCTAGTTTTTAGTAGAACAATGCCAAATAGGAATAGGTGAAGATTTCTTGCTAGTGCTTTATTCTTTTCTCTGGGAGGTAGACAACAAAGTTCACTGTGTACCAAAGAAAATATGTAAGTAGGTCCCTTGGCTGATACAGAGATTTTGCTTTAACTCTGGCTCTTCCTTTTCTGTAGGAGGCTGGGAAAATATGTGAAGCTAAAAACCTCTGCAAATGCTCTCATAACTTCCTAATATCCGTCAGTTCCTACAATAGAGTCAGATTGTCCAAGGCAACTGATTAATTATCCATGGCTCTCTTACACCGTAAAACATTGTCCTGGACTCCTTGATATGACTTCTATTTTCTCAGCATCTCCAAAGATCTCCCATTTATATAGACATGCCTGCTGCCTCTTCCCCATACTCCCATCTCTCTCTCTCTCTCTTTTTTCCCCCTCTGTCTCTCTCTTATACACTACACACACACAACCCAACATAGTGATTTTTTTAATGTATATATTTTTTAACTTCTAGGCTCAGGGTGCACATGCAGATTTGTTACATGGGTAAATTGCATGTTGTGGAGATTTAGTGTACAGATTATTTTGTCACCCAGATAATAAGCATAGTGTCCAGTAGGTAGTTTTTCTATCCTCACCCTCCTCCCACCATGTTGTTAGGTCCCAGTGTCTGTTGTTCCCTTCTTTGCAGCAATGTGGATGGAACAGGAGGCCATTATCCTAAGAAAACTAGCACAGGAACAGAAAAGCAAATACTACATATTCTTGCTTAGAAGTAGGAGCTGAACATCAAGTACATATGGACACAAAGAATGATATTTACTTATCATTTCTAAGTTGAAGAAATTGAGGGGAAGTGGAAAGTGAAAGAGGAGGTTAATAGTTAACAAAAGAATGCCCCTATGCTGTATAGAAACAGTTGGTAGACTAATTAGAGTGGCCACACAGAATAATAACTTAGAGATAAGCGTTGACATCATCAAGTTTTGGTCTTCCATTTTACTCGCTATGAGATTCTTTTGTTTTCAAGTCTCTAAAGACTTTTTATTTCCAAAATGTAGAAAGGAGTTTTATATACATATAACTATACTTTCTACAGGAGATATATATATATATACACACATGTGTGTGTATATACATATATATGTGTATACATATATATATGTATGGTGTGTATATATGTGTGTGTGTGTATATATATATATATATACACACACACATATACATGATTATTTAGGTTTACAATATGTTTACAGTATATTTAGTGTGATTAAACCTCTATCTGAAAAATAATAATTATTCTTCTTTGTAATTACAGATACAGATAGAGTCTAGGAAATGGCACAAATTTTTTTTTTTTTTTGCTGTTCCTGTTTAGTAATCTCAGAAATTTATCTGTTTCTTTTTCTTGTCTCCCTTTCTTTTCTCCATTTTTTCTATTTTTTTTTTCTGTCTTTTATTATCTCTACCCTCTCCCTGAATCCTGCTTCTTGCCTGGTGAAGAAGCATAAGACTTCATAGTTCTGTGTCTCACTCCTACAACTATTCTGTATACAGATGCAGATCTTAGAAGCCATTTTAGATCCTTTAGCACGTTCAGGGAAAAATATCTATAAGACAGAACCAAGCAAAAATAACAAAGAAAAAAATCATTCCCTTGAGGATATTGAAAAAACTTCACTGCATTACTTTCTTTGTACTAGTATGCCTTTAAAATGTATTTCTCTTCTTAATGCTTTTTCCCTTGATTTGTTACTTCAGAAGAAAGGCATAAGGAAAGTATGGGGTAAGGGAAAAAGGAAATCTATGGTTTGCATAATATATATTATTTATGATCGGACTGCAAAGGTCCAGGTGTTAGATTGAATCTTAACACAAAATTCTTAATTAAGGTGTGGAAAGAACCACCAGAGACTAGACTGAAGCTCTTATGGTACTAAGGTATTCAGGACTATGGATGCAGAAAAAATTGGGAAAAGAGCATCTCTGTTATGCCCTGGAAAGCTGGAAAGGATCCTTTGAACATGAGTGCCTCTTCTACTTCTCTGCAGCCTAAGGTTGAATAAAAACTGAAAGATGAATTTTTCAGGAGACATGAAGGGCTGAAATACCTGAGGGCAATTGGCAAAGAGAATGACCTAGCTGGGCAAGGGTGGCGTCCTTGTGAGAGAAGATCCTACTGGCAGGAGTAAAACAAAACAGTTAATTACACTTTATATGATGTGGTCCACTCACAAGTAGGCATAGCTAATCTTGAGGGGAGATATTACTTACAATTATCTTTATGTGATGCTGAACAAATCTATTAACTACAGTTTTCTATTGGGTCAAATACCTTTCTCTGCTGTGATTATGTCCATGGTCCTATTTCATGTAAAACATAATATTAGTGCACTTAAGAGGATGGACTTGGATATCAGAAAAATTTGAGCTTGAATCTTCACAACTTCCTAGCTGAACATCAATGGACAACCTGCCTGGGCTTCAATTTTATTACTTATGAAATAGAGATGCAGAAAATTGTTTGAAAAATTAATCAGATATATGTAAAAACAATAGGGCAGTACCTAGGAAGACATGTTTGTACATAACAGTCTTTTTAAATAAGTAATATAATGGTGAGTTTTAGTCAAGGGAGCTAACATGATTCAGTTGATGAAAAAGAACTTCAGACTCCTTCTATAGAAGAGGCTAAACTGTAGGTTTGGACACTCTGTTTTCCTTTAATTCACTCTGAAATTACAAATGAATAACTATACTGATGTCTTCACAACTTCTGTGCAGTTTCTGGCATGATTAAAATGTAATGAGAGCTTTTAATGAATGAGCATTTCACAGCTTGTTCTTGTTTCACTGTGACAAATTAGAAGGTGGGCAGCTGTTTTTCTGTAGATCAAGGCTTTCACGTTTAATGTGGTAGAATATCTAAGCATGGACAGAGGATTGTGGAAAAACTGCTGCTTCCCACTGATCAACACATTTTCTCTGCACTTACAGAGCAATGATTCACATGGGCTATTCTGTGTATGGCCCTAATTTTCTTGCACTGATGTGGTGGATGGGAAAGGAAGATGTAATAGTTACATAATCTGCTTAAGCCAGAAGAGAGAAGAGCTATAACTTTCTAGTCTAATGCAAGGTAGTGAATCCTGACCTAGTAATCAGGAAGCCCAGGGTGTTCATTCATACTGTTTATGTGGACACAGCCAAGTGCCTTAAATTCTAACTCTAATTTTTCTTATCTATAGATTGTGTTTGTGTGCCCTATATGTATCTGTATGGGTGAGGAAGAAGATAAAGAATTTTCCTAGTTTACCTCAAGGAATTATGGTTAGTGTTCAATGAGACATTTGTTAAGAGAAGCTGGTGTAAGGTACCTTACAAATGTGGAAGCTTACTTTAGATCATTGCCCTACTTTGGACAGAGAAAAGCCACATATCCAGCAACATCTGTCCTAAATCCTGTCATTTCACTCTCTCATATTTCTCTTGACAGTAAATGCATATGAAGTTCTATGAAAATAGAATAATGCTGTATAAAGTATTTGTATCAAATAATAATTGTAAGAAGTACTCCTTTTGTTACAATTCAGAGGTTAGCCTCTGAATCAAACTTAGATTTGAGAACTGTTTTGGGAGGGAAGAGATGTTATAAGGCAAAAAAGGGATGGCTTAAAAGTGGAAAAACTTTTGAAGGAAAATGGAATGGCAAGAAAACGTAATATTCTAGATTATCATATTTACTTCTATTTAACCTTGAAATTAAGAGCATTATTTTTTAAGAGAAAGAACATGCTAAATTTGTTTTCCTTCATCTATTCTATAAATATGAATTAATCTTCCACTGTGTTCAAGGTACTGTGCTAGGTTCTAGAGATACAAGTGTGAGTTAGACATGTAGACTGTCAGGAAAAAGTTCACAGCCTCATTAAAAGACAAATGCCTTGTTGAGGATAAGCAGGGGTTGACAGAAGAATACCTAAAAGACAACTTATGTCAGAAAAGTCTTCCTAGAAAAAGTGAATATTCAGGTTGAGGCCTGAGGATGGGTCAAGAATTAACTTGTTGAAGAACTACCATTGAAGAGATAGTATCATTGAATATGGAGAATGTGGCATGTAAAGGGTAATGAAAGTTCTTCATTTAGCTACCTATTCCTTAATATTATTGCTAAAATTTTACTAATTGTATGCTGAAATCCATAGCCTGAAAATTATTCTTTACTAGACCAACCACCTTTGCTTAGACAGTCTGGTTAATTTCTAAAAGTAACTGTTTCATAAGTGTAAGAAATGACAGCATTTTCTATAGTTTTTTGCCACATCCAAAGGGTGGAAAATGGGTGTGCTGGACATTGAGAGTTGATGTGCAGGTATAACAAAATATGCAGTATTTAGAGGAATAAGTGAAATATTCATGTGGAGAAGTAATCAGGGAACATGCCATAAAATGATTTGAATGCTAGGGCAAAGAAGTTGAATTTCATCCCCAAAGTTGGATAACCATGTAAATGTTTAAGCAAATAAATGATATAATCATAATGGTGTTTTAGAAATGTCACTCTAACTCCGAATGTGTTATTTAAATATTTCTGATCACATATCTCTATTAATAAATTATTTTGACCACTGTCCCTGCATTTATAGTATGTTTGTATGTAGGTATGATTAAAGTACCTTTGTTTTATTCTATTTTGTAATCTAGATGATAAAGAGCCCACAAGGAGTAAGAAGGATACTCACATGGATGTTTCCTTGATGTGTTTCTACTTACTTCATTAATCCAATAGTGGCTCTGAGGAAAAATACTTTTAAAGCTATCTGATCAATTTAGATTGATCTTTTTTTTTTGGATAAAACTAGGTAATGCAATCTTTATAACAACTTAATAGAACACATATATACTGTATTGTTTGCAGTGCAAACAAAGGGAAGTAAGGACATGAACATTGGGTTTCACAGTGACCCTCTATGTTGTACATCTATCCTCTCTGCAGGGTGTTTGTTTAATGGGAAACCTGGTAAACAAAGTGAGAGGACCAGCGTCAGTGTCGGTATGGATATAAAATAGTGATAACTAATGTAATTTTTCTTCTATGTTTATAAAACTTTTAAGTCAAGTGGGTAATCTTTTCATGCACTGTGGATCCTCTTGGGAGTTAAACTTGAAGGTACCCATTAATTTAAAGGGCCAGTGGTGTAAAAAATAGATCATATTTGGTAAATCAGAAGCAGGAAGACCATTGAGGACTGTGCTGGCATAATCCTGGTAAGAGATAGATGATGATATTTAGAACGCTCTTTGGCCATGGGGTAAAAAAACAAACAAACAAACAACAACAACAAAAAAAACATGTACAGCTACAGCAGATCTTTTTTAAAGCAGACTCTGTTAGGGTTTGTGTTTGCAGGTATGGGAACACTTAAGGCAGAAGTTTGAGGGTCAGACCAGGTACAAAAGTGAAGACATTGAACAGAATCTGCCGTGATCAGCCTGTGACAAAATAGCAAAATAGGGCCCTTGCCTCTGTTAGCACTCCATCCACTTACCCAGCATTCTGTACTCTTTTTTTTTTTTCTGAGTAATTGCTATGCCCTATCCTTTCTGGACCTTTTTTTTTTTTTGGTAATCAAATAGCCTAGTGCTTCCTCAAGTGGGACCCACTTGGACTTTCCAACCCAACTAAGATATTTTTTCAAGCAAGTAAAATATCACAAGGCCCAGTCCTTGACACAGAAAACCACGAGAGTTCTTACTCTGATGCCATGGGCCACAGACTTGGATTTCTTGAATCATATTCATTTCTTTACTTACACTCTAATGACTCAGAATGTCCATTTTTCTCAGAAAACACATGTTCATTACAGCAGATACCACATGAAGACAATGCCTTGACTCAGAATCAATTATTTCTGAATAGGAAAGTCAGAACAATCAGAGGAAAGGTTAGGAAGCATTAGGTGTCTGGGTTGGGGGGCGGGGGTGGCTTCAGTCGTAGCAGCCAAATCTGTGTGTATGAAAAATGTTTTAAAAGTTGGTGATCTTTCTGAAGTCAAAGCTTAAAAGTATCCCTCTGGATTATTCTTTACTTAATTTTTTTGATATGAGAGAACCAATAATATGGTAAGGTAAAATCTGAAATTATCAGTCATAAAAAGGCAAATGCATATTTTACTTACGTAATTTTTTATTGAAGATGACATAACTAGTAACATTGAAATTTTACATTTTGGGACAAATTAATCATGCTAAATACTAAAAGTGTTATATACAAAGGGAAAATACAGAAAACTAAAGATGAGTAATTAGTATACGTGTTATATTACCTTGTCCTAAAATATTTACAAAATAGTTGTTATAAGTAAACCAAAAACTCAAAGTTGATTCATGGATTAAAATTAAATATACAGCTACCTAAAATAAATCTAGAGTACCTCATCCCCACAATTGGACAGGAGATTATTTCTAGACCTCATCTGTCACTTATTTATACTACCCTATAGTGAAGTCATCTAACCTGTACATTTCTTTATTTTTTTAAAACAAGTTTACTTACTAGAAGATTTTCAAAATTGCTTTTAATTCTAACAATTTTGTATTCTTTTGCTCTCTGACCAATTTTGAATCTCTTCATTGTTCTTATTGCTTAAATAGTGTTAAAATAATGAAAACATCCCAGCCATGTCAGCTATGTTTTATTATTAATTAAAAATGTTCAGTTTTCAAGTGCTGGAATTTCACTTGCCACTAACTCTTCAAAGCGTTTTTATTGACATAGGCACCCCATCTGGAGCTTATTCCAGTCTAGGCTCCTCCCTGCCACATCTGCTCATGTGCTTAAATTAAAATTAAAGGCCTTGCCCTTAGTTAAAATTTTTGTTTTATTTGTCATCATTTTTTTTTAAGTACAAGTTTAACAGCATGGAATATTTGAACATATTTTGGAGGAACCATGTTTCTAAATCAATTTAGACAGAAAGATGCTTAATGTCATGCATTTCATGGTACCTTTTTCTGAGTTACAGAGTTCAAAAATTTATTAAAATGTTTTTGCTGTGTGGGGTACAATGCCATTAAAAAAAAAAAAACATATTTCTCGATTCAGACTATTCAGTTGGGTGAAGTCACTCTTTTCTATCAGTGTCATATTTACAAATAAACAACTAAATCATTTTCATATTAAGTGATAAATAGGCTATGTTCCAATATATTCTATTCCCAAGTGATGCTTACAGATGCTACAGGAACCTACTATGGTGTTAAGAAAATAGGAGATCTATATTTAAATCTGGGCTTAAATCAGGAAGTTGGTTTCCTCCCCACTCCAAAAAAAAAACACCTCTTTTTATATTTGTAAAGGTGATAATTCCAATAACAAATATTGAGGCTAACAAGCATTGAACATGTAAAAATACAGACTCCAAAAAGCGAGGGTAGCTGGTTGGTGAATTATATTCATAGAACCCTCTGATTAATGAGGCAGAAAACTACAGCTCATAACAAAGAAAAAACCGATTGCTGTTCAGCAAAATAATTCTGATGCTGAGAAGATTATAGGGGTTTCAAGCAACACTGGTCCCCTCAGAATGGATCCCTTTTTAGACTTCATAGAGCTTGTCCTTTTAAGCATCCTGGTTCAAGTACCATTAGGAAAAGAGAACTGAAAACTTTGAAGCTGAGAAAAAACACCTTATTTCATAAAATGACTATGGTAGATGATATATTAAAATACTATGGTATATACAATGCTTTTCTTGTGATTTCCAACAATGTGCCTGTGCTATCTTTAAAAAGTGTTGAATTAAAAAACTACCCAGGTATTATTATATAAAACATTTGTAAAGAGCTGAATCTACCCAATTATTAGAATCAAGATCCTTTTTTTACAGTAAGCAAAGTCTGGAAAGCCACCAACATTCTTCCCGACACCTCCCTGATATGGTTTGGCTCTGTGTTCCCACACAAATCTCATCTTCTAGCTCCCATAATTCCCATGCGTTATGCGAGGCACCTGGTGGGGATGACTGAATAATGGGGATGGATCTTTCCCATGCTGCTCTCCTATGAGATCTGATGGTTTTAAAAATGGAAGTTTTCCTGAACCAGCCTTTCTCTCTTTCTACCATGTAAGAAGCACTTTTGCCTTCCGCCATGATTGTGTGTCCACCCCAGCCAAGTGGAAATCTGAGTCCAATATAATTCTTTTTTGTGTGTGTAAATCTCCCAGTCTTGGGTATGTCTTTATCAGCAGCCTAAAAACAGATTAATACAATAAATTGGTACCAGGAGAGTGGGGTGTTACTGAACAGATGCCTGAAAATGTGGCAGTGACTTTGGAAGTAGGTAACAGGCAGAGGTTGGAACACTTTGGAGGTCTCAGAAGAAGACAGTAAAATGTGGGAAAGTTTGGAATTTCCAAAGACTTGTTGAATGGCTTTGCCCAAAATACTAATAGTGATACGAAAAATAAAGTCCAGGCTGAGGTGGTCTCAGATGGAGATGAAGAACTTGTTGGGAACGGGAGCAAAGGTGACTCTTGTTCTATTTCAGCAAAGAAACTGGCGGCATTTTGCCCCTGCCCTAGAGATTCGTGGAACTTTGAACTTGAGAGAGATGATTTAGGATATCTGGCAGAATAAATTTCTAAGCAGCAAAGAATTCAAGGGGAGACTTGGGTGCTATTAAAGACACTCAGTTTTATAAGGGAAGCAGAGCATAAAAGTTCAAAAAATTTGCAGCCTGACAATGTGATAGAAAAGAAAATGCAATATTCTGAGGAGAAATTCAAGCTGGCTGCAGGGATTTGCATAAGTAACGAGGAGCTGAATGTTAATCACCAATGCAATGGGTAAAATGTCTTCAGGGCCTGTCAGAGGTCTGCACAGCCACCCCTCACATCAAAGTCCTGGAGGCCTAGGAGGAAAAAGTGGTTTACTGGGCTGGGCCTGGGGGCCCTGTGCTGTTTGAAGCCTAGGGACTTGGTGCCCTATATCACAGCCACTCTAACCATCATTGAGAGTGGTCAATGTAGAGCTTGGGCCATGGCTTTAGTGGGTGCAAACCTCAAGCCTTGGCAGCTTCCACATGGTGTTGAGTCTGACAGTGCACAGAAGGTAAGAATTGGGGTCTGGGAACCTTCACATATATTTCAGAGGACATATGAAAATACCTGGATGTCCAGGCAGAAGTTTGTTACAGGGGTCAGGGTCTCATAGACAACCTCTGCTAGGGCAGTGCCGAAAGGATATGTGAGGTCAGATCCCCTACACAAAGTGCCTACTGGGGCACCACCTGGTGGAGCTATGAGAAGAGGGCCACCATCCTCCAGACCCCAGAATGGTAGATCCACTGACAGCTGCCACCATGCACCTAGAAAAGCCACAGACACTAATGCCAGCCTGTGAAAGCATGCAGGATGAAGGCTGTATCCTACAAAGCCACAGAGACAGAGCTGCTCAAGACCATGGGAGCCTACCTCTTGCATCTGGGTGACCTGGATATGAGACGTGGAGTCAAGGGGGATCATTTTGGTGCTTTAAGATTTGACTGCCTTGCTGGATTTTGGACTTGCATGGGGCCTGTAGCCCCTTTGTTTTGGCCAATTTATCCCATTTGGAATGGCTGTATTTACCCAATGCTATATCACCACTGCATCTAGGAAGTAACTAACTTACTTTTGATTTTACAGGCTCATAGGAAGAAGTGGCTTACCTTGTCTGGGATGGGAGTTTGGACTGTGGACTTTTGAGTTAGTGCTGAAATTAGTTAAGACTTTGAGGTACTGTTGAAAAGGTGTGATTGGTTTTGAAATGTTTAGATATGAGATTGGGATGGGGCCGAGGTGGAATGGTATGGTTAAATCTCATAAATCTCATCCCATAATTCCCACATGTATATGAAGGACCCAGTGGGAGATGATTGAATTATGGGAGCCAGTCTTTCCCATGCTGTTCTCATGATAGGGATTGGGTCTCACAAGATATGATGGTTTTAAAAATGTGAGTTTCCCTGTACCAGCTCCTCTCTCTTGCCACCACCATGTAAGACATGCATTTTGCCTTCCACATGATTGTGAAGTCTGGCCAGCCACATGGAACTGTGAGTTCAGTACAATTCTTTTGTAAATTGCCCCGTCTTGCTTGGATATGTCTTTATCAGCATTGAAAACAGACTAATATACTCCCTACCCATCATTACCATATATATTTGGCTAATATAAGTCTGATTCTGATTGTATTCTACATGTAGATTCTGTTGTTTGTTTAAAATTGAAAATGCTTCTAATTTATCATGTGTTAACTATGAAATAGAAGTACTCTCTTCTTGGTTTATATTCAGGTGGTACTGGATGAAACATCTTGAACTTTGTTATCAGGGAAGTATCCAATGTTATTTATTATTTCAACTGTGAAAATACACATTTCTGATATTTGAAATCTATTTAAATGCCAAAATTGACTATATCATTGGCCAAATGGGCTATCAGTCAAGAAATTCACATTTCGACTACAAGTAAAATCAATTTCAAAGAACTGATGAGATAAGAAAGCAGTAATGCTGTCCTCAAAAGTTAATAGGCTAAATTAAAACTGGGAGAAAATGAACCCACAGCAATTCTACATAATGTCTTTCATTTACAGTTGTTGTGAACAAGTTTCTCAATAATGTAATGTTGCCTAAAGTAAATTAAGCATATTGGATCTAAAGTATTTGAAAATAGATAACAATCAGGTGCCCATTCAGTGATTTACACCCTTGATTTCTAACTGGGCATCAAAAGGCCAATAGAATAGGGGATAGGAGGCAACAAAGGAAAAGATACATTTTAAAGGCTTGGCACTGGCACTTTTCAGAAGACAACAAACAGATAAAAGGAAGGTTACCAAAGGAAAAATACTAAGCTGTCGGATGAGTAGACATGGGTTGCTTAATTAAATTATGATAAATGGCAGTAGATAGTCTTGGAGGAGAAAGTAAAAATCAGGTATTCTCTCCATTGTGATTCTAACCTGTACTTCAAGGTTACATTGGAAGAAGATAGAAATTTGTGTTTAGAATTGGGCAGATCTAGTTTCAAATCCCAACCATAGTATTTACCGCATAATTTATTCAAATTATCTCTCTGGCTTCCATTTTTTTTAATGCAAAATGAGGATAATCATTTTTACTTCTTATAACTGAGGTTAGGATGTAACAACATCATATATATGTAAATATTTCTTACAACATATGGAATGTGGTATGCACACATACCTTTTTCCCATGCAAGGAAGAAGCATCTCTCTAGGCTGTTTTTTATCTTAATGATTTACATCGTCATGAAATAAATATCACACTGGAATAAATATCAGAAAACTGAATATCCTATATTAGCTTCACCAGTATCTAGCGAATAACATATCTGGCATGATGTATTTTTTGTTTGTACAGTTGAGTTACAAAAAGAACATGAACAGCTACTGTTTGTAGTCAAGAAACAAAAATAAGTTATGGCAAGATAATAGTATCTGTTGAATTAACTGAATTTGTCAAGTAAAAATGGAAAAACACATAGTTCACAAAAATTCGTAAAAGAATCAATAAATAGCTTGTGGAGACTAATTTGAGTCAATTCCACAAAGTTCATGTAGCGTATACTATAAATAAGATGCTTTACAAATGATGCAAAAATGAATTCAACATTTTTACCTTCAAGGAACTTAATATCTGCTAAGGAAGAAAAGAATTGCACATAGATACATGTATTACATGGTCAAGTAGAATACAATGTATATTAAAGGTAGAAAGTGAAGCTCTGGGAAAATGTGTTACTGTGACAGACTGATTAGTATCCATGTCTATTACTAATCATTACTGATTTGTATTCATGTATGTTTAGTGTATCAATAAAGTTTACCAAATGCCTTCTTTGTGCAAATAATGGTTTAAGGACATTACACTTTTTATCATCAGTGTCGTGACTAGGCCTGCTTCCCAACACAGAGCTAAACTGCTTATTTATGGGTGCAATGGAATTTTTCTCTGATGCCTTCACCTAATTCTTCAAAAGCAAATACAAAAGGAAATGATAGGTTAGTCATTGGCTCTGAAAGAGACAGGAATTGAGAGTAATGTGAATTATACATGATATTGATATGTGCTACCTCAAATTCTAAAATATGATGGAAAACTATTAAAATGATCACTTAAAGTCAGTTGAAGCATGTTATAGTCATATAATTCATAATACCTACATACTGTATCTATCTCAACTAGCAAGTTAAAACTGAATGTTTTGGGTACTAAGGCCATAGAGAGCCTTTCATCAGTGAGTGCCTAATATTCTACAGTATTTAGAGAAACCCAGCACCAGTAATCATGCTAATTTGTAATAGCACCATGACAAAGGTGGAAGAGGGGACTGATTGTTATTAGGGTACTTATTAATTTCCAGGCACTTATATATACATTACATTATTTAGTTTTCATAACAACCATGTGAATAAAGCACTTTTATTAATATTTTAAATAATAAAATTTAGGCAAAGAAAGGTTAAGCAACATGATCAGGACCACATTTCTGGTTGTTAACAGAGCCACATTTCCCATACTGACTATACCAATGATTCCAAAAATTGCCTGATTACCACAAATCCTCTTGGGTACAACTTAAAACAAAATTATCGGGATTCTCCTTTTGAAATTTTGATTGAATATTTCCGGAGTGAGGCCAGGAAGCTGAGATTTTAACAAAAGTTATTTTAGATCTTTTTATCACCAGGAAAGATTTGGAACACCATGTCATGATTTGGAGATGGTTCCAGATATTTTTTATGTGGGCCTTTTATTTAACATGTGGACTCCTTTTCTCTACCGTTTTTGGCATATTCCTGTAGGTCTCTCATCACATGAAAACCTGCTCTCTGGAAAAATATATATATGTTTTATCACTTATTGATACCTCAGTATGAATTTAATTTATAGTGTTTTATCTCCTGCGGAGTTTTTATCTTTAGCTTTCATTTAGGATATGGGAGAAAAGTTTTTACCTTATGTTTAGTTTTATGAATAAAATATTCAGAAAACTAGCAGGTGGGAAATATGGGAAGAATGAATAAGAAGCTATTTTTAAGGCTCTTGAAATCGCAGAGAAGGAAAGGAAACTTTCGAGCCCTATGTTTTAAAACGTCCTAATTTAACTGAGGATGCAAATAATGATTATGTGAGTATAACATTTTTTCGAAGTTCAAGTGTTCACTTGCAATTTATATTTTAAAATACTTTAGAATTACGATTAAGAATGTAATGGAATAAGAGGGAAGTCACGATGCTGGCCAGAAAAAGCACAGAGGTTTTCCCACATTGCTTACACCTTAGCTGCCAGAAACACACCTATTCTTGGTATTTCTGGTATAGTGCAAAACTACCAGTTGAAATGACAAATGGTTCTGTTGGTTTATGATTGAAACATTTAAGCAGCTTAAGAAATTTTGTTTGCCCATGTTGTAAGGAACACTATTCCCTGCAGTTTGCAAATCAATAAATTGTTAATTTTGTTTCCTGAATCCTGTAGAGCAATGCTCGATTCACTTATAAAAACAAAACCCTAATGACATAGATTTCTGCATTTATGCAGATATAGTATTTACATACATTTGTGCAAATATAGCATACCTTGAATATATTGTGGGTTTGGTTCCAGACCACTTCAATGAAGTGAATATTGCAATGAGAGTTACATGAACTTTTTGACTTCCCAGTGCATATAAAAGTTATATTTACACTATACTACAGGCTAATAGTGTACAGTAACATTTTGTCTAAAAATTGTATATACCTTTACTTAAAACTACTTCAGTGCTAAAAAACGCTAATGATCTTTTTTGAGTCTTGCCTTCATGTTGATGGCTGCTGACGGATTAGACTGGTGGTTATTGAAGTTTGGAGTGACTGTGGTAATTTCTTAAAATAAGAGAACAGTAAAGTTTTCTGCATCCATTGACTTATTTTCAGGAAAGGTTTCTCTGTAGCATGAGATGCTGTTTGATACTATTTTACCCAGAGTAAAACTTCTTTCAAAATTGGAATCAATTTTCTCAAACCTTGCTGCTGCCTTATCAACCAGGTTTATGCAATAATCTAACTCCTTTGTTGTCATTTCAACAATGAAGAAGCAGATCCTCATCCAGTGAAGTTTTATCATGAGATTGCACCAATTCAGTCACGTTTTTAGGCTTCTAATTCTAGGTCTTTTGCTACCACATTTGCAGTCACTTTCTTTGGAAAGTCTTAAACCCCTCAAAGTCATCCATGAGGGTTGGAATCAAATTATTCTAAACTCATGTTAATGTTGATATTTTGACCTCATCACCTGAATCACAAATGTTCTTATTAGCGTCCAGAATGGTGAATCTTTACCAGAAGGTTTTCAATTCACTTTGCTTACATCCATTGGAAGAATCACTATGGCAACTATAATCATACAAAATATATTTCTTAAATAATAAGACTTGAAAGTAAAAATGACTCCTTCCTCTATGGGCTGCCCAATGAATGTTGTTAGAGTGACAAAAACAACGTTACTCTCATTGTACATCTCTTAGCTCTTGGGTAACCAAGTGACTTGCCAATGAGCAGTATTATTTTGAAATAAATCTTGTTTTTTTTTAGCAGTATGGCTAAATGGTGGGTTTAAAATATTCAGTAAACCATATTGCTGACAGACGTGCTGCCATCCAAGCTTTATTGTTCCATATGTAGAACATCCAGTCAGTGGAGTAAACAGAACACACGCAACATTGGTTAAGTTCACTATTTTACATGGGTGCAGTTCATGGCACCCAAAACCAATTATAATAACAACATTAAAGATGACATATCACCATAACAGAGGTAATAATGATAATAAAGTTCAAAATATTGTGAGAAATATCAAAATGTGACATAGAAACACGAAGTAAGCACTGACTATTGTGAAAATGGTGCCAAGACATTTGCTTGACAGATCCCTCAATTTGTAAAAAATGAAGTATCTGTGAAGCACAATAAAGTAACACGCAGTAAAATGAGGAATGCTTATATAAGTTGAAGTACTATATTGAGTAGAAAGTTTACATTGATGCCAAATAATAAATTGTAAGTGCCTTATCAAGCCATAAAAATAGATTTCATTGTACACATAATAATTCATGTTGAAGTAGTTTATGTTAGTAGCTCTTTTCTTTTTTTTTTTCCTTCTTTTTGCTATGTTATACTATTGGTGGGTAATACATGGGGAAAAAAAGCCATAACAACAAACATGTTGTATAATAAAAAATAAAGTTATGTGTTGATGGTGTATGTTGATGAAGCTAGTACTATGATCATGAACAAATTAGTAATTTATTTCTAAGGGTAATAATGTGATTGATATATAAAAAAGACTTTGGTTTAATAGAATGAAAATTATTTAAGAGGTTAATTATCTAGGCTCTGCAGTGAGACTGCTTGTAATAAAATATTGGCCTCAGATTCTGCATATGCTAACTTAGTGCCCTGGAAGTAACTATTCAACCCTTGTGTGTATCATTTTCAATTCCTGTTAAGTGCAAATTAAGAGGTGTATATTGTATAGTTGTATATACACATCTGCATATACACACACACGTACGTTACATGTATGCAAGTATATATATAGTCATGTGCCACATAATGATGTTTGCATCAATAACAAAATACATATTTGACAGTGGAGCCATAAGTCGTATTATAATACCATATTTTTACTGTACTTTTTATATGGTTAGATGTATTTATATACACACATACTTACCATCATGTTACAATTGCCTACGCTTTTAATATAGTAAGGTGCTGTACGTGTTTGTAGCTTAGGATCAATAATCTACATCATACAGTCTATGGGAGTAGCAGGCTATGCCACTTAGATTTGTATAAGTATACCCTGTGATGTTCATACAATGACAAAACAGCCTAATAACACAGTTTTCAGAATGTATTCAGTTGTTAAGTGAGGTGTGACTGTATAAATACTCTTAGTAGGAGTCCCAGGAAAATATACACAACACACTCAAATTAGAATAATTGAAGATGAGATTACTGTCAAAGAAATTAACAACACAGGTGTGGGTAGCATTCAGAGATACTGGAAGGGAGCACAGGACTGTGAACAGATATTAGCAGAGCTGTTACCATGCTGAGACCCAAAGGGACAAGAAAAAGAAAAGGTCTCTGGAACCTGAAAATCTAGACACTTATGTTAGGCCACCTACATAGGAGTAGTTGGTTTCTGTCAAAGAATAGTGAGCCTAAGGACATATAAATAGTTTTGGAAAGAAAGCTAATGGCTGCTGAGTACCCATTATGTTCCCAAAAGCTAAGATTTATTCTGGTTGCTTAGGTCAGTGGTTTTCAATCTTTGCATTTCTAGGTCTGTTATATGGTCTTAAAAATCGTGAGAATGCCAAAGAATATTTCTGGTTATATCGCCTGAAATTTACCATCTTGGAATTTATATCAGACAATTTTAAAACTTTTATTGATTTATTTTAAAATAATAAGTAACTGTGGAAACCACACACTTTTTCTGTGAATGTCCAGATAGTAAGTACGTTATGCTTTTTGAGCAAATTTTTTTTGTTATTACTCAATTCTGCTGCTGTAGAACAAAAATAACCGTGGACAATTTATAAAATAATGTGTGTGACTGTGTTTAAAATATATTTATTTACAAAAATAGGCAAGAAGCTAAATCAGGCCTTCAGGATGGGTTTGTTCTATGAACTGTAGTTTGCTAACTCTTGGTAAAACTGTTTACATAAGCCTATTAACCTGTTAATGTTAATAACACATTTTGATAATAAATATTTTCCAATATAGTATGGTGAGAAAAGAGACACACTTCCTCATTTTTGTTAATCACTAATGTCTGGTTTTATAAGAAAGCAGAATACTTGTATCTACTTTGCCATTAAATTTATCACAATGTGGATTTGATTGACATATGCAAAGAACATCTGGTCTCATCCAAGTATACAGTTTGAAATGTGAGATTTTTTAATAGCATTTTGAGATATTTATAGATATTATTTTTTAATATTACACTAAAACTCAACTAGTGGTTAATTTCAAAGTATAATTGCAATGCATAATTGGAAACCATATCAATATATATTTAACATTTTTTTCATTAAAAATTTGTTTTTCTCATGTAAATGATTGTGTAACATGCATAGATAATATAAATAATATTATTTGGTGTAGCGACGCAGAGCTTCCAAATATTACCCAGTTTATTATATAATGTTTTATAATTAATATTGCTGTTTATTTACCATGAAACATCTTTATTGAAAAGATGTCAAGATCATGGTAGCAAGTACAGCTTTTCCAACATTCTAATTTTTGCTTGAAAACATTAATGTAGGAAATATTTTTACATAAAATAAAAAATGTATGATGCAAAATATAAAATTTCTAGGAACAAATATTGTTAACTGCTTTTCTCAAGGTAGTAGTTTTACTTTGTTCATTTTCAAGACAATATCTATCAAAATCCTCAGTTTGAATAACTATAGTTTGTCTGTCTCTTCTTTCAAGTAAAAATTGTGTTCCCTGAGTAAAGCAGCTAGTTTAGCTTGCACAGTAAGACTTGCCAATTGCTTCTCCTTAAGATAGTCCTCAAACTTTGGTGTATGTACAACAAAAGTGTTTTCTTGGTCGGGCGCGGTGGCTCACGCCTGTAATCCCAGTACTTTGGGAGGCCGAAGCAGGTGAATCACAAGGTCAAGAGATCGAGACCATCCTGGCTAACATGGTGAAACCCCTCCTCTACTAAAAAAATACAAAAATTAGCTGGGCATGGTGGCGTGCCCCTGTAGTCCCAGCTACTGGGGACGCTGAGGCAGAATTGCTTGAACTCGGGAGGCGGAGGCTGCAGTGAGCCAAGATCGTGCCACTGCACTCCAGCCTGGCACCTGAGCAAGACTGTCTCAAGAAAAAAAAAGTGTTTTCTGTGTACTTACCATTTCATCATACATAATATTAAAATAAATTATGTATGTAAGAGTCAAGATTTAAATGTTGAGTACTTCTTATTACTTCACCAAAAACATGACGGTGAGAACAATAACTACAAGTATGGTTGGGTGTCATTTCCTTAACTTGTACTAAGGTACCGATATCCTTACTCATCAATGTTTCTGCGTCATCAGTACAAATGCTGACAAAGTTTTTAAAAAGCAAATAATATTTTAGTACTATTCTAAAAATACTTCAGATCTCACATGCCCTTTGAAAGGTTTGGATATCTTCAAGTGTCCACTTGGAGAACCATTACCCTACATTTTATGAATGAGAAAGTGTGAGGCTCCTGGTAAGATAAAAATGATAGTTTGGTGTCAATGTCAAATTATAGATCAACCATGACGAGAATATGCCTTTACAAACTTAAAATTGAAAGGTCTCTCCTGAATGCTCTGCTACGTCATTTGTATACTAAAAACATACATATTTGTCTTATTTACCTTGAAAATTATGAAGCCCTACTCATTTTCAAGGTACTAATACTTATACTCACCCTGTATTGGATTCAGAAACACTAGTTTACCACAATGGAAAGCAGATGTACTATGGTTTTATCAAGCATGGCCACAGGAGGACCCAGGAGCAAAATGATTCAGTTAATACAAAAAAACAGGTGATTCATTTGATGTAAATGGCCAAGATTATATTTTTGTTTTCTGTTTGTGTCCTTATGGCATAGACACTGCTCTTTCAACTGCGAAACATAATAATGATTTCACATTTAGCATTTCTTTTACTTCTCAAAATTAATTTAAAATTATTGAAAAATATTTAGTAACTAAAGAAAAATGTTTCTATTAAGTGATTAAGTTCAAACATAGGCATCATTATGTCAATTAAAGCAAGCCTTGTTTCCCTCCTAGATTTAGGTGGGAATTGACATAAAAGTAAATATTTTGCCAAGACTTCTATTTAACCTTTGGCATCAATTTTACTTTGTAACTACTCCTATTGCCAATAAACAGAGTTGAATGTCAATGATTAATTATATCTATACCTATAAAAAGTCCTTAGCTCTTAATATTTTCCGTAACTTTAAATCAAAATATAAAAGTGTTAGTATTTTCATGAACCACCGCATGCATTTCTTTCTTTATTTTATTTTTAAATGATGATTTTTAAACTAAGATTATTTATCAAATCATTAACTGGAGCACCAATTTAGTGTTAGTGGAGTTAGATCCTATTTGTAATCTTGAGGCGATTGGACTATTATAATCCTCTTGATCCCTCAATCTGCATTTATGTAGTGATCGGCCTACCATACCTGACCTTCATGTAAGTTTCTGTCTCTTCATGCACACATAAGTTCTCCTTATTCCCTCTGACATTAAATATAGCCTATTTTCCTCAGTTATCAGACTTAATTCTTGAATTGGTCTCTTTCAGGCTTCATCCTGCAAAATTATAGTTTAGAAGAGGAAATAAAGATGATGAATTATGGGTTAAGGTTATAACATACACTGCTATGGAAGCTGTCAAATTCTTGCTAAAATAATTTTAGTGGTGCACAAAAATCTCTGTGTCATTCCTTCCGACACTGCCCAGCAGTATGCACTGGAATGCTTACAGTCAGTAGCCAGAAGCAGGAGGAGTCAGAATGCACGTAGAAGCTGGCTGTGAACAAGGGAGCAAAATTCTGTTCCTGTGTACATTGCTAACTTTTGCTCCAAACCAATGATTTTATGATTTGACAATGGTCAAATAATAGTCAAAGCCACTGGTCTCAAATATAATATGTACATAATGGTCATAATCAAAGGTTTAACAGCCTAGATTCTGATTGTGATGATTAGTTATTTGGGTCCACTTAACTGGGCCACAGGGTGCCAAGATATTTTCTCATATCTTATTTTGGGTATGTCTGACAGGGTGCTTTGGATGAGGTTAGCATGTAGATTGGTAGACTGAGTAAAGCAATTACCCTCCCTTTTGAAGGTCTCAATCAAACAAAAAGGCAAAATAAGAGATAATTGCACTGATTTAATGGTTGAGCTGGGACTTTGATTTTCTCTTGTCCTCAGACTGGAACTTTTTTATGCCATCAGCTATTGATATGGTTTGGCTGTGTCCCCACCCAAATCTCATCTTGAATTGTAGTTCCCACAATCCCCACATGTCATGGGAGGGACCCGGTAGGAGATAATTGAATCATTATGGGTGGTTATCTCCATGCTGTTCTTGTGATAGTGAGTTCTCACAAGATTTAATGGTTTTAAAAGGAGTTTTCCCCCCTTTTGCTTGACACTTCTTTCTGCTGCCATATGAAGAAGGACACATTTATTTCTGCTTGATCATAATTATAACTTACCTGAGGCCTCCCATACCATGCAGAACTGTGAGTCAATTAAACTTTTTTCCTTTATAAATTACCCAGTCTCAGGTATTTCTTCATAGCAGTGTAAGTATGGACTAGTACACTAAATTGGTACTGCAGAGAGAGAGGTGTTGCCATAGGGATACCAGAAAATGTAGAAGTGACTTTGGAGGTGGGTAAGAGGCAGAGGTTAGAACAGTTTGGAGGGCTCAGAAGAAGACAGGAATATGTGGGAAAGTTTGGAATTTCCTAGAGTCTAGTTAAATGGCTTTGACCAAAATACTGATAATTATATGGACAATTAATTCTAGGCTGAGGTGGTGTCAGATGAAGATGAAGAACCTTTTGGGAACTGGAATAAACGTGATGTTTGTTATGCTTTAGCAAAGAGACTGGCAGCATTTTTCCCCTGCCCTAGAGATCTGTGGAATTTTGAACTTTAGAGAGAAAATTTAGGGTATCTGGCCAAAGAAATTTCTAAACAGCAAAGTGTTCAATAAGAAGCAGAGCATAGATGTTTGGCAGATTTGCAAGCTGATAATGCACTAGAAAATAAAACCCCATTTTCTGAAGAGAAATTCAAGCCCAGTGCATAAATTTCCATAAGTAACAAAGAGCCCAATGTTAATCACAGAAACAATGGGGAAAATATCTACAGGGCATATTAGAGAACTTTGTGGCAGCCCCACCCATCACAGGCCTGAAGGCCTATGAGGAAAAATGGTTTCACGATCCAGGCCAAGGGCCCCCTCTGTTGTGTGCAGCATTGGGACCTGGTACCCTGTGTCCCAGCTGCTCCAGCTGTGGCTAAAAGGGGCTAAGGTACAGCTCAGGCCATGGCTTCAGAGAGTGCAAGCCCCAAGTATTGGCAGCTTCTACATGGTGTTGAGCCTCTGGGTGCACGGAATTCAAGAATTGAGTTCTGGGAATCTCTGCTTAGATTTCAGAGAATGTATGAAAATGCCTGGATGCCCAGGCAGAAGTTTGCTGCAGGGGCAGAGCCCTTATGCAGAACCTCTGTTAGGGTAGTGCAGAAGGGAAAGTGGAGTTGGCATTGCCACACAGAGTCCTCACTGGGGCATTGCCTAGTGGAGCTGTGGGAAGAGGGCCACCATCCTCCAGACCCTAGATCTGTAGATCCACTGATAGCTTGCACCAAAGCTGGAAAAACCACAGACACTTAATGCCTGCCCACGAAAGCAGCCAAGGGGGCACGGTACCTTTCAAAGTCACAGGGTTGGAGCTGTCCAAAGCTATGGGAACCCACCTCTGCATCAGAGTACCCTGGCTGTGAGAAAGTGAGTCAAAGGAGATTATTTCAAAGATTTAAAATTTATTTACTGCCTCATTGAATTTCAGATGTGCATGGGGCTGTAGCCCCTATATTTTGGCCAACTTCTCCCATTTGGATTGAGTGTATTCACCCAATGTCTGTATCGTCATTGTATCTAGGAAGTAACTTGCTTATGATTTTACTGGTTCGTAGACAGAAGGGACTTGCCTCATCTCAGATGAGACTTTGGACTTGGACTTTCGGGTTAATGCTGGAATTAATTAACATGTTGGGAAACTGTTGGTAAGACATTTATTGTGTTTTGAAATATAAAGACACAAGGTTTGGGAGGGACCAGATGTAAAATGATATGATTTGGCTGTGTCCCCATCGAAATCTCATCTTGAGTTGTAGTTCCCATAATCCCCACTTGTGGAAGGGACCCAGTGGGAGGTAATTGAATCATGAGGGCAGTTACCTCCATGCTATTTTCATGATAGTGAGTGGGTGCTCAGGAGACCTGATGATTTTATAAGGAGTTTTCTCTCATTTGCTTGGCACTTCTCCTTCTTGCCACCATGTGAAGAAAGATGTGTTTGCTTCACCTTCTACCATGATTGTAAGTTTCCTGAGGCCTTCCCAGCCATGAAGAACTGTGAGTCAATTAATCATTAATAAATTCTCCAGTCTCTGGTATTTCTTCAAAGCAGCATGAGAATGTATTAATGCATCTCTTCTGATTCTTAAGCAATGGGACTTGAATGAGAACTTATACCCTCAGTTCTCTTGGGTCATTAGCTTGGCAGCTGCAGATCTTGGGACTTCCCAGCCTCCATAGTCATGGGAGTCAATTCTTTAAAAGAAGTATCTCTGTCTCTGTCTCCCTCTCTCCCCTCCCACTCCTCTCTCTCTATCTCTATCTCTATCTATCTATATATATATGGATATACAGATATCTATCTATATAGATAGATAGATAGATATACATATATAGAGAGAGAAGAATGGGAGGGGAGAGACAACACACACATTTGTATATATATGTATATGTATATATATATATGTCCATACCTATTGGTTCTATTGGACACCCCCCCACACATATATATATACACACACATATATATAGACATATATACCACATATGTATATGTATATGTATGTGTGTGTGTGTGTATATATATATATATACACGTGTGTGTGTGTGTGTGTGTCTCCATATCTATTGGTTCTATGTCTCTATAGAATACTGACTAAATATTCTAATATTGCATAATTAACCAGAGTAAAGAGTAAGCAAGGGGAGCTTTTATTGTGCCTTCAGGCTTTTTACATATTTCTATTTTTAAGAAACAGAGACAGAAATCATAGTAGCAGAGGTTATTAATAAGAATTGAGGTAGGTTATAAAAAAGAAAAACACAACAAATAATTTAGTAAAAAATTAACATATATATGTTTATTATATGTTGTATCCACATATATACACACATATGTATAATAAAATATACATATGTGGACACACACACACAGTAACTTCCTATTTCTGTATCCCTGATGCCATTCCCTAAGTGTAGTGCATCTGTGAGGTAAATTGGTATGTAGTGGCTGAATGTCAATTAGAGTGCTCTGATGTATCTCAAGATTGTTACTTAATTTGAGTTTAATAATGGGACATGTTACATTTGTTTATGTTACCTGCACAATTAATAGTGATTTTTTTTTCTTTCTTTGAATATACATTACTGAAACCCTTGAGAACCCTATGTAGCCATTAGGCCACAGTTAGAAGCAATCCAAAATTTATTTACATAGGTCAAGAATAAATTATTACTGGTTTCCAAAATAAGCCTCATGGTGTAATGACTAAAATTTTCTGCTGCTGAGACTGGAGCATATTTGCATCATATCACAGCAATATTCTATGACCTGGGGTTCTCTACAATATAAACAGAAGTGTTAGTTGCAATCTCTAAAATACACTTGAGGAATTTATTCAGGAGCAAAAGCTAATGTAGAATCAGGTATTGGAATAAGGAGACCATGTATAAATTTAAACTCTTCAAGACATTTATAAATTGGCCTGCACTTAAGGCCAATTTAGTAAAACCATTATTTTACTTCCTGAACTGTTTAGCTATTGTGTTTTTTTTGTGAAAAGATTTAGTGTTTTGATAAGTAAATTGGTTCATATTTCACAGTAAGACTGCATTACTATTACCTTAACATTTGTTTTTCTAAATATAAAAGTCATATTCTACCACAAATATTCTAAAATAAGGAAAGGCATGAAAAACTACCCATACATCCACCATTTAAACATGTATTAATAAAATATGAGTGTTTTCTTTCAAATTTTTTTCTCAGGCAATTTCTCTACAGTTGTAACAGAGCACATTATGATATTTCATTGATTATAATATCCTAAGCACATGTTATACTGCCGCATAGGTTTACTAACCATAACTTTAAATAGCTATATACTAGTTCACTGGATAAATCAGTATAATTTTTAAGTTTTAATTTTCAGGTGGAGATTTGCCTCTTTGAAAAATTTTATGTGGAAAAAATGAGAACAGGAGAGTAGAAGTTACAAAATAGGTTAAATATTGTTTTATCTGAATTTTTAAATATAATAGGTATGAACATATGTAAGACATATATAAATAATTAACATTGGTCAGAGAGAAATAAACATTTCTCTTTGTGCAAAAGATGTAAATAACCAGCACTGGTCAAAGAGAAGTGAACATTTTTCTTTGTTGAAACTATAGCCATAAGGATTGAGAAGAATGGCCACATCTTATGTTTATATCCAATTTGACTCAGAATAAAGTGAAAAAATAATAATCATATACATGTCTGTGTGACAAACATATGTTTAGTACCAACTAAATTTGAAATAAGATATTGAACTCTCTGTCATTGAATGTATCTTCCACATGGAAGAAATAGAGAACTGGACAAATCTTACCCTTACAATCAGATAAGCTATATAAGACATGTACACCTGCGTATACTTACACTATGCAAATGGAAAACTAGAATGCAATTTAAAAATTAGGCTGTTATTGGTATATTATGTATCACCTAAATTATAATAGTGGTTTTCAGAAGAATAATTAAAAATTTTTCAGTCTATATGTGACATTTGGGCAAATGTAATGAATTATAAGTAAATGTTTTTTTTTCTACATATTTGAAGTTTGCAGAATTTGAACATGTGGAAATAGAACATGGAAGAAAGGTAACTTCAGACAGAAAAACATTAATGAAATCAGAAAATAAAAATTCACAGGAGATAAGCAGCAGAATGGTAAATTCCAGAGGTTTTAGAGAAAAGCAGTGTTGTATTTGTATGAAAAAAACTGATGCTTATCAGAACCTCTTTGAGAAAAGACAATGAATGAGAATATGAAAATATTCCTTAGGGGAGAATAGAATAAGATTGTTTATTTAGGAATTCTGTAGAAGCAAGTTAAGAGGTGAGGGAGATGCTATCTCTAATCCAACGCATATTGGTAGTAAATCCTTGACTTTTTCATCAGACTCTAAAATGTTTAGCAGTAGGATGATGATCTGTTTTTTAGTGTTATATCTCTCATTTAGCAAAGTGTCTGGCACATAGTAAATAGTATTTGTTGAATGAGAATGATACTTAATAAATGATTTATGAAAATGACATCTTTGATACCCATCAGATTAGAAATAAGAAGAAACAGCAGTAAAACTATAATGAAGAAACACACGCTAGGAAAAAACAATTATTAATATATAGCAGTGCCATGTGATAAGTTCAGAAAAAGTCTTCCAAAAAAAAAAAACCATGCCAGTTAATAACCTTGTATTTACTGAGAAGATTGTCTTTACTTATTAATAGGCTATAGCTTTTAAGAATGGTAATGAATAGAAGAATGAATAGAATCGATAAAAATCAGCAGTATATGGCAAGTAAGCATTTCATATAAGAAAATGTTGTATACATAATGTGAACACACTTAACATTATGGAATTTCTGTTTGGAAGTAGAATACTGGGTGATGATGCTGCTGGATTATGGACAGTGGAGGGGCTGCTTTTAAATTGGAGGTTATAATGCTGATCAGAGGGTATATATCATAATATTTAAAGATTCTTTTGATGGCAAGATGCAACACAATGACACTTGCATAGATCAAGATCAGAATTCTTTGTTAGTTATAGCACCAAGGGAAAGAAAGCTTCCAGGCAGGGCCACACAGGAGTTTCTACCTGAGGATGGGATAATAGAATGCTAGAACAGTAGGAGGTAGTTATGTATGGCACATGGGGTAAGAGTTAGCTAGGTTTTGCAGGTACCCTGTAGACTGGCTAATTTGAATACTTCCCCTGGCTTTTGGGCATATGGGTTGTCTCTGGTTGTCTGGTGGGTAGACCCCAGAAGATTAGGTCTGGTACATAGTAGCCTGGATTGTGAGAAGGAAGTGGTTGGAGTGTGATCATAATCAGCTCCTCGGAAAGAGTACTGACCAGCTACTAAGGAGGGCATCAACACTGGGTCAACACAAGAACAAAAGCAACAAACACAACAACAACAAACACTATTACACAGCGGCTGTCCATGAATCACAGATCGTACTGAGATGAGTTGAACAGAATTATCTTATGTCTTGTGGATTAGAGAGGGAAAGTCTGTACATTAGTTTTGAGTTAGATATGAAAGGAGATGTTTGTGAGCTATAGTTTATGAATGAGAGAGCCGAGTTATGCCCTTGAACTGAGGCTAGAAAAGGAGACGGCTGAAGATATCTGAGAAGAATCTCTCTTTGACAGGGCATTTGTTTAAAGGTGGACGAATGGCAGTCTTTAGTTAAACCTTCTTCACACTGGAAATAATCAAAATGTTAAGAAGATATGTCACCAAGGAATGACCTGGCATGGTTTTATGATGACTGTTCTGAGAACAATAGGGAATCCAGCTCAGCTTAAGCAGTTTGAGAAACATTTAGGTCACTTTTCAAGGTCTCTGCTCTTGAGGAGTTTACAACTTGGTGTCATATTGTCATAAAACTCTTCATGGCAATTGTCATGGTGGAAGATTTTCTCCAAGCTCTATAAAATCTACTTTATAGTTCCCTGAAGCTTCTACATGTAATATTAATTATTAGCCTATAATTTTCTATTCCTTTCTTAACAACTCTTCCCAGTTAAAGCAATTTTAATGGTATCATTTTTTCTGACAAGTCTTATGGGTATTTTATGGAAGTTAATATTGGTTTCCCAAATATTACCTAAAACTATTCAGAAATAAATAAAAGAACACCTTCTTGCTTGAAATTCTATAGCTCTTCTTAATGAAAGCAAATCATTGCTTCTTCATGTGTATTTCCAGGAGAGCCCCTACTTACTTGTCCTGATGGAGCTGCTTTAGAATGGTAACTTCAAAAGTTACAAATTTAGCCTGAAGACATTGTGACTTTGAGGACACCTGCGACTTAGAGTTCAGCAAGAAAAAAACCCTATGCCATATGAACTATTCAAATAGATTGGATATTTCCTTATAATGACTTTTTTTTTTTTTTAAGACAGGGTTTCACCACGTTGGTCAGACTGGTCTCGAAATCCCGGCCTTAGGTGATCCTCCCACCTTGGCCTCCAAAGTGCTTGGATTACAGGCGTGAGCCACCGCGCCCGGCCTATAATGACTTTTAAATAAAGATTTGCCCTCTGTTCCTTTTCATTATTTATTTGAGTAAAGGAAATATAACATTGCGTTATGAAAACTAACAGACATGGCCTTATGCCTGAAGAATGCCTATATAATTTATGTAATGGGTCAATGGTTTTGTAAGAACACAATAAATGGCTACTCTATTCAGGGTGGACTGATAAATTGCATTGGTGGAAGAAAATTATATGAGAGTACTTATTTTTATTCATGAATGATAGGGCAGATCTTTCCTGAGCTTACTGGAGAGGGACACATATGGCTGAAACCCCCAGTGAAGAGATCTGTCAGGCAGCTTGAGAGACATCTGAGCTTGGAAGCAAAGCTAAGAATTTGTCAGATTGCATGAATATAGCATCTTTCCTGGTATTTATACCACCCACTGTCTGTCATAATTAATCAAGCTCAGATTAGATTCTGTTAACTTTCAGATATAAATGTTATAGTTTACTCCTTTTTACTTTTCAAAGTAAAACAGGAGAAGAGGGAGAAATTGCTTTTATAGATTGTTGCTAGGGAAATCATTCAGCCGGGCTTTTTCTTTATGGCCTGTCTGCCTTATGCTGTAGGTACTCCACAAAGAGTTACCCTGTGGTTTACTGTCAATTTCAAATTGGGAATTATACTATGGGCTTTAAAATCATTTTTAGAAAGTGAATATATTATCTGATTTCATTTACAACATCACAGTACTTATTCATTGTTGAGCTAGTTATTTATTTATGGGAATCTACTGGCCCAGATTCTTAAAAAGGTGAAAAAACTTGTAAACCTCTGAGGCTTTCTTCCTTAACAGGTTTGTTAATCTCATCAATTCAGAGCTTTTTTTTTTTTTTTTTTTTTAAAAAAAAAGTCCTGTTTTTCTTTTCCATAAGGCTTCACAAGCATTATTCTCCATTTGCTCTTCAGTTTAGCCTGAATCAGTACTATATCCAGCACCTTAGGAAATTGCAGGCTCTATTACTTTTCACTAAACAAATATGGTAATAATACAAACTATTCAAATATGGTAATAATACAAACTACTCATATGGTAACAATACAAACTATTCATAAAACTTTACAAAATTTTATTATATACATGATCTGATGTAAAGGTCACAAAAGTGTAATTATCATCTCAAAGATAAGAAAACTGAGTAAATTAACTCATTGAAAACCATATAGCGAATAAGTAACATAATCACTATAATTTATTATTTTCATTTACTTATGGTAAAATATATTTGAAGAATCATCATGAAATGTATGCATCCTGTGATTAAATGTGTGTATTTTGTATTTAAGTGGACCACCTGAGATACTTGCCACAGATAATTAAAACAGAAAAGCCTCAGCTGTGCACACTATATAAACACATTTTCCTATCTTCTGACATTGAAAAGTGAGATTTACAGGCATAGTAAGCCTTGAAAATGAGAGAGTGGGTATTTTTTATTTAATGGGACTTTTCCTCCATGTGAACAGAGGAGAGTAGGAAGCACTGAGAAGCAGGTTTCCCTAAACTAAGACATTTCCCAAGTCACATCTCTTTTTGGAAGGACAGAAAATACCCTTATAAAAATTGTTGTGTTACAGTGCAGACTTCTGGGACCTGGAGCAGGGCAAGGCCTTGGCAGTGATGATAGGTGACTTATTTCTGGATGGTGATTTCAGAATCAACTTTTCCTGAAACAAGCATTATGCATGTTATGCTAGGAGGTAGCTTTAACAGCAACAAAAAATTCTAAGAGAGATATCATGGCAACAGCAAAAAGGCAGGGTTTATGACAAACATGAGAGGAGATATTAGATACATGCAGAAACATTAACATATAACCAAATAGGAAAGAGAGTCAGGGTATGACTATATTAACCAAAAACATTGACAGCTGAGATAAGAGTGTTTGTGAACAAATACTCCCATCAAGGCCATTCTGCTGGGGAACAACATTGGCCGGAATGGAAAAGTCTCAAATACTAGCAATTACACAGGTAGGGACTAACTCAGCATTTGTGGATTTTGTTGTTATTGTAGGATTTTTATTTTTTCTCCAATTATTCACTGGAATAGTGCTCATTATGTTTCTGATTTCAGTTAAACTAGCAGTCCATTATTCCACCTCTTAAATTATTTGATGGGTGAATGTGGAAGGGGACCAAATTTTTTTTTTTTTAAATGGAGTCTCACTCTGTCACCCAGGCTAGAGTACAATGGTATGATCTCAGCTCACTGCAACCTTCGCCTCCCAGGTTCAAGTGATTCTCCTGCCTCAGTCTCCTGAGTAGCTGCGATTACAGGCAAACGCCACCATGCCTGGGTAATTTTTGTATTTTTAATAGAGACTGAGTTTCACCATGTTGGTCAGACTCGTCTCAAACTCTTGACCTTATGATCTGCCGCATTGGCCTCCCAAAATGCTGGGATTATAGGCGTGAGCCATCATGCCCACCCCCCAATTTTTTTTTAATACGCATTGTGCTATAAATTATATACATAGCATAAGTCGAGTTCTCTTGGAAACAGACTCCCTGCAATGGTGGCTAAGGCCACTATTGTCCTTTCAGGGCAGTTAAACCTTCCCTCTTTGTAATTCTGCTCCCTTTGTCTTTTAAGCTTTTGTTCCTAAGGATTCTCCCAGAGCTTTTTGCCTATAGGGACTTCTAAAACTGTATCCTCGCAAGGACCAGTCATTAGATGACAGCTACAATCTGAGCAAAGCAGCTTTCTTTAGCTGAGGGAAATTTCTGGACACAGCTTTGAACACTCAGTAGCTAGTAATCCTCAGACTTAAATGGAATAAGTGTGGTTATGATAGATTTTTTGGTGTGTCAACTTGGCTCATTTACAGTCCTCAGTCACTCAATCAAACACTACTCTAGGTGGCCCTTTGTAGATACTTTTAGATGTAATTAAAGTTCACATGTTTATTTTAAGTTAAAAGAGATTGTCCTTAATAATGTGGGTAGTCCTAATTCAATTAATTGAAAGGCATTAAAAGCACAGCTTAGGCTTCCATAAAGAAGAAACTCTATATGTAGATAGCACCTTAAGCCTTGCTTAAGAGTTCCCATCTACTCTTCCTGACAATGTGCCTTATAAATGTATGCTTTCCTAGGCAGCCTCACAATCATTCAAGCCAATTCCTTGCAACAGATTTCCCTAGGTATATCTCCTACTGGTTCTACTCCTCAAGCTGAACACCTCCTGATACAGTGACAAACCACAACATCCATTCACAATACCAGTGCTGGCTTTTCAATGTAATTAGAGCCAATTTTCCCTGCTGGCATGGTGACTCTTGTCATTTCTATCCCTGTAAGTCTCTTTGCTACAAGGAGTCTCGAGTGACTGTATTTGTTCCATAGACTACAGTTTAATGGGACTCTGTCTGTCCCAGATGGAAGTACTCCATTACATTTCCAGAGCCTAGAATTGCGGAGGGGTAAGCATAGGTTTCCCAAGTGGATGGCTCAGAGTGATGTTGAGACTGTTCCTATTATTCTCTACATAGAATCTACATAATGGGGAATACAGCACCAAATAATAGTTGTTGATTTAAGATATATGATGCATCCTGAGAGACGGCTCTAATCATTCAGATACCATTTTCAAGATGATACCTCAATTATACCTGTAAAAGATTGCTTATTGGATGCCATAGTAGTTGTAGATACAACTGGTAAATAACCTTGTCATTTGCCCACCATTGCACTGTTTTTGCTAATGTAGATATATTGGTCTGATATGAGGTAATATGGTATGGATCTGTGTCCCACGCAAATCTCATGTTGAATTGTAATTCCCAATGCCGAAAGTGAAGCCTGGTGGAAGGTGATGGATCATGATAGTGTTCTTTCATTCATGCTTTAGCACCATCCCCACTTGGTACTGTATTTGAGATAGTCATTGTGAGATCTGGTTGTTTGTAAAGTGTGTGGCAACTACCACCTCTCTCTCATGGTCTTGCTCCAGCCGTGTATGATATGTCCACTTCCCTAATGCCTTCTGCCATGATTCTAAGTTTTCTGAAGCCTCCTCGGGCCAGAATCATGCTTGCTGTACAGCATGTGGGACTATGAGACAACTAAACCTCTTTTCTTTATAAATTACTCTTAGATATTTCTTTATAGCAATGCAAGAATGGACTAATACATGAGGTTATGTAGTATCATGTACTTATGGATCAAATGTGTTTTAAGTTATCTGAGAGTGATGCTGATTGAGATATGGGAAGCAGGAAAAGCAGAAACAAACCTGTGCTAAATATATGCAAGATGAATTACACTTTAGCACGAAATGGTTTAATTTAATCAGCTTCCCACAACATAGCTGGTTGGTTTTCTGAACTAACTCATTTTATGAAACCAAGATCATCCTGATACAAAAACCTGGTAGATACTCAACTAAAAAAGAAAATTTCAGGCCAATATCCATGATGAACATTAATGCAAAAATCTTCAGTAAAATACTGGCAAACCAAATTCAACAGCACATCAAAAAGCTTATTCATCATGATCAAGTTAGCTTCATCCCACGAATGCAAGCCTGGTTCAACGTCCACAAACCTCTAAATGTAATCTATCACATAAACAGAAACATAAACAGCTTTGAGGTGACCCTCTCTAATCCACATCTAGCTTTTTTCCTTCTTCATCAGCTGCTCATAGAGGAACCCCCTAAGAAGTTGCCATGTGTGTGAACTGCATGAGAATCACAGATGCATTTATGGTGGATTATATGGGAGTTTGAATCACACAGTCATGCTACTTGTTTGTGCATTTTGGCTGTGTTCAATCTTGGTCCAAGACATGCCACTTTCATCTCATGATGGATGCTGTTGAGCTTGCTCAAACATATGACTTACTCAGTCCGACAGAATCCATTCTATGATGGACAGTCTGGCTTTATAGTCTGTTGATGATCAGTAGCCAGGCACTCCATCTCTACTAGGACCCAGTCGATGCCACAGGCTATATTCTGAAGAGTGTCTAATTGTCTGTTACGGATTGTATCATTTCACTCCAGAATCCTGCAAGTTTCCATTGTGATTTTTCTATTGGAGCATGCCGTCAATTGCACAAGACAAGTTTCTCCATAACAAATACCTTTGATAATTCACTGGAGGCCAAATTATATACCTTATGAAGGAGGGTATCCTACATCACAGTCTGTAGATGCTATGGAGCCCTATTCTATACTTGATCAAACTCAAACAAGGCAGTCTTTTATATTACTCAGTAAATGGATTTGGGTCAGATTTCAAAGTGTGGAATATGGAACCTCCAGAAAGTGAGGAGGCTCATTAGACATTAGACTCAAATTTGAAGAGAAGGCTCTGTAATGTCCCAGACCACTGGTTGCCTAAAACATTACCTGATATTACAGGCCTCTGAATCTCCTTCAATGCCATTTCCAGCCCCTAGTCTTGGAGTATGTATCTTATCAAGGCCTTCATTGTACTTGCCACACTTTCTGTAATGCATTTCATAGTTTTCTATGAGTCTGACATCCTGGCTGCCACTCTGACCTTGCCTTTTGTTTTGATAATTCACTAGCCCTCCTTCTGTCAATTAAACATCACCACCTAGCTTCTTTTATTTTAAGATCCTATGATCCCCATTGCTATCAGGGAGCCTAGTCCTATAACAATATCTCCTATTATTAGCCTTCACTTCCAGAGAACAGTCACCAACTGATTTCTTAAGAGTGTCCATGCCTCTCTCACTAGTGCACCCCTATAATTTTTGGTGAGTAAAGTGTCATCTGGATCCCTTTATGGACTGTAATCATTTGATGCATGTAGTATGTATGTTTGGTATGCCCATTTCTCTGAGCCTTTTGATCATTTTCCCCTTCTGTCATGGAAGTTCTGGAACTTCTATTTCATTTTGTGTGGGTCTTTGCTTTCTTCTAAGATAGTCACAGCAATGCATGTCACAGAATAGTTCTCCCATGTCAAAAAATTCTCCTTTATCCAAATTTATGTTCTGGCACATCTCCCTGTGTCCCAACCACCCTAGAATCCAGTCCCTTAGCCAGTGTGTAGTCAGTTTGTGTCATAATGTCAATCTGAATGCTTGACTGTACACATAGTCAAGATTATACGACTCCTGGATAAAGTCCTTTCCTTCTCTTGGCCAAGAATTTCCTCAGGTTGTATTATGAAATTAAATCGATATGGTGGTTTACATTTTTCCTGATTGCAAGGAAAAGTATTCCTCAGTAGGGCATATGTTACTTGGTCTAGTGATACATTGGAGCTGGCTTGTACCAACTCATGTAAGAAAATTGTAAAGCATTTAAGAAATTTTGTGAGCCAATTGTTAAACCACTGGTAGCTTGAAATCAACTAAGATATATATAGATATAGATATATATATATCTTATCTCTGTCTCTCTCTCTCTCTGTCTCTCTCTCTCTCTCTCATATTTACATCATGCAAAGCAGCAAATGCTACAAGTCAGGGCTTTGCCCACTTATTTGATTTTCTTCTCAGATTGTTAAGTACTTACCAGAAAACCACTGGGATTAATCACCCTGAAGCCACAAGAAAGTGAGAAACTTCAGCAGTCTCAGAAGGTTCAAAAGATCATGAGGATTTTAGATATTTTAGTGTGCCCGCCCAAATGTTCCCACCCAATGTCTCAGAGTCCATTTACTTCCCAATTAGTCGTCTGACCTTGGTGTATCTAATTTTCAGCAGTTGAGAATTCCTTTTCCTAATGGTCATCCAGCTCTACAGTGTCACTCTAGGATCTGCCTTCCTGCTCCTACTTTGGACATTAAATGTCACAGTTTGGGTTCCCAGGGAAACAGACTCTTAGACTTTAAGATTTGCATGCAGCAGGTGTATTAGAGAGTGTTTAGCGGGTTATCTCTGGAATAAACATGTGTAGGAATGAGGAAAGCAGCACTAGGCAGAGGGAAAGGTTGAACTACAAGCTTTCCTATCAGTGACCCCAGTCATTCCTACGGGGAGCTCTGGAGCTGGCATAGCCCTATGGAATTTTTCTCTATCAATGTAAGGACCTGCGCCTTTGTACTGCCCCATCAATCAGAGATTGGATGATGATGGCTTTCCCAGAAAAAGATTCAAAATTAACGGATCAGCAGCCATTGCCCTTGAAAGGTGAAAAATGGAATTCCTCAGTCCTCAAGTGGTATTTGGGTGGGTCTCTTCGACATCCACTACCAACAGGTAATCAAAATGTCATTAATTTAGGAATCAATTTTCATAATACTATATCCATCATATTTGTTTATGAGAAGGGTTTGGCACCTTTAAACTAATGAGGCTTTAAAACAATATTTTGTGTTAAGAGCTCAAAGATCTTTACCTTATTGTTTTGAAAAGACAAAGAAAAGGGCCGGGCGCGGTGGCTCACGCCTGTAATCCCAGCACTGTGGGAGGCCGAGGCAGGTGGATCACAAGGTCAAGAGATCGAGACCATCCTGGTCAACATGGTGAAACCCCGTCTCTACTAAAAATACAAAAAATTAGCTGGGCATGGTGGCACGTGCCTGTAATCCCAGCTACTCAGGAGGCTGAGGCAGGAGAATTGCCTGAACCCAGGAGGCGGAGGTTGTGGTGAGCCGAGATCACGCCATTGCACTCCAGCCTGGGTAACAAGAGCGAAACTCCGTCTCAAAAAAAAAAAAAAAAAAAGACAAAGAAAATAGGGTTCATGGAGGTCAGCCTCTCAGGAGGTGCTCCAGTGTGTAAGTAATAGAGATCTTACACTTTGTCTGATCTTCTGACTAAAATGAAAAACCAAGAAGCTGCATTGTATAAATTCAAATAGACCTTTATAATTTAGAATGAAATATTTGGTTATGTGTTAACTATAAAGAGAAATGAAATTGAAATTCCAAGCTTATAATGGCCAATATACTTCCACTGTGTAAGTAAGTCAGATTAGCCACGGGAATAGAAACTGTTATAATGTTAATATAATTAGTCTTTTCATAATGTGAACATAATTAGTCTTTTCACTACAATTTTAACGTTTTTGTATCCGTGCAACATAACTCAATTTATTTACTTAATTTATTATCGTTTTCACAAACTTTGAGTCATGCTACATTTAAAAAAGCGTGCCAGAAGTTTTTGATTACCAAACATTAAAATTAGACTTATTTTCTTGTGATGAATTACACTTCGGAAATTCTATGTATTTTTCTCCCAAAAGCGAGTAACATTTTTGTTTTTGCTATTTATTTACAGTTAGGCATAAGTGAGTATTTTATCAGAAAAAAGGAGTAGCACTACTGTTTGATACATGAGTAGAAAATATATAATTCATACATTTTTATTGTATAATTTTGTATGTGAGTGAGAAATATTTACATGAGTAAAGTACTATTTAGTTTTGTAAAAATTATGAAAATGATACATTTACTTAATTTATTTATTTGTTTATTTTTTTTTTTGAGATGGGTTTTCGGTCTGTCATCCAGGCTGGAGTGCAGTGGCGCAATCCCGGTTCACTGCAAACTTCACCTCCCCGGTTCAAAAGATTCTCCTGCCTCAGCCTCCAGAGTAGCTGGGATTATAGGTGTCCACCACCACACCTGGCTAATTTATGTATTTTTAATAGAGACATGGTTTCACTATGTTAGCCATGCTTGTGTCTATCTCCTGACCTCAGGTGATCCACCTGCCTTAGCCACCCAAAATGCTGGGATTATAGATGTTAGCCAGTGCTTGGGGCCTTTTCTTTTTTTTTCCAACCAAACAGTACGTAGTCAATCCTCTTTCAAGGACAGAAAATAACTCTTCTTATAAACACATACTTATGTTAATATATTTTCATGCAAATAGGTTTAACTCTAAACGTTTATATGACCTTACTTGTGTGAGTACAATAATAATTCATCCATCCACAAAAAGAAAGTACACAGAGAAAATGACTAAAAGTATAATCTTTTAAAAATCTTTTTCTTATTATGTTATAGGGATAGGGAAATAGAAGTTGGAAAACAGAACAATATTAAAATTGACGTTTGAATCTATTAAAACAAAATTTTCAAAACAATGTCTGAGATATTATGGTTTTGAATTTCTAAGTGGCTGACTTGCCTGATTAAGTTTATGGAGATGCATGGAGAATTGTACTTCCTTAAAATGATTTATGTGAGTAAATAGAAGGGGCCTTAGGCCTCCCTCTGAGACAGCTAAGAGAATAAGAATTAGAGCAGATGCAGGTAAATGTGTAGGTGGGTCTAGGAGGTCTTATGTATGCATGTCACGCAATCTCTCTCTCTCCTCTATAAAAAAAAGAAGGACATTTGACCATTAGAGAGAGATGATGACAGTAAGATGCAGAGGACTTGAGAAAAATGGTAAACATTTGGAGTAAATGTTGAGAAGAGAGAAAAATACTGTTATTTCTAAAAATAATAATAATTATTCAAATTAAAATAATTGGTAACATTAAGGGTACATGATTGGATACCATAAATATACAGTGAAGGTTTTTCTTCATGATATGTTTATTTTCTGCATGAATGCTTAGGAACCCCAATTTAGAGCAGAAGATATGCCACGTTACATTCCTGGTTGGAAGAGGCTTTCTGATCAAGCAAAGAGACTGAAGAAAGAGGTAAAAAATCACTGAGTCTATGTTAGATCAGTTTGGAAAAGATCTTAGGTAAGAGATGAGTGACATTCATATGAAGAATGCAAGACACAGTAAGATCTTCAAATGACCCGTAAACATTCAAAACAAGATTAATTATTTTCGCTCTTGTTTTAGTATGTGTTGAAAATATGCAATTAACTCATGGTATGCATACATTCTAATAACCTATTAACCTAAATATTCAGTCAACCAGAACATTGTATTCCCTGACCAGTCTAGATAAACAGGAGTTTGATTTATGCCTCTGCCAAGATATATATTTCACAAACCATTTAAATCCAAATCAAATCTCAAGTTTCTCTCCATAATATAAGCCACTGAAACTCTTGAGAGTTACAATACTTTACACATACCAGAGAGCAATTAGGGAGAAGGCAAAGTAATTGAAAGGTGAACTACATTTAAATACCAAATACAATTACTTTTGAATTCTGCTTGAATGTATTCCATTAATTTCCAGAATCACTGTGCTCATTTTTCAAATATTTTATTAATTGAAAGTTATTACTCTCATAAAGGTAAGTTAGATGAGAACTTTTCAGGTCACAGATAAGCCAGTTTTTTATGGTGGTGGTTAGTTTTACATATTGTCCCCATTTCATATTATTCTCTCCTCTAAAATGATAACACTAGCATTTGTTATATAGTTGGTGTGTGTCTGGCATGGTGCCTAGAACTTTGTGAGTATTTTATCTAATTTAAACATAAATATTTTTATTTACATCTTTCTTAATATGAGGACACTAAGTCTAGGAGAAATTAAATAGCTTGTATGTAGCTGATAAACGCTATTCTTTATCTAAACAGATCGTATTGATTCTAGATTCCAAGTTAAACCTTTATAATTCTACTGCCCTGTTTCCCCACTTCAACTGCTTTTTGCCCCCACTGAAATTTACCCTTTAATCCAGACTAGGTCTTTTTTCATCTTCATCACCTTTATTTTTATCTTCCTATTAATACAGTCACGTTTTCCTGGTATATAAATATTTCCCTAAAATTGTGTATATTCAAAGACTATGACATTTTTTATTGGTACATAATATTTGTATTTATTTATGGGATACATGTGATAGTTTGTTGCATGCATAGAATGTGTGATAATAAAGTCAGTGTATTTAGGATACTCATCACCTCAAGAATTTATCATTTCTATGTGTTGGGCATATTGCAAATCTTCACTTCTAACTATTTTGAAATGTACAGGCTGGGCAGGGAGGCTCAGGCCTATAATCCCAGCACTTTGGGAGGCCAAGGTGGGTGAATCGTGAGGTCAGGAGTTTGAGAACAGCCTGACCCATATGATGAAACCCTGTCTCTTCTAAAAATACAAAAAAGTTAACCAGGCTTGGTGGCATGTGGCTGTAATCCTAGCTACTGAGTGAGGCTGAGGCAGGAGAACGTCTTGAACCCGGGAGGCGGAGGTTGCAGTGAGCCGAGGTCACACCACTGCACTCCAGCCTGGGTAACAGAGTGGGACTCCATCTCAGGAAAAAAAAAACAATACACTGCTGTTAACTATAGTCATAAACTCTGCTATGAAACATTAGAACTTATTTGTTTTATCTAACTGTATGTTTGTACTTAGTATCCTATCTACCTTAATCCCCCCACCTCCCACCTTTACCCCGTCTCCAACAAACACATCCTTCCCACTCTCCCAACCTCTGATAACAAAGCTAGATTCTTCCGGTTCTTCGACATAACTTTTAGACACTGGTGCTCAAAAGCTATGCAGAACAAGGATCCTGCTTATTATCTTTCATATATAGTCTGCTAGATTGTTGAATTTCCGAACTCACTTCCTGTTTACTGCCTTTCTTCTTCTCTTCTGGATTTAGCATGCAGAATTCTCAAGTTTTTTGAAACACTTGACATATGCCAATTCCACCAGTATTTCAGATAAAGTATTCTAGATTTTAAAATATTTTTCACATAATATATTTATATAGGATCATATATACATATATATATGTATATATATATATATACACACACACACACACACACACACACACATATAGATTAGGTTCTAAGGATTATGTATATATATATATATATATATGAATTATTTATGTAAATGTATTTCCTGTGAGGATAAGCTCATTGAAATTAGAGTTATTCCTGTAGATCTGTGTGTCCTGTTGCATTACACAAAGTCTTGACTATAATAATGCCTTAAATAATACCTGCTTTTAAAATAATGATGAAATTCACCTACAAGAGATTCATTTATGGATTGGGACACTACTTTCTCAAAAGACTTTTTTTTTTTTTTTTTTGCAGAACTAATATGACAGGGCAGTATCAGTTAAACCTTCTTGTAAGATTAAATGATTATGTCCTTTTTCATGAGAAGATAAATGAGAGTAACTTTCTAAAATTTTAACTTGCATTTTAAGTTCAGGGGTACATGTACAAGTTCAGAGTAACTTTTTTTTAGTTTATTTTTTTCTACTGACACATAATAGATGTACATATTTATGGGCTATACATGATAATGTAATATATTCATTCATATAATATGTAAGAATCAATCCAGAATGATTGGAATATCTCTTACCTTAAGTATTTGTCATTTTTATGCTAGAAAAATTTGAATTAGTATCCTCTAGCTATTTTTAAATATGCAATAGACTATTGTAAACAATAGTCACCCTAGTCATCTATCAAACACTAGGTCTTATTTCTTCTATGAAATTTTATATTTGTACCCATCAATGAACTTCTCTACATCCCCACTCCCCTATCCTTCATGGCATCTGATAATCACCAGTCTACTGTCTATCTTCACGAGATTCAACTTTTTAACCCCCACATATGACTGATAACATATGATATTTGTCATTCTGTGCTTGGCTTATTTCACTTACAATATTAACCTCCAGTACCATCCACGTTATTGCAAATGACAGGATGTCATTCTTCTTATGGCTAAATAACATTCTATTGTGTATATGGAATATTTTGCACATTTTCTTTATTCATTCATCAAGAGACACTTAGGTGTATTTCATATTTTGGCTACTGTGAATAATGCTCCAAGTAACACAGTGCAGAAATCTCTTTAATATATTGATTTATTTTCTTCTGGGTATATATCCATTAATAGACTTGCTGGATCATATGATAGCTCAATTTTTAGTTTCTTGAGGCAACTTCGTAAAGTTTTCTATAGTGGCTATTATAATTTACATTTCCAACAACAGTGCGCCAGGGTTTCCATTTCTCCACAACCTCATTAGCAACTGTTTTAGTTGTCTTTTTAATAAAATCCCTTTTAACTGGGGTGAGATAATATTTCAGTGTGGTTTTGATTTGGATTTTTCTGATGGTTAGTGATGTTGGACACTTTTTCATATACTTGTTTGCTATTGTATGTCTTTTTTTTGAGAAATGTCTTTTGAGATATTTTGCACATTTTAAGTCAGATTATTGTTACTTTGCTATTAAGTTGTTTGAGCTCCTTATATTTTCTGGCTAGTAACCCTTTGTCAGATGAATTGCTTGTAAATATTAATATTTTCTCTCATTCTGTGTCTTGTCTCTTCACTTCATTGATTGTCTTCTTTGATGTGCAGAAACTTTTAAGCATGATACAATCCCATTTAACTATTTAGTTTTAGTTGCCTGTGCTTTTGAGGTCTTATAAAAAAATACTTGCCTACACCAGTGCTCTGGAGTGTATAAACAACATTTTCTTCTAGTAGTTTCACAGTTCCAGGGCACGGATTCAAGTGGTTAATCCATTTTGATTTGATTTTGGTATATGAAGAGAGGTAGGAATCTACTTTCATTCTTCAGCATATAGTTATCCAGTATTCCCAGCACCATTTATTTGAGAAACTGTCCTTTCTCTGTTGTACGTTCTTGGCTTCTTTGTCGAAGATGAGTTGGCTACACATGTGTGAATTCATATCATAGTTCTCTATTCTGTTCCTTGGTCTATGTGTCTGTTTCTATGTCAGTACCATGCTGTTTTGATTACTACAGCTTTTACTATATTTTGAAGCCAGGTAGATGTAGTGACTTCAGCCTTGTTCTTTTTGCTCTGAATAACTTTCACTATTCAGGATCTTTTGTGATACACAAATTTTAGAACTCTTTCCTATTTCTTTGAAGGATGTTACTGGTATTGTCATAGTAATTTCACTGTAAATTGTTTTGGTTTGTATTGTAATAATAATTAACAATATTAATTTTTCCAATCCATCAGTATAGAGTATTGTTTTCATTTTTTGTGTCCTGTTTAATTCTTTCACTAGTGTTGCATAGTTTTTCTTTGTATACGTCTTTTACTCCTCTGGCTAAATTAATTCCTAGATGCTTATTTTTTTTCTTGGTAAGTATTGTAAATGGGATTGCTTTTTAAATTTCTTGTTCATATTGTTTGCCTCTGAAATATATAAGTGCTAGTCATTTTTCTTATGTTGATTCTGTATCCTGCAACTTTACTGAAATCAGTTGTAACAGGTTTGGGTAGTGTTCTCTAGGTTTTTAAATATAAGCTGATGTCTATGAACAAAACTAATTTGACTTATTTCTTTCCCATTTGAATGCCCTTTATTTCTTTCTTTGGTTTAGTTGCTCTGGCCAGGACTTCCAGCATTATGTTGAAAAAAACAAGTGGTGAAAATGGCCATGCTTGTGTTTTTCCACATCTTAGGGAAAAAGCTTTCTTTCCATTTTTCACTGTTCAGTATGATGTTAGATGTGGGTTTGCCATATATAGCTTAATGAGGGTTTTCATCATAAAGGGATGTTGAATTATACTGAATGCCTTTTAAACATCTGTTGAAATGATCATATGGTTTTTCTTCTGATTTCTGTTAATGTGACATATGTTTACTGATTTGCATAAGTTGAACCGTCCTGCATCCCTGGGATGAATCCCACTTGATTATGGTGAATGAGCTTTGTAATTTGTTGTTGAATTTGGTTTTCTATGTTTTTGTTGAGTACCTTTTATTTATGATCATTAATTTCTACTTTTCTTTTTCGTGTGTGTCCTTGTCTGGTTTTGGTATAACAGTAATTCTGGCATCATAGAATAATTTTGTAAGTATTCCCACCTCTTCAACCTTTTTGAAAAGCTTGAGTAGAATTAGTATTTGTTTTTCTTTAAACATCTGGTAGAATTCAACAATGAACACGTCAGATACTGGCTTTTTCTTTGATGATTTCTTCAATCCTATTTCTTATTAGTTTGTTGACATTTTCTATTTTTTCATGGTTCAGTCTTGATGGGTTATATGTGTTCCGGAATTTATCAATACCTTCCAGGTTTTCCAGTTTGCCAGTGTATGCTGACATATAGTTGTTGTAATAATTGTCAAAGATTTTTTGTATTTCTGTGATCTTAGTTATATCTCCTTTTTCATTTCTGATTTTATTTGGGGTCTTCTCTTTTATAATTTGTTAACCTAGCTCCAGGTTTATAGATAAGTTTCTTACCTTTCAAATAACCAATTATTAATTTCATTGACCTTCTGTATTTGCTTTTAGTCTCAATTTTATTGATTTTTGCTCTGCTATATATTATTTTTCTTCAATAATTTTGTATTTCATTTGATCTTGATTTCCTAGCTTCTTGAGTTGAGCCATTATGTTGTTTATTTAAAACAACTTTCTACTTTTTTGGTATGGGGCTTTTATTGTTATAATCCTCTTAGTATTGTTTTTGCTATATTCCATAGATTTTTGGATATGTCCATTTTCATTTGTGATATGGTTTGGCTTTGTGTCTTGACCCAAATCTCAGCTTGAATTGTAATTCTCACATGTTGAGGAAGGGAAGTTATTGGATAATGGGACTGGTTTCCTCCATGCTGTTGTTTTCATGATAGTGAATTATCATGAGATCTCATTGTTATAAACAGTAGTTTTTCCCGAACACACATTTCTCTCTCTTAAGTCTTGCTATGTAAGGTGTGCCTGTTTTACCTTCTGCCATGATTGTAAGTTTTCAGAGGCCTCCCTAGCCTTGTGGAACTGTGAGTCAATTAAACCTCTTTTCTTTATATATTATCAAGTTTTGATGGTTTTCTTAATAGCAGTGTGAGAATGGACTAATACAATTTGTTTCAAGAAAATTCTTAATTTATTACTTAATTTTTTCATTGATCCACTGGTTATTCAGGAGCATATTATTTAATTTCCATGTGTTTGTGTATTTTCTGAGGAAAATAATGTGTATTCTGAATCCAATGGGTAAAATATACTGTAATGTCAGACCTATTTGTTTTCTAGTGCAGGGTTTAACTTCTATGTTTTTTGTTGATTTTCTTTCTGGATGATTTGTCCATTAGCGAGAGTGGAGTATAGTCTACTGCTATTATTGTGTTGCAGTTCATCTATCAGCTTATATATCTGTTAATTTTTTTTATATACTTGGGCGCTCCAGTGTTGGGTACATGGAGATTTACAGCTTTTATAACCTCTAGCTGAATTCACCCCTTTATCATCATGTAATGAGTTTCTTTATCTCTTTTCACTTTCCTTGATTTGTAGTCTGCTTTATTTGATGTAAGCATATCTAATCTTACTCATTTTTGGTTTCTAGTTACATAACATATCTTCTTATACCCTTCCATTTTCCTTTATGTGTGCCTTTTAGGTAAAGTGAGTTTCTTGTAGGCAGCATATAATTTCATCTTGTTTCTTTATCCATTGAGTCATGCTATGTTTTTTAGCAGGATAATTGAGTTTATTTACAGTCTGTGTTACTATTGATACATAAGGACTCATTTCAGCCATTTTGTTGCTTGTTTTCTAGTTGTTTTGTAACTTCTCTTTTTATTTCTTCCTTCCTTCCTGTCTTCTTTTGTGATTATGTAATTTTCTCCAGTAATATATTTTAATTCATTGCCTTTATTTTTAGTGAATCTCTTATAGGTTTTTAAATTCCAGTTGCCATGAGGCTTACAAAAAAATCTCAAAGATATACAAAATTATTTTAAAGTAATGACAACTCATCTTACACAAGATCACAAAGTAAAAAATAGAAACAATCAAAAAATGAAATAAATAAAATTTTATTCTTTAAATCCATACTCCCAACATTTAGACTTTATATTGTCTCAATTTACATATTTTTATATTTCCCATCTCTTAACAAGTTGATGTAGCTATTATTGTTTTTAATATATTTTTCCTTTGGGTTTTATACTTGTCTTACAGATGGATTGCCATCACAGTTATAGTATGTTAATATTCCGGTTTGTCCGTGTACTTAGTGTCAGCAGTTGGGTTTTCTACCCTAAAAAATGTTTTGTTTTTCCACTTTAGTGTTTTGGTTTTTTTCATCTTTTTTCAGGTTGAAGAACTCACTTAGGCAATTCTTGTAAGATGATTCTGATGATGATAAATCTTTGTTTATCTGAGAAAAACTTCATCTGTGTTTCATATATGAAGTATATCTTTGTTGGATACATTATCCTTGGATGGCAGTTTAATTTTTATTATTCTCAGCATGTTGAAAATGTCATCCCAATCCCTCCTGCTCTGTTTGGTTTTTGTTAAGAAGTCTGTTGATTGATAAATTGGACCTCCTTTGTATGTTATTTGTTTCTTTTCTCTAGCTGCTTTTAGAATCCTCTTTGTCCTTGAACTTTGGGGTTTCATTATTATGTGTCTTATTTGTCTCATTTGGGTCAAACTCTTTAATATTCTCTGACCTCTCTATGCCTGAATATTTATCTTTTTCTCAAGTTTTGCAAAAGTTTCTGTTATTTCTTTGAATAAGCTTTCTTTCCCTTCCTCTTGTTCAACTGTACTTTGAACACCAATTGTTCTTAGATCTGTTTTATTTTTTGATGGATTTTTTGTATCTTTTAGGTGATACCTCTTCTTTCTCATTCTGTTTTTTCACCGTTGACTGGGTTTTTAAAAAGCCTGTCTTTGAGCTCACTGATTCTTTTCCTCTGCTTGATCCATTTGGCTGTTAAGAGCTTCTAGTGTTTTTTTTTTTTTTTTTCTTTATGCAAATACATTTCTCAGTTCCAAGATTTTTGCTTAACTTTATAATTATTTCAGTCTCTGGTTAATTTCTCCAATAAATCTCTGAATTGCTTTTCGTTTTCTGCGTTATTTTTGACACCACTAAGTTTCCTTAAAACTGCTATTTTTAATTCTTGGTCAGGTAGTCTACATATTGCCATCTCATTATGGTCAGTCACTAGTGGCGACTTGCTGTTGTTTCTTGTGGTTGTATGCCTGTGTTGTTGCATTGAAAGATTAGTTAATTATTCTAGTCCTCTCTTTCCGCCATGTATTGGTTTCTATTAGATATGTTTGCGTAGAGATTTTTTTTAAACTTACCTGTATGATTTCCTTTCCTTTCCTCCACTTTCCCCTCTTCCCTCTCCCCCTCCCCTCTACCTTTTTTCCTTTCTTTTCCTTTTCTTTCCTTTCCTTCCTTTTTCCTTTCCTTTCCTTTCCTTTTTCCCCTTTCCCCTTTCCTCTTTCTCCTTTCCTTTCCCTCTTTCCTTTCATGCTAGTTCACTGCCTCTTTTTCTGCAGTAGATGGCCCCTTAATCACAGATTTGCTTTGGTTCTAATAAACAATCAGATTGCCCCATCCTGAATGGTGGGAGATATTTTAGCAATGTGGGAATGTTGGCTAGGGGTTTGTGTTTAGGGGAACCTTGGAAACAAATATCTTGCAGTGTGATGCTGCACAATAGCCATTCTAGTTTGGTACACTCCTTTGGCCGAGTTACATAGCAGTTTCCAGAGCTAGGGATGGTAGTCCCACCTCCCCCTTTGTTTCTAGCTATTCTCAGGGATATTTCTCTCTTCAGCTACTCCCAATGCTTCCTGTTGTTTGAGGTAGGGATAGGTCCTCTGCCAAGAGACCCAAAATGTGGGAAAGCTGGTTGCCCACCTTGATTTTACTTTTTCCAGTGTAGGAATCTTGAGACCTGGGGAAGCCAGCTTGCTTCTATGCCACCATCTTGAAACCCAACACATGAGGTTAACTTAAAAAGAAGAAAATAAGATCATGGAATTTTGCTCAAGAAAACTCTTGGTTTTAGAATTCGGTTTAATATTCCTGGGTATCATGGAAAGGTAAGAAAGTTTGGGAAATGGATCTAAGAGAGCACAGATACTATTATACCAGTGGCTTGGCATGGCCAAAAAGAAAGATACTGTGTTGACTCCCATGAAGCACAAGGTCCAAGAGGAAAAACATTCATATGAGTTAAATCAAATCCAAAGGTTGTTATTTATGGCAATTAATCCAATATAGAAGACAGCAATAATAAGAGCATTCAAAACCTAGGCATGCCTCTCTAGTAGATGTGCCTTAGGGAGCCACTTTTGGTGGCTTAGGACTCCTTTTCCTTATGTTTGAAGTAGTATGGTTAGGTACCCATTCATGATTCTTTTTTTTTTTTTTTGAAACGGAGCCTGGCTCTGTCGCCAGACTAGAGTGCAGTGGCATGTTCTTGGCTCACTGCAACCTCTGCCTCCGGGGTTCAAGTGATTATTCTGCCTCAGCCTCTCGACTAGCTGGAACTACAGGCATGCCCCACCATGCCCATCTAATTTTTTTGTATTTTCAGTAGGGACAGGGTTTCACCATGTTGGCCAGGATGGTCTCGATCTCTTAATCTCAGGATCCACCCACCTTGGCCTCCCAAAGTGCTGGGACTGCAGACATGAGTCACTGTGCTGGGCCCCCATAAGTGATTTACCTTAACTAAAGGGAAAGAGAATAGCCTACAGCAATTTCTTTCCTTTAACAGTTCACTGCTCTAATCACTAGCCGTTTTGCTCATTAGATGCCTTTTTCTTCTCAGTAGAACTGGGTAATGAAGAGAAAATTGCAACCCTCTGACTAGTGTTTGAAAACCAAAGAACAAGGGAATTCACTTATTTCACTGAGATTTGGAACATAAATATGTAGAACTGTGATGGTTAATATTGTTAGCTTGATTGGATTGAAGGATGCAAAGTTTTATTCTGGATGTGTCTGTGAGGGAGTTGTCAAAGGAGATTAACATTTGAGTCAGTGGACTGGGAGAGGCAGACCCACCTTCAGTCTGACTGGGTACCATCTAATCAGCTGCCAGCATGGCTAGGATAAAAGCAGGCAGAGGAATGTAGAAGGCTGTAGATAGATGTAAACTGGCTGAGTCTTCATCTATCTCCCATGCTGGGTCCTTCCTGCCCTCGAACATGGGACTCCAAGTTTTTCAGCTTTTAGACTCTTAGACTGACACCAGTGGTTTGCCAGGGGCCCTTGGGCCTTCCTCCATGGACTGAAGCCTGCATTGTTGGCTTCCCGACTTTTGAGGTTTTGGGACTGGGACCGGATTCCTGACTCCTAGCTTGCAGACTGCCTATTGTGGACTTCACTTTGTGATCATGTAGTCAATACACCTTAAAAAACTCCCTGTCGGCTGGGTGCAGTGGCTCACACCTGTAATCTCAGCTCTTTGGGAGGCTAGAGCGGGCAGATCAGCTGAGATTGAGAGTTCGAGACCAGTCTGACCAACATGGAAGAACCCCGTCTCTACTAAAAATACAAAATTAGCCTGGCACGTTGGTGCATGCCTGCAATCCCAGCGGCTGGGAAGGCTGAGGCAGGAGAATTACTTGAACCAGAGAGGTGGAGGTTGTGGTGAGCTGAGATTGAACCATCGCACTCTAGCCTATACAATAGTAACGAAACTTCATTTCAAAAAATAAACTCTCTTTCATATATACGTCTGTTCTTTTAGTCCTGTTCCCGTAGAGAACCTTGACTAATACAAGAACTAAAAGAGAGTATTGTTTTTCTGTTTTTCTTTTAATTTCTTGAAAACTTGGAATGATAAATAAACTAAAAAAGAAAGAGATCTATGTTGCTTAGTGAATATTAAAATGTCTACAGTCTTCTTCAATGTTATTTTAAAAAAATCTTTTAGACTCTTTGCTATAAACTCTGTTGTTTTTAACTGAAAAAACATGTCAAGTTACATGGTAGCTCATAGAAAATGTTTCTATTCAAATATATTTTAATTAAATTTATTTTATGTTGAAATGAATAGATAGTTGATATTTTAGTTCAAATATCTTCATAGTCTCTGCTTTTTGTTTTCATCAAAGTACAATTCTCTTGTCTACTTATAATGCTTTTGGAATTTTTATGTCATTTGAGTTTATGGATTTCTTTTTACTTTCATCTTATTCTGGCACAGAATACACATCTATCGATATAACATTAAGAATGTATTTAAATATTTTTCACACGTTGAAATATTCCAAACTAAAATATTGGATTCAAAATTAAATTTTTTACACTATTTGAGCTCAAGTTATTTAAAATTTTTTTCTGTCGCAAGTTAATGTTTTCTGTGATAGCATTTGTTAGATACTTTTCTTTAACACATTTAACTCATTTGGAATATGGGGCAACTATATTTAGAGGCTATTTTTAAAAGAAATTCTAGCAAAAGACCAAGAATAGGCAATTCAATTTTGAATGAAAACAAAATTAGAAGATGAACTATGCAACTTTTTGACCTGCTATAAAGATACAGTGATCAAGACAGTGTAATGTTGGTGAAATAATATACCTACATATTAATGGAACAGAATAGAAAGGCCCAGAAATAGACCCACATAAAAAGAGTAAGCTGATTTTTGATAAAGGAACAAAGGCAATGCAATGGCACAAAGATGATCTTTATAACCAATGGTGACAGAACACCCGGAAATTCACATGCCAAAAATAAATCTAACTACAGACCTTACACCTTTCTTAAAAAATGTGGGTAACTCAAAATGGATCACAGACCTAAATGTAAAATGCATACTATAAAACTCCTAGGAAATAACATAAATGAAAACCTAGATGGCCTTCATTATTTGGATGACATTTTAGATCCGATATGAAAGACACAACCCATGAAGGAAACAATAGATAAACTGAATTTATCTATTTATTAAAATTTATTAAAACTAAAAACTTCTTTCTATGAGAAAAAGTGACAATAAAACTAAAAGGCAAGTCACAGATTTGGAGAACACATTTGTCAAAGGCACTTCTGAAAAAAAAGCTGTTGTTCAAAATATACAAAAATCTCAGAACAATTCAACAATAAACAATGAATAGCCTGATTAAAAGGTGGGCAAAAGATCCAAAAAGACACTTTCCCAAAGAAGATGGACAGATGTCAAGTAAGCATATAAAAAGATATTCACAAACATATAACATTAGGGAATTGCAATTTAAAACAGTGAGATACTTCTATGCAATTATTAGAATGGCCAAAATCCAGAACACTGACATCACATGCTGGAGTGTGATGTCAGTGTTCTGGATTTATTCCTGGTGAGAATGAAAAATTATATATACATTTTTGATGAAAATTTGGTAGTTTCTTATAAAACCAAACATTCTCTTACCACAGAATCCAATCAAGCTCTTTGATATATAGCCAAAGGGGTTAAAAACTTATGTCCATACAAAAATCCACACTTAACATTTATGGCAGATTTATTCACAATTGCTGAAACTTGAAAGCAAACAAAATGCCCTTTGGTAGGCTAATGAATAAACAAACCGGATATCTGCAGACATTGTGACATTATTCAGTACAAAAACAAATGAGCTATCAGGCCATGAGAAGACACAGAGGCAACTTAAATGCACGTTACCATGAAGCATGCCAGTCTGAAAAGGCTACATACTACATGGTTCCAACTATATGCCATTCTAGCAAAGGAAAAACAATGGAGACAGTAAAAAGATGAGTGGCTTCCAGGGTTTAGGGAGGAGTGAGAGATAAACAGGCAGAGCACAGATACAACAATGAAACTATTTTCTGTGATACTATAATGTTGTATTTGACCGAGTGTAGAAAATTATCACAAGACAAAAGTATGCCAGATTGCAGGGTCATTTTATTATGCCGGCGACCACAGAGGACTCACGTCTCTCCAACCTGTGGTGGCAACAGGAGGGTGCCACGATTTTTTTATACCCGAAAAACCACCTTGGGAGTGGGGGTGAGGGGCGGGGATGGGGATGAAAAGGCTTCAGACATTCCGAGGGCTAGTGGATTCTGTAAATTACCTCCTGGGCAGAGATGAGGGTGGGGGTCTCCGGACATTCCAAGGGCTAGGGGACTTTTGTCATTCCGTTTGATACTTAAGTGGTTTACAGAAGTCAAGATAAACATTTGTTTATACATTATCTGGTTAAGGTGGAAATCACAGACCTTAGTTACTTATTACAAGTCGCAGGAGCCAAGATGGCATGGGTTAGGACTGCTTGCCTGTCACATTAGGGCCACAGAGAGCAGTTACTGATAAGAAAAGGTAAGCAGCTTTACATAGTTTTGAAGAACAAACTGGCAGTTCTATTTACAGAGGCCAAGGACAGTAGTTATTGTAAGGAGAATGGGGCAGCCATTTCAACTTATTTAAAAACAGTTTTGCATTTTATAAAATAGTTTTGCTCTGGTTCTGGCTCTAGGCCAGCACAATATCACAATAATGTAATAGTAGATACTTGTCATTAAATATCTGTTGAAACCTGTAAAATGTATAACACTAAAAGTGAACTCTAATGTTAAACTATGGCCTTTGGGTTAAAATGATGTGTCAATATAGGTTTACTGACAGTAACCCATGTAAGAATTTGGTGTGGGATGTTGATATTTGGGGAGGCTGAGCATGTGTGGAGACAGTGGAGGCAGAGGATTTATGGGAACTCTGTACTTTCCATTTTGAACCTAAAAGGGCTCTAGAAAAATAACGTTTATTAATTTATTTTTTTAAAAAGTGATTCAAAGATACTAATACTGATTTTAAGTGTAGTTTCCAAAGTCTCAAATATTTCTAAAATTTAATGGACTAGCAACAGAGAGAGAAAACATGGACGGTCATGCTGCAGTACATTTCTAATAGGCATTATTAGTAAACTCACAAAAATTGTATTTTAGTTATATTAACTCTGTGCATATATGATAATTTTTTAACATTGACAACTGTGGCCTCTATTTTAATTTCTAGAATATTTAAAATTCTTCAGATGAAATTTTGAGTTGTATGATTGTTGCAACAAAATCTGAGTACTTTGTAATTTCTACTTCACAAATTTCTTAATTTGATGATAACATTATTTTTACAATGATGCTGTGCTACATCAAAATTTATATCTACTGTATATCTTTACCAAAATAACACATAATTTTATAACTAATATTAAACTTTTAAGTGAATTTACGTTTAAAATAATATTGATTGTTTTATCTTAAACAGATAAGACTTCCAGTGGCTTTATCTGAGTCCACAAATGTGATATAAAAATGATGAATTATTAGAAATAACTGATATTTTATTCTAAGTACTTAATGGCACTGATATAAAATAATTACCATGTAATTATATGAAAATTTCTTTTAATGAAAACAATGAATAACCAGCTATTATGTCATTTTAGCTGACATAATAGTACATGCACAAAAATCTTGGAAAAAGAAAGAGCAAAATTAACCCACAAAACAGTTATTTTTATAAATAGCAGTGCTCACATGTGTATAAAAGTTGAAAAAAATATATTATGCCAATTAAATGATCGACTGCAACTTGTTTAAAAATTATGAAGTCAGTATTTATCTTTAAGTTAATTTGTAGTTATGTTTTTTTCATTCTTCAATCCTGCAAAATTGAATTTAGTATCATCTAACAAGAAAATAAATGATTTTAGATGTAAAGTCATCCTACCAAAATAGAAAAAAAAAACTGTGTGGCAAGAATGTTTAGACTACTTAATACACTATCACAGGAATGTTCAACCTTTGTTTTCTGTAAATATTTTGCATACAATTAACCTATTTTATTCTGCATTAGTCCTTAATTTCTATGGACTGAAATTCAATGAATTCTTTACGCATCTTTCAGGTCAGATCAAAGTCCACAGCTAAATTAGCTCAGAATCAAGTAAATGGCAGTTAGGGGAACATCGGATCCTCTCTCACTACCATTCAAAACTGAAAGGATTTAACTGACTCTAGCCACTCATTTCCAAATGACTTAGTTTTATCAGCAAGCACTCTTGCATACTGCCCTTCAGGGTGTTTACTTCATTAGGTTTCAAAATACTCTAGAAAACAGAAATATGATATCACTGACTGCCTTTTAAATTTAACTTTACGTAAAAATGTGCATAAATGCCTAACCTGGTGCTAGACAAGAGCATAGAAGACACTGGAAATACAAATTGGGGTGGTCTATCAAACTAATCCTGGGTTATTTTTATAAAATGTTAGTAATAATTTATTAAAAATTTTAAAAAATCTGAGACAAATACTGCATTTTCATGTCCTTATATTTAAGGACATTATAAAAGCAGGTATACATGAATACTATCCTGGGCAGTCTAGAACATACATTCTCTCATTCCTCCTGTAACCTAATAGCATATGCTCCTTACTGCAATGAGAGCCAAAGGAGGAAGCATTGCTTGTCTCTTCCCACTACAGTGTTCTTATAATCAGATTATGCATAACCAAGTCTACTTGCAAAATGTTCCAGAATTATTAATTGAGGAAATACAGAAACAATTGGTGGCAGAGAGTAGTTAACAGTTAAATATTTATTAAGATTTCCTAAAAGAAAGTAAATGAAAGTATTAATTCTGTTCCAAAAAAGAGAACCTAAATCTAAAGTTTGTTAAACATTCCCTAAGACTAGACATTTGGTCAGTCCTGCTTTCTGAGCTACTTTGTATTTTTTATCTGACTAGATACTAGTAGAAAGCAAAGATGAGGTTTTACATGGTTCTTTTTCTTTTAATTTTACTTTAAGTTCTGGGATACATGTGCAGACCTGCAGGTTTGTAACACAACCTCTGTGATTCACTGCGGTAAGAAATAAAAACTATTTCTCTCTCTCTCTCTCTCTTTTTTTGACATATTCTGTTGATTCTGTGTCTCTGGAGAACCCTAATTCATCAACATGTTGTCTTTATTTATATTTTACTTCAACAGAAGGTTTTCAAAAGTTACACACCTGTAATGACACATAATAGAAGACAGTATCTTTGCAGGCTGTTTCCTGAAGTAAGGCATGATTTGCATCCAATTGTAGGAATTAACAATGACTCTAGTTAGCTAAAGCTGTGTCATAAAAAGAGGTTACTTTTTCATTGTAGAAATTTACCTTATGTCTTGCATGATATATTTTACAAGTCTAATGAATTTTTTTTTTTTTTTTTTTGAGACAGAGTCCCACTCTGTCACCCAGGCTGGGGTGCAGAGACATGATGTCGGCTCAATGCAACCTCCAACTTCTGGGTACCAGTGATTCTCTTGCCTCAGCCTCCCAAGTAGCTGGGATTACAAACCCCTACCACCAGGCCTGGCTATTTTAATTTTTTTTAATTTTTAGTAGATACAGGGTTTTGCCGTGTTGGCCAGGCTGTTCTCAAACTCCTGACCTAAGGTGATCTGCCTGCCTTTAGATCGAGTTGAAAGTTAACCATGGCACCTCTCTTTAGTTTCACTTATTTAAATGATGTCTTTAATGTTTAAATTATTTTAATAATAAGAATACTCTTTGTTTATAGTGCAGTGAGTTTTCAGCAATTATTTTAGTTAATGTTTGCTTTTGTCATACTGGAACCTTCATTAAAAGAAAAAAACTAACAATTTACAATATATTAAAATTCTTAGGTCTGCTAAACTTTATTGGTAAAAAAATTTTGTCTTTATTTGATATTGCTAACCTACTGGACTATGTTTTATTAATGTTATTTAAAGAATAGTATGAAAAGTGTTTATTTTGTCAAAACTGTAGAAATGATAATTAATGCTTACATCATAGCAAAACTTCAGTTTTGTCAGTAGCATTTTCCATAGTTGGAGCAAACTTATATAAAAATAATATGTTGAAAAGGCATAATTGGATTATATATTTGAATTCTTAGGACAATATAAAGCTTGTGGCTAAACTGTTTAGTCATAAGCTAAATATAACAAAGCTTTATTTTATCACTTACAAGGGAAAAAGTAAAAAAAGACTGATAACGTCTATTGTGTTTCCCTATGGTCAACAAAAGTCTTCCAGATAGGAATGTACAAAACTGGCTGACATAGGAAAAGAATGAGCTACTCAGTAATAAGAAGTGAGATGAACCAAGAACGTTCTTAAGTTTAGAATTAATAATATATTTAATGCATCTTTTCCATTTTGATTTATTTTTTACCAAGCCTATTCTGTAGGATATGTAATACTATAGGTAGTAATTACTAATGTGTAATAAATTTAACTCATAATCTCAGTAACTTAATGTAACAAATATTTATTTCTTGCTCACTTTATATGTCTGGCAAGCATTTGGCAAGTACTCTGATCCACATGGTCACTTCAGCATTCAGGCTGATGAAGTTTGTCATCTCTGTGTTAGGAAAATAGAAACTGGAGATCATAATTAGATTTTTTTTACTGCCTCATCTCAGAAGTAAAACATACCAAATGCACTATTTTAGTCTCTATGTCTCTGATTTTAAATATGCATGTTTAAATATATATATATATACACACACACTTACTAAAATATATATGTTTGAAGTGGTTTAATCTCATGTTCACATACAAAATACTCTCTGAAAGTTATGAAACTATTAAATAAACCTAGTGAATGGAGCCAACACTGAAATCCAAGTCTCTCTTCTCTTACATTCTCTTTCCAATATTCCACATTGCCTCGGTAGGTTGAGAAATAATTCCAGATTTGCTCCCAAATGTCAACTTTATGCTTTTATTAGAATTATTAAGAAAGATCTTTAAGAAAAGGCTACTTTTTAGTACATAATATAGTTCTATTACTATTTTTAAAGCAAAATCAAAAAGTGATTCTAAAAAACAATGTATACTTGGATACATATTAACGTAGTCAGATCAAGTCTTTTCAGTGAGAGAGTTAAAAGAGGCATGTATACACACACACAAACACACACACACATATAGTTGATTACTGTGAGGCTATTCTCTAGAAAGGATTACTTCTGCTTTCTAACTACTGTCTTTCCATTTAATTTGTTTCCATGTTTGTCACATTATAGTTATCTCCATTGTGATGAACTGTGATACTGCAAACATTAGCTAAATCAGGTTGGAGGAAAAGATAGTTGGGGAACAAAAGGCTCCTTGTCCACACACAGATCACCTGGTATATATCAATTATGAAAAAGTTTGAAGAAAAATAAAAGAATACTGTAAAAGGAGCCTAATGATCACATGTGATATAAAAAGAAGTGGAAATTGATAATTTAGCTTTCCAAAGGCCTTAGGACTAATAAACTGAACAATGAGCTCTCGATAGAGTAATAATCACCATCTTTTCAGGATTTTGGCAATGCTACAGATATAAGGAAATCCATGTTATTTTTTTATTGGATAAGAACAATGATATATTTCTGAGATACTTACAGAGATATAAGAAAAGTAAATAAAGAAGAATAGTTTTTTTTTTTCCTAAACCTTACAAGGTTAATTTTGTGGCATTATTTTATTTAATGGATTAATGGAAATCCGGAGTGAGTTTGTCTGTTCAAATTTCAGAAGTCATTATGAAGACACTCTCCTTTTTCTTTTTGAAGTTTACTATGTTTCTGTTACCTGCAGTAGAATCCCATGTGCAAACAATTTAAATATATTGTACCATATGTTAAAAGATAAATACTCTTCATTCCCTATTTCCAACAAGAAAGTATATTAGTGGTCTTGCCAGCTTTAGATAAATTTTCCTGATTCTGTTAAAAGAGAAGTGCTCTTTAATCACCTTTGCCACCCTGCATTCCAATATATCAAATAGCTGAAAATTATACATTTATGTCTGCAACTACTAAATGAATATTTGCTGAGTTTCCACTATGCATAGGCACAATTCTGGTGTTTATATTCTGTAGTATAAGGAGAGTCATTAAGTTGACATTATATTTAAAAGTCCTCTGAAATACCACTCAAATATACATTTACACAATATACTTTATCTCCACAAACATATATTCCTACAAAACCGACAGACATATGAAATCATACCTTCAAATCACATTTCAGAGTCAGTTTGTACTTTTTTAAACTCTTAAGTTCAGGGTACATGTACAGGTTTGTTATATAGGTAAACATGTGTCAGGGGAGTTTGCTGAACAGATTATTTTGTGACCCAGACAGATATTAATCCTAGTACCCATTAATTGCATTTCCTGAGCCTCTCTCTCCTCCCAGCCTCTACCCTCTGATAGGCCCCAATGTCTTTTATTCCCCTCGATGTGTCCCTGTGTTCTTACCATTTGACTACCACTTATAAATGAGAACAGGTGTTATTTGATTTTTTTTTTCCCTGTGATAGCTTGCTAAGGATAATGACCTCTCAGCTAGATCCATATTCTTCTTTTTATGGCTGCATAGTATTCTATGATGTATATATATCCCATTTTCTTTATTCAGTCTACCATTGATGGACATTTAGGTCTATTCCATGTCTTGGCTCTTATAAACAGTGCTGCATTGAACATTTGTATGCATGTGTCTTTATGACAAAATAATTTCTGTTCTTTTGGATATATACCCAATAATGGGAATGCTGAGTCAATTGGTAGTTATATTTTTAGGTCTTTTTGGAATTGCCACACAGTTTTCCACAATAGTTGAACTATTTACACTCTGACCAATAGTGTATAAGCATTTCATTTCCTCTGCAACCTCACCAGCACCTATTATTTTTTGACTTTTTAATAATGGCCATTCTAACTAGTATGAGATGGTATCTCATTGTGGTTTTCATTTGCATTTCTCTAATGATCAATGATGTTGAGCTTTTTTCATATTCTTGTTGGCTGCATGTATGTGTTCTTTTGAAAAGTGTCTGTCTGTGTCCCTTGCCCACTTTTTGATGGGATTGTTATGTTTGTTTTTTTTTCTTGGAAATTTGTTTAAGTTTCTTTTACATACTGGGTCCTAGACATCTGTAAGATGCATAGTTTGCAGACATTTTCTTCCATTCTGTAGTTTGTCTGTTCACTCTACTGATGTTCATTTATTGTTGTTGTGCAGAAGCTCCTTAGTTTAATTGGATCTCATATGTCAACTTTTTCTTTTTTTTTTTTTTGCAGTTGCTTTTGGCATCTTTGTTATGAAACATTTGTGCATTTCTATATCAAGAATGAGATTGCCTAGGATGTCTTTCAGGGTTTTTACAGCTTTGAGTTTTACATTGAAGTCTTTAATCCATCTTGAGTTAATTGTTATAGGGTATAAAGAAGAAATCCAGTTTCAGTCTTCTCTATATGGCCAGCCAGTTATCCCAACACCATTTATTGCTTGTTTTCATCAGCTTTGTTGAATAGCAGATAGTTGTAGGTGTGTGGCCTTATTTCTGGGCTCTCAATTCTGTTTCATTTGTCTATGTGTCTGCTTTCGTACCAGTACTATGCTGTTTCGGTTACTATAGCCCTGTAATATAATTTGACATCAGGTAGTATGATGTCTTTAGCTTTATTCTTTAGGCTTAGGATTTCCTTGACTATTTGGGCTCCCTTTTTGTTCAATATGAATTTTAAAAATGTTCTAGTTCTGTGAAGAATGTAACTGGTAGTTTGATAGAAATAGCATTTGATCCATAAATTGCTTTGGGCAGTATGGAGATTTTACTATTGATTCTTCCTATCCATGTGCATGGAATATTTTCCCGTCTGTTTGTGTCATCTTTAATTTCTTTCAGCAGTGTTTTGTGGTCCTCCTCATAGAAATCTTTTACCTCCTTGGTTAGCTGTATTCCTAGGTATTTTATTCTTTGTGGGAATGGTGAATAAGATTGCATTCTGCATTTGGCTCTCAGCTTGACCATTGTTGGGGTGTAGGAATGCTAATAATTTTTGTACATTGATTTTGTAGCCTGGGATTTTACTAAAGTCCTTTGCCAGCTTAAGGAGCTTTTGGGCTGAGGCTATGGGATTATCTAGATATAGATCATGTCATCTACAAACATGGGTAGTTTGACTTCCTCTCTTCCTACATGGATGCTGTTTATTTCTTTCTCTTGTTTCACTAAGACAGTTGTCAATGCAATTACCAATGATAGCCGTATTTTTTAATCCAAGGAACATATTTCTGTGCTTATCTTACTCGGGTCTACCTTTTTGAGTTACTTTTCCACTGGCCTCTAAGGGAACACGCCCTTATAACTTTCTTCCCACTGTGTCTGCTACTTCTAAAACTCTGTTGCAGAATTATTATTGTTGGCATTACTCAACTCTCAATTTTAGGGCCGCAGTACTTTTCATTCCATACACAAATAAATCACAATCTACTGTGTTTGGCACAAAAATCTCTTCTGAGTCACTGACCTATATTTTCTAGTATCTGCTCAAGTTTAGCAGTTGGACTGCACTTCAAACTGAATATGTTGAAATCAGAAGTTCTTATCTATTATTCTTTCATGAATTCTTATCTTCATCAGAGAAGTATGCCCTCTTATATTCAAATAGTAAATCAAAAACCTAAAAATGTTATTTGAGAGTTCTTTTTACCTTCACTCAACACCAAAATCTATCTCCAATTTCTATTGCCTTAGTTCCAAATAGTCTTCAAATTCAGTTGCTTACTTCTGTATTTTCAGTGCTAAACTCAGTAGTCCAAGTAGCCATTAACCTTTGACTAGAGTTTGGCAATAAAATAATAACACGTTTTTCTACATAAATTCTATTTCTTGTTCCTAGACGTTCTCCATAATGCTGCCAGAGTAATCTGTTTACAGCACAAAACTACTTATATTACATTCCTGTTTAAAGTTATTCACTACTGTTTTGAGGAAGTTGCAAATATGTAACTTGGTCATAAAATAAAGACTTCCTCCTTCTTAGCATCAAAATATATTATATTCCAGTTTGCTTTCTTTTTCAAATTAGCCTCCTCTGACATTTTTGCATCTGTCATGCTTTCTCTCTACTTCACATCTTTGACAATATGTGGCATGGATGGTTGTGACCAAAGAATGATGTGATTAACAGTATGGTATTGAATAACAGAGACATATGTGAATCCCTCATATATTTACTTGCTTTATGATTTAAAGGAAATTCCTTATGCTCTTTTTTTCTGTTTTTTAAGAGATAAGGTCTTGCTACATTATCTAGGCTGCCACAAACTCCTGGTCTCAAGTGATCCTCCCACCTCAGCCACACGAGTAGCTGAGACTACAGGTATACACCACTGCACATGCTTCTTATCATTTTAGGCTTTATTTTATCATGAAAATGGAGTTAGTAGTAATGTTAAATTTATAGGCTTCCTGGATATATTAAATAATAATTTTTTAAATAACTAGCTAAAATTCAACCTGTCAGTGACTGGTTTTGTACATTTTGACAAGTCATATATCATTTTTAGGTATGTTAGTCTCCTAATCAGGAATAGAATGTTGGCCTGCGTATGTTATACAGCGGACATAGTAATGTTGATATGAACTGCTTATTAATGTTAAAAATATTGACTAAAAATAGAAAATAATCTTTTCCCCTTGTGACTTCAGTTTTCTGGCAAAGGGTTATTTTTGAATAATACCATTACCAAATTCAAATAAATTGAATACTGGAAAATTCGAAAATTTTGTGTTTTAATCAGTACCCAGAAACTTACTATGAATTATAATTATCTTGGGATATTTTAAAAATACAATACTAATTTATTTAATCAAGAGTGATTTCCAAAATTCTACATTTCCAACTATCTCCCAAGTGATGCTGTGATTCCTACCTTTAGCTTACCTTTTAGTTATATTAGTATAGACGGATAGAGAATATATAATCAGCATTAATCAATCTATGAACACCAATTTGAACACAGTGTATTTCTTAACTATATTACTTTGTAAGGTAAAAAGAAGTATAAGTCATATGGATATTCTTCCCATCACCGTAATTAAAAAGAAAGATTAATCTTTTTTTGGCCAGGTGCAGTGACTCATGTCTCTAATCTCAGAAGCATTGCTGGAGCCCATGAGTTAGAGTCCAGCCTGGGAAACATTGTGAGATCTTGTCTCTACTTAAAACACACAAACAAATAAATAAGTCAGACACGGCGGCATACACCGGTAGTACCAGCTACTTTGGAAACTGAGGTGGGAAGATCATATGAGCTTGGTGGATTGAGGCTGCGGTGAGCTATGACTGCACCTCTGCTCTCAAGCCTGCGTGACAAAAAAAGACCCTGTCAAAAAAAATAGATTAACTTTTCAATAGAAGAAATCCTAATGAAAAATTTAAATTGTGCTAATTGATGCAAGTCAAATGGACAGTTGCATCATGCTTTACACATTGCAGGTATGTAATATGTACTTTAAAATGGGAATTCAATAAATGGACAGCTGTTTACTTGCATTAATAATTAGGATAGAATTAAGAAAAATAGAAGAAGATTGGAGTTGAGATTTGGTGTATAGGTGCATATTAGATTCTATACACGAAGAAGAAGGAAATTTCAGGATACAAAAATGACTTTGAACAAAGTCACAGACACAGGAATGAAATTGATACATGTAGAGATATTAGGAGGAATTCAAGTGAACTTACAGAATGTGGAAAGATTTGGTTCTAAGCAGCATAGGACTTGTAAAGATTTGGTTCCGGGCAGCAGTGTTTTGATATGCTAGTAAGTCTTGGTGTGTTATGTGCAATTGGCTACTTAGATGGGTTTAAGTACTCAATATTCATGTGAAATCAATTAAGGTAAGGTCAATATTCAATATTATTTGTAGAATAACAATATTCAGTTACATGTCAATTTTAGTCCTTGAATTCCAGAGAAAAATGGAGCAATAGCTGGCATTTCATGGAATTTCATATTGGGAGGCATGTCCAAAGACAAATGTCAGGTTGGCTTTAGCTCAAGCCATTGCTTTGTCACGGCAGACTTTCCATCTGTCACAAGTGAATGTCATTACTTACATATGTAATAGCAGTATAAAACTTGGAATTCTATGTGGTGGAGACTAATGCCTGACACATAGTAAGGACTCAATAAATACTTGCCGCCTGTGTGAAAGAATGTCTACCCATTATGCAGGATGGGGTATGAATACAGAAATTCTTCATGCTAAAGTATATTATTAGTAGTAATAACTTTTGATAGGAAAGTATACACTGATACTGCCTTATTTTTGTAGAAAGAACCACAAACATTTATTAAAAATTCAGTCTTATTACCATCCTCATTTAATAATATAAAGATTAGGATAACTAAGCAGGTAAATTAATATTTTCAGAAGGACAATCCTTATCTGTAGCCCCTATATCTTTGACATATATGCACCATTTTAATGCTGTAACATTCCAAATGCTGAAAGCCAGGATCATCCGAGAGACTGTGCGATGGTTTACTTAAGGAATCACTAACATTTAGATGCATTCCAAGGTCCAGTCAAAGAATATCTCATTCAATTAAGCATCACTGATATATCAGTTGTTTTCCTGGTTAAAAATATAATTATTTATATAATCTCATGCTTCAATACCTCTGTGGCCCCAAGTACCAATGTGATAATCTTCAAATTAAATTAGTATTCCAATATTGCCACCATTTTAATGTCACTCCTAAACTAGCAATGTAATTATATACACCTTTCTTCTGGCATTTATTATTAATAAGGAGATAATAAAGTGGCTGATTAAGCATTTGTCAGTTGCTTCTGTAATCACTGAACCAGCCTGAGGAGACTAGGTGCAATAGCATGTCACCGAAAGGATACAATCTCAGTGAGACATTAACTAGCGATGGAATTGTGAGGCCCAGATCAGACAGTTATTTTCTTGGCCATAAAAGAGAACGTTGAGGCTGAGAAAAAGATATAATAATTTGTATGACATTTCATAGGAAAAATGAATACATAGGCTCTAATTCTAGGTTTTTTATTTTCTCACCTTCAGATGCTCTGAAATATAGGTGAATTATTTTCCCCTTTATCATGAAACACGTTAGGTAAGAATTATTTAGGAAACAAAAATTCCAAATATCCTTGTAATACCTTTGGAAATGTGTATTCTAATTAACACAACAGTTATGTTAGCTAACACCTTCCTAGTTTCGAGTTTTCTGTCTTCAATTGCAAAGCAGATAGATAACCAAAAGTAATAGCCACTTCTCAATTTTTGTGTCCTCTAATTCATGTAGATTAGAAATATATTTATATACTTATCAAGACGGTTGATGCAGTGCAGCTTCTATTGCAGCCTCTACAATTCAAGCTACCTGAGTTACTTAAAGATTTAATTTCCAGTTGGCATGAGGGGCACAGCTTGTGTCCTTGCTGTACATAGCTAAGTGGCAGTGCCCTAGGAGAATTCCTAAGATATGACTACTCTTTTAGGTAGTCAGCTAACTCATTAATGAAACTTATAAACCTAGCCCTAGATACCAGCTGGAGGATTTAATGGACTCTGACTAGCTGAGGGTGAAAAGAATCACAACCAGTCTGACTGCTGTGTGGCTTGAAAACCATTTGTAGGGCCTACAGAGAGTGTCATAGAGAGGATCAAGGAGTGGCATGATGGCAAATTTTAAATACTTTGACCAGTAGACTTCACTCGTAAGAAAGAAATAAAAAGCACTATAGAGAAGCTATTTTTGAGGATCTTTATTAAGCTCAACAGAGAAAAAAGTCTGTCAAAGAAATGAAGCCTTCAATCATGAATTTTCTGTGATGTGAGATAATACGCTTCCCTATCTTTATTTTTAAAAGCATGAATGATTACTTATCAGAGATGTATTAAGTATGATTTTTGCATTTTATGTTAAATATCTTGTGTTCTGCAAAAGATTGTTCTGGTAATTAAGTGATTTAATACACATAAATCACATAGAACAGCCTCGGCCACATAGAAAATGCTTAAAACTGGTGGTTTTCAACTCTGCTATTCTCAATAATTTTATAACTGTGATTTATCATTTATATGATGTACTACTTTTTTCACAGTGCATACACTGTCAAAATTGAGTTGTGTCTTAAACAGTAGCATTTTTTTTTCTTGGTAATACATACAATAATAATGTCGCTTTAAATCAATGGTAGCTTGGATAAAATATGCTATTAATTTTACTTGTCATAATACCTGGCAATATTTAACTTGCCCTTTAAGATAGCACTAACCTACTAATAGCCACCGGTTCAAGAATTCTATTGTTGGCTACTATTTATGCAAAAGCTTCCCTGGATTATTCTGGAAGTTACACCTGATCCAGGGCCAGTCACACCATAACTTTTCCAGTGACTATGATATGGCCACCAGAAAAGAGCTATGCTAAGTACTAACCATGCAAATTTGACTGCTTCCCTCCTCAATTTGGAACATAGGCAGATTGCTCAGGAGTAGAAAAGGAATGAAACAAATCCTTAGAGAGGAATATGGATGCTATAAGAAAGAAAGACTGAATGTAATTTATCCCTAGAGCTAGGTTCTTTCCTGTTCTAATTATAATCTAATTAGAACACATATAATATAATATAAAGACATATAATCAAAAGATTATAGTAAGACTATAATCTTTAAGATATCTCTAACATCTGTCTCGTTATGGCAAAAATGTATCAATATCAATTCACAAAGTATATATGTCCGAGTTGAATATGAATTCAAGAAGATTTAAAGATTTAGCAACACCGAGAAGACTTGAAAGAATATTCTAAAAGCAAGCCTCTCTATGTTGGTGATAAAGGTCTCAAGTTAAGTATTTGTCATAAGTTCACTATTTTATTAACTAGTGCTATTACTAGATTTGGAAACATTACCATTATTATCAAGATTTTGTGATAACTGAATTTCTCATAGGATTATTATTAAATGTTTTGCCCACTGATGAAGAGACTCTTTAGAAATATGAGAATGTGACATATCTCTGTACTGGAGACTGCTATGTGCACCCCATATTCATTCTCTACTTTTTTATTGTAATACAACTTTCAGCTTTAAGTTCCATTTTGACAAAAGCTCTATTACAATAAAGAAGTAGAGAATGAATATGCTGTGCGTAGACATCCAATCAGAGATTACATTTTCATCTTCCTTGCTGTTAGAAGTGACCATATTACTAAGCTTTTGCTTTAGGGATGTGAGCAGAAATGATGTATGATACTTCTGTGTTACTTGTATATCAAGAAGTTATTTACTCTCCTTTTTTCATCTGGTAAAATACAGCGCTGAAATGAAAGCTAGCATTGACTATTCAAGTAAGAGGAATACTCTAGTGAGTATGGAATAAGATAAAAAGGGAGTAAGCCCTTAGATGACCTCATGAGATAGAGAATCCCTTTTAATTTTAGTCTCTACCCTGGCTTCTGAGAAGTTTCCCTTCACCTACTCCCTACACATTGCCTAGCTGCTTCAATGCATACTTGCCTTTTGTTTATGCTTCCTGTCAACCTAGATATTTGAAAAACTTCTGTCTTGTTTCACCCACAACACTTATCTCCTGTTTCTTAAGAAACTGACCCTATCCCATAACTAATGCACTCTGTAACACAGTTTACATAAGTGTATATGATGACTCTTTTTTTTTATTTTTTTACAGATTGTATGATTGGTTGTTGTACATTTTTCTCAAATGAAATGTGAGTCTTGTTAAGACTTTTGCTCACAAATAAGGTATATGCTCAAAAAATACCCTCAATATCATGGTACTAACTTTGACTTTGTGAATTAAGATAGGTTTAAACAGCTCAAACTTATTAAATTCAATTCAGCTCATAGATAAGTAGGTATATTAATACATAAATAGATGAAAAAAATAGAAAGAGAAAGAAAGAAAAAGAGAGAAGCATAACTGAGTATGGCCAGCTTTAATCAGAGATGTTTCTAGAAAGGCCAGCTATGGACTTGAGGGATGGAATCTGCTGAAGCAGATCAAGAAATCCATGAAAAAAAAAATCATCACTTAGATAATTATTTTTATAATTTTAAAGAAGTTACCATAACATGAGGGATTACAGGGGAAGAATGTACACCCATATTTAGATATTTGGCTTGGGGGTTAATTTTGCTAAAAGGACATTATTCCTATAATAGAATGAATGAGTCATATATAGTTGGATTTCAGAATAGTTTAATAGTTACAGGAAAATCTACATAAGATTTTTGGATAAATAAAAAAATTTTCCTACTTTGCAATTTTCCTAATTCTCCCGGTGATAATTGCAAGATCGCCCAAGTGTGATTCATGTTATAGAAATAACATGTGGCTATAATCAGGAAGGATAGAAATGAGAATAATACAAACTTTTGGTAGTTGGATCTACATGGTCAACATAAAAGGTAGATCAATTACTTAATTCTTTTATTGATTGAGCTGGAAGCAATCTCAGCTTTACTCCCTTGACTCACAAATGAGAAATTAAAGGCCAAACACTTAGATAATATAAAAGATTAATCAAGGTCATAAAAATATTTAGGGACAGAGTTAAGGCTAGAACCTTGTTTTCCTGGTTTCCAATCCATGAATCTTCCCGCTAAACCTTGTTGTCCTGAGGGGTCTATTTAAGAACAATCTGGTTAAAATATCACTGGAGAAAAGAGAGGCAAGTCTCTCCAGGTAGCCCAATCATTGCAAAATTCCTGAAAGTTCATTCAGATAAAGCACATCTGGCTAGAGCACCAGCTTGTAGCTATAGCAATGCATGTAAAAGCAAAACAAATTGGAATCTGAACATGACTAGCAGGGTTTGCAAAGTCTGACACTGTGGGCAGTGGGATTCAGGCCCACATTTTGAGCTGTTGGAAAGAGGGGAGGATTTAAGCCCCAAATGAGGCCTAAATGAAGAATAAATCTGTTAGCAGAGCAATTACTCATGTCCTCAGTACACTGCCTCCTTCAAGGATTAGCAGATAAATCTAGGCCTAGGCATTAATGTTTTCTAGGCACATCTTCCTCCTTCAGCACATCAATAACAATGTATTTACCCAATTATCAGATAATCCCACTTAAATTGATCAATTGATAGCTCCCCAGTCCCTTCAAAGCACTGCTTTGTTTTCTTTGGCCCCAAACACCTAAAAATATTTCTAGAGGTCAGGAAAGTACAAATTGCAAATTTATTATTCTTTGAGTTGCAGGATGACCTTTAACCAAGCATTTCAAATCTCTGTGTGGTGCCTTGGAAAAGTGATTTCCATTAAAGTAAACGGGAGTCCAAGGGCAAAAAGCTGAAGGGAGCTTTGAGGCTTAACCATTTCGTGAACTTAGCCCACGAGGAGGAAGAATATTGGCAGTTGCTTATGGTACTTGTCATGTTTAAATCACTTCAATTTGAAATGCTTTCTTCCTCTTTTGGTTTATTTTTTCCCCTTGCCTTTGGAACTTAACAGAACCCTGCACAAATTATTACAAAGTGGTAACTCTTATGGAGAAAATTATTTACTCTTTTCATACATGGGCCATATCAAATATTAGATGAGCTTAATTTAAAGAAGAATGTTACAGATACTCACTTCTCGTTTGTTTTCTTTTCACTAGCAGATGAGAACTGCTTCAAGTCCAGTCCTGTCATAGTTTTAGGAAGAGTTAACAGTCTTAGCAAACAAAAATGTAGGATATCTAGTTAAATTTCAATTTAATCCTCAGTAGATGTATTTAATTTATCAAATTTCATAGTAGATCAAATTTAAATTTGATCCATAGTAGATGATGTTTTAGTATAAGTATGTCCCAAATATTTCATGAAACATATGTACACTAAAAATGTGTGTATAGTGTATTTAAAGTTCAAATATAAGTGGACACTCTGTGTCAGGTCTCCCTATGCAAACCTGGAGCCTAAAAGTCTGAAGTCCGGCTTGCTTCTGCTGGTCGTCTCCCACCCCTGACCTGATTTTGCCATTGTCCCTAATTGATCAGCGGAGCTACCCCAGGCAAGCCCCTCACCCCACCCTGCCATCTTAATTATTATTTTGATAATGTGACTACTCCTTACCCCACCCTATCATCTTAAGTACTCTTATCCCACTTGCCATTGTAACTGAACTCGCGGTCCTGCATACTCCTTGCCCCTACCCCCACCACTGTAACTGATCTTACTGTGTAACTTTCCACTGCCCACCCCAAACCTATAAAACCAACTCCTATCCCACTGCCCTTTGCTAATGCCCTTTTTGGCCTTCGCCCACCTGCAACCAGGTGAATAAACAGCATTGTTGCTCACACAAAGCCTGTTTGGGGGTGTTCCCTTCATTCGAAGCATGCATTTTTAACACTCTGTAGTCTAATATCAGACCTGAAGATATGACAGTGGGAGAGCTTCTGATGTTTTAGTTATTAATAGTGTGGTAGTTACTAAACAACAGAGGAAGGCAGCAGCTGAGACTGAACATAATTTTGGACACACTCTGCCAGATGTTAGTCACCCTAAGAATCAAGAGAACAAAAGATATAAGCAAGGTTTTTAATCACAAAAAAAAAAAAACTCTTCATCAGCACCACCTTTACAATTTGCTTCCTACTTTCAACTGCATCTTGCCCGCCTTTCTTGTATCATTCTCTTGACCCCACTAACTTCCTTTTTTACTTCAAGAATGTACTTGGCTATTCCTCACATTCACGTATTTTGATCACCTTGTTCTCATGTCTGCTATAATACATACTGTTCCCACCTGTACTCCTCAAATTCTTTAATCTCAATAACAATCTAAGTCTTAGTACCTCCTCTCTTATTATGCAATGACCCTCCTCTCCATCTTGAATCACCAGAGAACACTGCCATACCCTTTATTTAACACAAACATTTCACTGGGATTCCTAAATTGTACACTCTCCCCCCACTCCACCTCTATCTCTCACCCTCTTCATTCTAGAGTGCACACCCCCAACTCCTAAACCTGGGTTTTTAAGTTAGAGGGCAACCTCATGAATAGGAGGCACAGAACATTATTTAGTTTTATTTCTCTTCCAGTGGTAATAAATATGCTTTGTATATATCTGCTTTAGGCTAATGGTCTTAATATTTAACCAATCTCCTAACTTGAAGTCATTTTCTATCACTTAGAATTAATTCAAGCCATCTATTCATTCTTCCAAAAATACTTATTGAGCAACTATCATGTGTTAGTTGTTTCCCTAGCTTTTAGATCACTAAAATGTAAGCTGCATAAGGGCAGGGATTATATACAGCTTGTTTAGCTAAATCCTCAGAAACTAGAACATGCAGTGGAGGCATAATAGCTAACATACTGAAAACAGATGCCTTTAAAAATCATTCATTAATTTTTAAATAAGCAGCATTTTCATTTTAATTAGATTTAAATGACATTTTTCACCATATGATTATTGCAGAGGCAGGTAATAAAGCATAGCTCTTAGGAGAAAGGAATAATGAGAAGAGAAAAACAAAGCAGAAGTAGATGCTCAGTGATCATTGGTTGAATGAGTAAAACAAAACTTACTACCTATTTTTGCTAGTTTATCTTCAATCCATGCTTTCTTTCTTCTAGTACCACTGTCTTATATAAGAACTCATCCATCTCTTTGAAATCATCATGTTAGTGTCTACAGTGGTTACACTGCCTTCAGTCTTTAGCTTACTCTCTATTACACAAGTTGTTACTAGGATTATAGTGAGTACTAATATATTTACTTCTCTGCTTATGTACCTTCTATGATGTCTTGTTATATAAAGTCCACCCTCAATAGTGGCATATACAACACTTCACAATCTGGATCTAAAGTTAAGTCTCCAGACTTAGCTGTTTATTTTTGATTACACACTCTCATGCTTCAACCAAATCCATGTAATTCCCCTTTGATGAAGCTGTAAATCGCTAGAGTTGCGTGGAGTCAGGTGCTTAGTAAAAGTGGGGGTGAAGGTCATTAAAATTTCTCATCATTTTAAAACTCACCAGCTATTTGCCATTTAATGCTTTGCACATGTTACTATCTGAAAGCTCCTTGCTTATTTTTGTCTGAGAATCCCTAGACTTCTGTTCCAGTCTTCTCACATCTAACTTTCTGTGTTATGTCCATCTGCCTTTCCCACTTAAAAAGAGAAATTCCCTCTGTGTACTCATATAATATTTTGTTTTGTCCATATGTCTGCCAGAATAAACATGCTAAGTCATAACTCATCTATTCACATTTTAACTACCTTGTCCACTCCCTGAGCTCCCTGAAGGCAAAGACCTTGCCTTGCCCATCTCTGTATATTGTTTCCTCTAATTTGTTAAATAGAACATGAATTATTTTGATGAGGTAATTCTGTTTGGGTAGAATCTTTCTCTTTTCTTGATGATCACTGTATGGTTATATTTCCTCCCGGGTTTTGGATCTCCTTTTGCTAACTTTTCTTTATATTTTTTTGGATCTTATTGTGTTAGGCAAGTAGTCTCTTCTATGACTATGCAAAGGTAAGAGAGATAGCCCGCATCCTCACGCAGATTAATGCACATAGGAAGCATTTCAGTGATTTGTGAATCTGCCTGAGTTTTGAGTCTGAGATTACAAATGTCAAGTCAAAAGCTGATTATAATCCTAGGTTTCTTACAGAGGTCCAATGGAGAACACAAACTCTAGGAGAGAAAGGATTTTTGTCATTGTGTTCACTTCTCTATCCCCAGCACCTGTTACTATACTGGGAATATAATGATCACTAAGTTAATACTTTTTTTTTTTGCTTTATTATTATTTTATTTTATTTTATTTCCATTTATTTTATTGCATTTTAGGTTTTCGGGTACGTGTGAAGAACATGCAAGGTTGTTGCATAGGTACACACGTGGCAGTGTGATTTGCTGCCTTCCTCTCCATCACCTACACCTGGCATCTCTCCCCTTGCTATCTCTCCCCAACTCCCCACCCCCCACCATCCCTCTCCTATTTCTCCCCAACTGACCCCATTGTGTAGTGCTCCCCTCCCTGTGTCCATGTGAATACTTGTTAATAGAATAAAAAAAAACACTTGCCGAAAGCCACAGAGCTGATAAATTTCAGAATTATAACTGAAAGTCAGGACAGTCTGATTCCCAAGATCATTTGTATTTAAATAGCCTGCTGTCTCTCAAGATGGCATTTATTTAATTTAAACTCATGTTCCAGACCATGCAAATGAAGACTTTCTTATATACTCAGTCTAATGTGTATATTTAGACTTGCTCTCCTGGTGCCAAGTGCCTCATCATTTTCACTTATGTAAATGTTTGTAATGATTGATTTTGTGTTATTTACAGGTATCATTCTAAGCATTTTAGATTCATGAAGATAATGAATCATTACAAGAAATTTCCTAGCGCAATTTTGAAAATTATGAAACTGAGGTATAGTGAGGTTAAGTAACATGCTCAAAGTCAAATAACTAGCAGTGTTTGAGCTGGTCACTCTGTCTTCACATATGTAGACCTTACACTCTAGAAGAGTTCAACTGACCAATATCTCTAAAAGTGGAAACCAGCAAGGGAAGAGCTATTAGCCTGAGTGCAGCTTACCAGCTTCTGAAGGTTTACCTGTGTCTTCGGAGAAGCATGTGTGCTGACCCCTGCCTTACTGCTATCACTAATGATGTGAAATGGTGTCTCCCACAGCTTGCAATGGCAGCATTTCACAGACCCCATCTGCTTGACCATAAATAGGTGTTAAATCTGTAAAAGCAGGCAGGAAAATAATATAAACACAGGGCATGAAGTCATTAAATATACCACCAGAAAACAGTCCCAGTATTAGAAATACAGAAATGCATGTGGAGATATAATAGCAAACATACTGAAAATACATCCTTTTCAAAAATCATATATTGCTCTTTTCATAGGCAATATTTTCATTTTAATTAAATTTATGTGGTGTTTTTCACCACTTAGATGTTTCAGAGACATGTATTAAAGCATAGCTATTAGAAGAAAGAGTAAATATAAGTCAAACAAGATTTAAATTAGGATAATTTTCTTGGCAGATTTTTATGGTATGTTATTGGGGAAAATAAAACTTATGGGTAATATTAAGTATACACAAACAAATAAGCATAAATTAGTACAAATACAAAAATAGGATATATGTGTATCTCTCTGTATTTACAGGTAATGAAAATATATAAATAGAATATTCTTGAAATTGTAATATTCCTAAAACAATCCAAATCCTCAAAACTCTCTTTTTTGCTTAAGAATGATTGAATCAGGTTGAGGCTGATTGCCTCTCCTAAGCAGTAAAGTAAGATCAGAGCTATTGCCTCAGAAAGAATAAGGCTTTTCAGAAGAATAATTGAAGAGTCCTTATTGGTCTTCCATATAATGCTCATGCCCTAATTGTAAACCAAAGTCATTTCCTTTTAACCCATCGAAAGTCTTCAGTGTCCACTTTCCAAATGAGCTACGTGTATTTGTGTTTACTCCTTTGTCTCTGTTGGTTTAGTCTATACTTATTGTTTAGGAATCTATGTATTAGATAACTTTTTAATTTATCACTTAATATAAAGTGTGTGTGCGTGTGTGTGTGTGTGTATACATGCATGTGTATTATATAATGTGTAATATAGGAGTATAGATATATATTACAAGTACTTTTCTCAGTGTGTTGTAACTCCTCTAATGGTGATGATTTATGTTATTCATGATATATTTGAGATTTAATTTGTCAACCCTTTCTCTTCGTATTATGTCACATGTATAAAGTTCTCTCCAAATTGAGAGAAACTAAATGTTTTATTATGTCACCTTGTACTTTCATATTTTTTTTTGCATTGAAATCTTTTATAAAAATTGGAAACTATAGAATTGAAATTTTGAGAAATTGGTTCAACCTTATTTCCTTTTCTAGGTAACCACCGAATTGTTTGAATATCAATGTTTACTAATCAATATTTTCCCCACTGGTTTGAAATATCTTCAAAAAATTATCCCTATTATACTGAGTTTGTCTTGACTTCTTCTTTTCAATTCCATTAATATATCTATTTATGAGTCATAGCATATTGTTTCATTCCTTATCTATTTCTAAGAATTTCAATGTTTTATAAGAATAATTCATCATCATTACATTTTCCCTTGGCTACACTTGATTTTTTTAAATAAACCTGAAAATAAGTTCATTTAGTTATGAGAAAAAAAGGGCCCAATGACTATTCTATTTAAAACTTTAATCAGAAGTACATTTGAGTCAGATCATTAATGAACTGCTCAATTATTTCCCCAGATCGCTTTTTCCATGTCTGTAATATATATTGGACTATTTTTTTCCGGTACCAGGACTGATGGTTGATCTCTTTCTTCTCTGCAAGTTATTTTATATGACTCACTATAAGACAGTTACATGCTTTTATTTCTTTTAACTTGTTTATTATTAACATTTTTATTGAGAAATAATTCTCATTATCCCATATAAAATATAAAATTTGATAGTTTTTAATGTATTTGTAGAATTGTATACAACTACCATTACTGTCAATTTTGGAACATTTTATTATAGCAAAAATAAGCACCATACCTTTTAGATAGCATACTCCCAATTCTCCAAACCCCCAACCTCTAAGAAACTACAAATCTGCTTACTGACTTACAGATTTGAATATTCTAGATTTTTTAAAATAAAATGAATTATATAATGTGTAATCTTTTATGTTTGGCTTCTTCAGCTTGACAATGTTTTCAAGATTCATTCATGTTGTAACATATATCAGGATTTTGTTCCCCATTATGGTATAAACATATTCAATTGTATGAGCATACCACAGATTTATTTATCTGTTTTTCAGTTGATGGGTATTTGGGATATTTCCACTTTTTATTTAGCCATTATGAATAATATGATCATTATTGTGCAATATTTTGTGTGGACATGTGTTGTTATTTTTGTTGGTTATGTACTCAGAAGTAGAATTTCTGTGTCATATGGTAACTCCGTTGAAAAATGTGTGGAATTGTCTGCTTTCCAAAGTGGCTTTACCACTGATGTGGTTTGGCTCTGTGTCCCTAACCAAATCTCATTCCGAATTGTAATCACCATAATCTCCATGTGTCTAGGGAGGGACCTGGTGGGAGGTGATTGGATGATGGGAACGATTTTCCCCATGCTATTCTCATGATAGTGAGTGAGTTCTCATGAGATCTGATAGTTTTATAAGTGGTTCAGTTCCCCTTAACACACTTGCTCTCTTTTTTGCTGCCTTGTGAAGAAGGTACTTGCCTCTTCTTTGCCTTCTGCCATAATTGTAACATGGTAGTGTGAGTCAGTTAAACTTCTTCTCTTTACAAATAACCCAGTCGTGGGTAGTATTTTTATAGCAGTGTGAAAACGGACTAATTCAATAAATTGATAATAGGAGTAGGACACTCCTTATAAAGATAACCTGAAAAATATGGAAGTGACTGTGGAATTGGTAATGGGAAGAGGTTGGAACAGTTTGGAGGGCTCAGAAGAAGAGAGGAAGATGTGTGAATGTTTAGAATTTCCTAGAGAGATGTCTAATGATTTTGACTGAAATGATGATAATGATATAGACAAGGAGGTCCAGGCTGAGGGAGCTTCAGCAAAGGTCACCTTGCTATGCTTCAACAAAGAGACTGGCAGCATTATGCCCCTGCCTTAGAGATCTGTGGCACTTTGGACTTGAAAGAGATGATTTATTCCAAAATAAAATATACTTTTATTTTTAAATATATATTTATTCCATAAAACATGATTTAAATAAATATAAATATGCATTTATTCCAAAATGAAACAAAAAAGATGATTTATTCCAGAATATACTCTGTCATCCCTTGAACACTTTGCTGCTAAGAAATTTCTTCTGCCACGTGGCATTTGAAATGGGAGCATTTATCCAATGCCACCTGGCAGAAGAAATTTCTTAGCAGAAAAGTGTTCAAGAGGTAACAAAGTATAAAAGTTTGGAAAATTTGCAGCCTGACCGTGTGATAGGAAATAAAAATCTAATTTCTGATAAAAATTAAAGCCAGCTGTAGAAATTTGCATAAGTAACAAGGAGCCAAGAATGTTAATTACCAAGACAATTGGGAAAATGTCTTTAGGACATGTCAGAGACTTTCACAACAGTCCGTCCCGTAGCAAGCATGGAGGCCTAGGAGGAAAAATGATTTCGTGGGCTGGGTCCAAGCTCCCCCTGCTGTGTGCAACCTAGGGACTTGGTGCACAAGTCTAAAGGGAGCAGCCATGTCTAAAGGGAGTCAAAGCATAGCTTGGACCTTTGCTTCAGATGGTGCAAACCCAAGCCATGATGGCTTCCATGGGAGGCTGGGCCTCAGGGTGCACAGAAGAGTTGAGCTTTGGCAATCTCTGCCTAGGTTTCAGAGAATGTATAGAAATGCCTGAATGTCTAGGCAGACGTCTGCTCCAGGAGTGGAACCCTCATGGAGAATCTCTGCTAGGGCAGTGTGGAAGAAAAATGTGTGGTTGGAGCCCCCACACAGAATCCCCACTGGGGCACTACTCACTTGAGTTGTGAGAAGAGGGTCATTATCCTCCAGACTCAAGAATGGTGGATTCACTGTTAGCTTGCACCATGCTCCTGGAAAAGATTCAGATACTCAATGCCTGATGTAAAAGCATTCAGGGGGGCTATACCCTGCAAAGCCACAAGGCTATGCAGGCCTACTACTTGTATCACTGTACCCTGGATGTGATACATGGAGTCAAAGGAGATTATTTTAGATCTTTAAGGTTTAATGACTCCTCTGCTAGTTTCAGACTTGCATGTGGCCTGTAGCTCCTTTGTTTTGGCCAATTTCTCCCATTTGGAATGGGAACAATTATTCAATGCCTGCATCCCCATTGTATCTTGGAAGTAACTAATTTTTATTTAACAGACTGCTAGACAGAAGAAACTTGCCTTATTTCAGATGATACTTTGGACTTGGACTTTTGGGTCAAAGCTGAAATGAGTTAAGGTATCGGGGGACTGTTGGGAAGGCATGATTGTGTTTTGAAATGTGAAAATATGAGATTTGAAAATGGCTAGGGGCAGAATGTTATGGTTTGGCTCTGTGATCTCATCCAAATCTTATCTTGAACTATAACCACCATTATCTTCATGTGTCCAGGGAGGGACTGGGTGGGAGGTGATTGCATCATAGGGGAGGTTTTCCCCATGCTGTTTTTGTGATAGTGAGTTTTCATGATATCTAATGGTTTCATAACTATTTGACAGTTCCTCCTTCACATGTTTGTTCCCTTTTCTGCCACTTTGTAAAAAAGGTAACTGTTTCTCCTTCTGCAATGATTGCAAGTTTCCTGAGGCCTCCCCAGCCATGTGGAACTGAGTCAATTAAACCTCTTCCCTTCATAACTTATCTAGTCTCGGGGTAGTTTCTTATAGCAGTGTGAAAATGGACTAATACAATCACTTTACCTTCTCACCAGCAGTTTGGAAATGTTTTGTTTCTCTACTTCCTCATCAAAACATACTATTATCTAACTTTTTGATTATAACTAGTAGATGTGAAATGTTGTCTCATTGTAGATTTGATTTGTATTTGGTTGATGATTATTTCAAAAGCTGAATTATTGCATTTTCTTTTTGTCTGAAGCATCCTTTAGTATTTCTTTTAAAGTGGATATGCTAGTAATAAAATTTTCACAATTTTTATTTATAAGGGAACCTCTTTATTTTACCTCTATTTTTCAAATATAGCTTTACTGGATATAGGATTCTTGGTTGACACTTACTTTTTCTTTCAGCACTTCAAACATGGTGTCCCAGTGCCTTTCAGTCTTCATTGTTTCTACTGATGGATCAGCTATTGATTTTATTTTGGTTCACTTTTAAATAAATAATCATTTTTCTCTGCCATTTTCAAGAGTTTCTCCTTGTCATTGGCTTTCAGCATTGTAACTATGATGTATCCATTTGTACAACCCTTTTTATTTATTATACATGCAACATTCTGAGCTTCCTCTATGTTTAGATTGATGCTTTCAACAAATTTGGAAGTTTTTAGCCCATAGTTCCTCAAATATTTGTCTCATCTTTTTCTACTCTTGAATACTTTCATTATGTTTATGTTGGTGAGTTTAATGGTATCCCATATTTCTCTTAGGCTCTGTTATTTTATTCTTTACTGCTCTTTTTCTCCTTAGATTACATAATATCAATTAATCTCTCTCCAAGTGTAATAATTCTTTCTTCTGTGAGTTCAAATTTGTTGTTTCCCTCTATTAAATTTATTTTTCAAGTTATACGTTTTAGCTCCAGTTTTTCCATTTGGAATTTTCCTTCTTAATACATTCTATTTTTTGTTGATATTCTCTATTTGATGCAATACCATTGTCATACATTTATTTATTTTCTTAATCATCATTTCCTTGATGTCTTTGATTATATTTATAATAGCTACTTTTAGGTTTTACTCTGTTACATAAGACATATGATTACTTTTACAGGCATTTTCTGTTGCCTAATGTTTGGTGAATGAGTTATATTTTGAATTCTCTGCATGTCTCATAATTTTGGTTGTTAACTGAACTCTAAATAATATGTTGCCACAACTCTGGGTACTAGTACTTTCTTTCATGCCAGGCTTTTTTTTTTTTTTTTTTTTGCTTTTTTACTTGTTTAGTTATTAGCTTGGTTATTCTAGTGAAGACAGTGATCCTCACCCACCCTCATCAGCAGTATAAGATCTCTGAGATTGCTTCTCAGGGGTAAAATCTGCAATAACTCCATAGTCACTCTGTTGTCAGTGATTTTTCCAGTGTTCTCTTTGTCTGCCTCATTCCCTCATCACACTCAACTGTCAGTCTCCATGAATTTTCAGCAATTTTTCTATTGTTTTGACAATATCTAGAAGTATAGTTGGTGCCCATATTAACCAAGGTTGGATTTGTTTGAATAAATAATTTCTGAAGTCAGTTTTTGACATTTGTTCTGACCCAAGGAGGGCTATTTCCCATTCTCTCTCACTTTCCTCTCCAGCAAACAAGCTGGCTTATAGTTTACCTGTTATCTCCAGTGGATATATTAACCTCTTTCACATTGTCTTTTACTACAACTTCCACTGTTGTTGAGAATGCTCATAGGTTGAAACTTCTCCGTATTCTGTTGTAAATAAAGTCAGCCGCTTTGGGGAGAAATTTTAAATTCTGTTTTATGATCTACTTTTCTTTTCAGGCAAAATCTCTGAGTCATACATCTGGTGCTGTGGGCAGGGACAATGACATCAAGTTTCTCTGAGTGACCTTCCTACTTTAGGAGCTGATTGCTCTGTGGATAGGTAAAGCAGTAGCTCTAGGTTCCCTCAGCTTGCCCCTCTCACTGTGGAATCCCCACTACTTCAGCCTGCACATGAGTGATTCAGGGCCCAGTATTCTTAATGGCATTGCGCTCAAGGTGGAATCTCTGTTGTATAAGTGGTGGCTGTGCAGAAGGCGGCAGCCTTCTTTCCCTCCAGGTGCATTTGCCCAGAACTTAGCCTGAGCAGCAGTTAGCTGGGGACAGAATGAGAAATACTGACATAAGGCCTTCCTGGAATTAGAGCCCTTTGAGAAGTTGAGAAGAGGGAGTCCTGTGCTCTCAGCTATATCCATCTGGCGGATAGTGCCTACCTCTCTGAGATGAAAGATGAAAGGTGGGTGGCTCTTGGTTCAAATATCAATTCTAGGTGTGCTTATGAAATTTTGGTAAATTTTTTGAATAAATGTTTCTTCATTTGCTGCATGCTTAGGTATATTTTTGGTTTGCTTTTTAAATTTTAAATGTTTATTTTTATTTTAGGTTCTGGGGTGTATGTGTGGGTTTATATAGTTTATTTTACTTTATTGTTTAGTAATTTTCCCCAGTTTTACTTGGGAGTATATCTGGAGAGCTCCTCAGGCTTTCTTGCCAGAAATAGAACTTGTTTTCCTTTTAAAAAAAATCTTCCTTCCATATTTTGCAGGGCAAATATTTCTAAAATTCCCAGTGGCAGAGGCCTAAGATAAGAAGGCAGGGCTGCCAGAAACTGCAAGGAATTCTGTACTTATGACTTGGAATCACAATTCCACAGAATAATGGAAACCCAAGTCAGAGTGTTAGAACTGGGCAATCTTTAGTTCAATCTCTCTTAATTTTGTTTAAACTCATGATTTACTGATCAAATGCATTATTTTTAAATTCAATTATTTATCACATATATGGATGCAATTAAAACAAAATCAAGTAGAAAAGCAAAACTTTTAGTGAGAAGCAGCCAGTCATTTCTCACTTGTCTTCTCTCTTACACTAACAAACCAAACCAAGCTCATCTAACATTTTTTACAAACACATAAACATAGGTTAAATTATATAAATTTATAGAAATTATAGTTATGTAAAATGATTTCTTACTGTATGTAAAATATTAATACACACACACACACACACTCTCTCTCTCTCTCTCTCTCTTTCTTATTTACCTCTCCCCAATTTTTTTAAACTTTTATTTAAGTCCAGGGGTACATGTGCAGGATGTTCAGATTTGTTACATAGGTATGTGTGTGTCATGGGGGTTTTTAATACAGATCATTTTGTCAACCAGGTATTAACTCTAGTATCCATTGGTTATTTTTCCTGATCCTTTCCTTCCTCCCACCCTTCACCCTATGATAGGCCCCAATGTGTGTTGTTTCCCTCTATGTGTCCATATGTTCTCATCATTTAGTTCTCATGTGTAAGTGAGAACATGTGGTATTTGGTTTTCTATACTTGGATTCATTTGCTAAGGATAATGGCCTCCAGCTCCATCCATGTCTCTGCAAAGGACATCAACTTCTTCTTTTTTTTATGGCTGCATAGTATTCTGTGGTTTATATGTACCACATTTTCTTTTTCCAATCTATCGTAGATGGGCATTTAGGTTGATTCTATGTCTTTGCTGCTATGAATAGTGCCTAATAATGACTGGTTGTTTTTCAATGTTTAAGTTTTATATTCCTTTGTTTACCTAGTGTTGAAACTAGCTAAAGAAGTGTTGTTGGCAGAAATTGCCTCATCTCTATTGAAAACAGACCCTCAGATCCTACTTTCTCTATAATTCCCATAGTCAGGGTATTCACATATGAGCTAGTCTCAGCTATATAGCTGTACAAACCAGGATTTTTTTTTCTTTGAATACTATATCTAAAAAAAATTCATTAGGTTTTTGGGGAACAGGTGGTGTTTGATAACCTGAATAAGTTCTTTAGTGGTGATTTCTGAGATTTTGGTGCACGTATCATCTGAGCAGTGTACATTGTACCCAATGTGTAGTCTTGGAGTTTCATTGTAGAGTTAGTGATACAAGAAATATTTTAAAAGTGGATAATTCACTCTTTGAGAGTCATTATCAACCCTCTCCAGCAGCAGTACAGCTACAAATTCAATACTCAGTGGTGCTGCTACACACAGGCTTATTCTGAAAGACCATTTGAAATGTGGTTTGCTTGCCTAGAATCTCACTGTGCTGTTATTTATTTATCTATTTATTTATATTTTCCAGTTTTCCAATCTCCCAGAAATTCTGTGAGCTACATAAGGCTATATCTACAAATTCCTTTTTTACTTAAAACAACCTAATAAAGATTATATTACAATCTTTATTCAACTTTACAAATAACATAATGTTCATTAAGTTCTTTTATTTAAACTCTGATTTATTGCTGTGTTGATACTGAATTATCCTGTTTTAGTCCATCTCCCTTCTGCCTTTCATCACACAAGTAGACTCCAAGTCCAGAGCTTTGAAATCTTTCTGCAATTAGTACCCATTTGGCACTTTAGGTGGAGTTTTCATTTCACCTGATAGCATTCTACCATTGGCCTCCATTTTAGAACATGTAGTAAAATGTCTTATTTCTTGATGGCCCCATTCTCCTTTATTTTCTTTTATATATTTACTGGCTTAAAAATTCATCACTGTAAATTTAAAGACTAAAAAAAGAAAAAAGTGTATAAGCTTGTGTATCAATTTTAACCCAGTAGCTTGAATTATCTTTTAGCTTTATACCTGCCAAGTCCCAGGATTTAATAAGCTTTTACTGGGTAAACTATTTTCAAATACTTTGTATCTATTTATAGCTATTTCTTTTTTTATTCTCCTAAGTTAACATTTTACACCAAGGATAACTGACAAGTTAACTACACTCTATAAATGATTTGCATATTTTTCTGATTAGCTATGCGTTCTGTGGCTGTCACTGTGGCTTTGCCTACTAAATTCTGCCAGAAAGCGAACACTGTTGCCTACTTGAAATGCCTATATTGACTGAGTATTTTACCATACAGGTCATTGTAATACTTTTTTTTCCTAGTAGCAATCAAACTATTTTTGAAATTTAAATTTTCCTATTTTTCAAAAGAAAGAATTTGTAGTCAGTCTCCTGCTTTAAGATTTTTTTTTCCCATATATTCTTCCAAGTCATAAACCAAATATATCCTTCTCTTCTACTAGTATGTCATCAAGGTTACCTAATGTTAAACTAATAAAATCTCTGACTGGTGGTCAGTTTTGAGTAAGCATTGCCTTATTTGAAACTTAATAACTATTATATGCTTTAATATGCAACTATCTTCTTCTAAACTCAAATAACATTGTTATTGCCATTGTACCACTCAATGTTAATTTAGCACAACTCATAAAAAATTCAATAAAACTGATGAGAATAGGTATTTAACCACTGACCTTCACTGACTGAATCAAGTCTGAGCAGTTGGTATTTGCTGCTAGCCTAGTCAGCTAGCAGTCCTTGTGAACTAGGGTTTTCATTCTTACCTATCAATCTTGACACTGTTGGTCATTGCGCTATATCCCCTTGAATGATTTACCTATGATCTCTGTTCCATTTTATCATAAGTTAAATTCATAACAAAAATTATATCAAATTAACTTGAAATGTATTGAGTGCTTACTATGGACTAGATATCGTTCTTGGTTCTAAGAATCCATTGGATAACGAGTGTTCCTTCATGGAGCTTTATTTCTGCTGGTATAAACAGACCAGTGGACAATAAATAAGTAAAATATATTGTTTATCAGGTAGTAAAAAGTGCTGTGAGATAAATAGCTACGTAATAAAAATAAGGAGAGTTAGCAAAGAGGGATTAGCCATTTTAAATAGGGCAATTAAGGAAAGTTTCACAGATAAGATGTCATTTCAACAAAGATTTGATAGAGGCGAGGAAGGGAGTCTTAACCATATCTAGGAAGTAGGTAGTTCAGGCAAAAGTAACAGCAAATTCAAGTGTCCTCAGAGAGGAATGTGCTTGGTATGTTTTATAAACAGAACACAATCAGGCAGAATGAAAGTTGTTGGAGGTAAGGTTAACAGAGGTGTTAGGATGGGAGCAGATTATGAGAAATTTGTCAGCTGTTTCTAAAACTGGCTTTTACTGTAAATGAAAAAAGAAGCTACTGGGGGTTGCTGAAGATAGAAGTGACATCTTTTATTATTAAAGGAGCAGTTTGCTTTTTGCATTGCTAATGGACTAGAGTGGGGACAAGGGTAGAAGCAAGAGACATTTTAGAAGATTGTTTCAACAGTTAAGGTGTGCCATGATGATGGCTTGCCCCTGGGTGCTCCTGGTGTGGTGGAGAAACAGATTCTGTAACTGAATTGTTTTTTTATGATACAACATACAGAGTCTGTTTGTAAATTGTATATTAGATGTGAGATTGGAGTTGAGGATGAATCCAAGACTTCGGCCTGAGTAGGTGGAAACTTGGAGTTGGTGTTTACTGAGATGAGGGAAAACGTGGTGGGGAGGGGAGGGTATTTTCAGAGATGAATATATTTCAAGACTTTGGTTTTGAGGCATGTTAATTTTGAGATTTTATTTAAATATATAGTTAACGATGTCATGTAGGCAGTTGGGCATACAAATCTGGAGTTATTAGGTGGTGGGACTAGAGATATACTTTATCATAGAAAAGGTATTTAAAGCCATGGGACCTGATGTAGAAATTTAGGTGGTTAGTGAAAGTAGGCATGACAGTTTATTTTCTTCCTGCTTTAAAATATTGAGTTGATTTCTGCTTTGCCTGAGAAATTTCTTTTCTGTTGTTAGTTCCTTTCTACCTACCAAGTTGTCTCAAGCTGCGGATAAGCAATCCAAGGGATTGGGTTCAAGGAGTCATACACAGAGAAAACAGCTGTGTAAAAGAAATTGCAATACAGAGAAATATACACTACTGCTCAGGATAGAAGAATTAGGAGGAAAGATCTCTAATTCTTCATTGTATCCACACAAACAGCATGTCTGATTCTAACTTTCTCTTATACATCATGGACATCAAATTCTTTTTAGGGACTTTAAGAAACCTAACAGCAAGCATAAAGTGATAAACTAAAATTATATAGTGTAAATAGCACACTGTATGGAGTTAGAGAAACCAGTCAGTGTTCTGATCAATTTTCTAGCTCTGATACTTTGGATGCGTTGACATTACCTAGATTGAGATTATTTATCATTAAGATGTACACAATAATTTATGCCTTGAACACAACAGAGAACTCTTTGAAGATAAAATGAAACAGTCTTTGAAAGAGCTCTGTGAATTGTGGAGTCCTTAGTAGACACAATATTTCATCCTTGATCTTGGTATCAGTAAAGTTTATTAATCCTGGTACAAAGCAAGTGTGAATATTAGCAACAGTTTTATCACTGGTTGAATTTTGTTTTTTTCTGTGTATAGTTCAGTGTTAGAAAATCAACATGATTGGTATATTCAAGAAAATTCAGGTGGCAGGAGTTAAAAAAGAATAAGTTGCTGAAAATAAGAAGAAAAATAGGACTACTGCCCTGGGAAAGTTAGAAATGGCCTTGAACACACTGCAGTGAGATTGCTTAGCAAAGACACTATGGAGTGAGTGAATGAATTAAGGATGGATGTCCAGTTAGTAGCTGGAAAGACAATGAATAGTCAAAGCATGTTGGTATTGAGGAAAAGGCTGATATGGCTCTTGCAGTTTGAAGAACATATGTAAGCTTCTGCTTGGGAAGATGGGTTACAGGAAAACAGAAGATGCAATGTGATTAGCACACACAGTCTGAAAGAATCTTCTAATTGCCTTCAGGTAATTAGATGATCTCTTGTCATTAAATTGGCTATCGCTAGTAAAATTTAATCTGATTTCCATATGTAGTATGTTGTTTTGCCTATTAAATTACACAGAAAAATCCTAGGATAAGCCTAATCTCAAAGGAAACAGAACAACAGGATACATTTTAAACATTAATTTAGTATTTGAGGTTTCATTCAGAGAGGTAGAAATGCCAAGGTATAAATTAAGTTTTCAAGTTCACTTTGTCAAATGTCAAATATATCTGTAAAGATATCAAAACTATTAAAATTTTGGTATTATTATTTCCTGCTTTGCTTATGAATTAAGGTTTGTATTATGTGATATACAAATGGTATAAGTATTAAAAGACATGTGATCCTAGATATCTAAATAAAAATGCTAAATATATACCATAACAAATTTTATAAATTTAATCTTTTCAGTAACCATAAATAATGCTTATGTATTAGTGAAAGACCACTATATGTAAGATCCTTTGCAAAATTATAAAATATCACTTAATTTTTGTAATAATCCTAGTTTACAAATGATAAAATTAAGGGTGAAATGCAAGTTGTGTATAGTTCAAAAGCTAATCAGAAAGCAAAATAAGATGCAAATTGAAATTTCTTTAACTTCAATTTATGCATTATTTTAATTACACCATATTACTTGACAGTATTCTCTCTATCAATGAAAACTTTTAAGCTACTGCAGTGAAGATCTAGATAGCATCAAAGTTTAAGAGCTCCCACGGTATTTTCCACATTTGTCTGATAGTTTACACAGTCTTCGTAGCTAATTGTGCATGGTTGTTTCCCATGTGCTTTTTGATATGGTTTCATTAGCATTACCTCTCAATCACAGTTAGTGGAAAATATTAAGATAGAATTCAAGATATCTTCTAGAACTTGGTCTAGCACATAATAAAACTAGCAATCATGATTTCAAATTGCCCAGTGCCTGCAATAGCTAAGGAATATGTCCAACATCTCTATTCTTCTCATTAACCTTAAAAGATAAGCGATACCATTTCTTTCACAGATGTAAACATTGACATTCAAAACAGATAAGTCACTCTTCTACAATGGCAATGCCCTAACTGGGATAAAAATACCAGTAAAATTAGTCTCCAGTGCTTCTTTACACCCCAGAAACGTACTGTCTCCCTGTAATGCCATTTAAGTAATGATTATTGCACTACTACTTTCTTGTGGGTTAGACATCCTGCATTCAGTGGCTATGGAATAAGGTGAAATAGGCCAAACTGAGAAAAGTAACCATATAGGTTGAGTAGCAAAAAGAGCCTGAGGAAAAAAGTGTCTAATAGGTATTTCTTTTTGAGTTGCTTTGGCTTTAGGAATTGCTGTTTTAGGAAGTATTCTGAATCCGAATTTAGCTGAGAAGAAAAGAGAGCTTTCGCTTGTTCGCATTATCTTTCTTGGAATAGAAAAGAAGAAATGAAGTTTGCTAAGCATTTTCCAAACTGGATTTTAGTTGATTGTCAAAGCAATCTGCATTTGTGAGGGTAAATCTGACTTTCTGAATTTATACGTTCATTAGAAAACATTAGACACACCCAACTTAATGGATATCCTGCAAATTAATTGGCTACGATTTTTAATGATATCAACATCATAAAGCATAAAGCAAAGCTGAAAAACCATTGCAGACTAAAAGAATAAAGAAGCTTCACAGCTAAATACAATGCATAATACTTGACTGGATTCTGGACTAGAAAATGTATACAGGCAAAGGGTATCATAGAGTTAATTGACTGAAGTTGAAATTAGTCTCTGGAATAAATACTAATATTACTTTAAAGTTAGATAGACTGATTATAATTACTGTGGGATATGAGAGAATGTCCTTGTTGTTAATAAGTACACAGTAATGTACTTAGGAATAAAGTACTTAGAGCCAACTTACCATCAGATGACTCAGATCCAAGTTTTAAATATCTGAGTGTGTGTGTGTGTGTGTGTGTGTGTGTGTGTGTGTGTGTAAAAAAGAGAAGGGTAAGGCGAAAAGAGGCAAAATATAATCAGTTGATGATTCTGGGTAAAGAGTATGCATGTGTTTTACTTGTTTATTCTCACAACTTGTCTGAGCTTGAAAATATATAAAAAATATAAAGTTACAAAAATAAAAACAAGTAAAACAGCTATGATTTTAACCCACTTGTAAGTATAAACAATATAAAACAGCCAAGCGTTACCTGACTCCAATGTGCAAAACAACTATATAGAATTGCTATTAACTATTCTTGCCAAAATTGTCTAATCTGAAACTAATCACATCATTAGATCTCATTTCAATTCACAGGAAATACAGGATACAGGAACAAATGAAATGACACTACAAGAAAGCAGTCATCAAAATTAGAAAGTTAGAAAATTCTGTAGGAAAAATTGACCTGATTTTCAACAAGTCAATGTCATGAAACATATGGATCTCTTTTTGATTAATTATTTTTAAAAAGTGTAACTAAAGGCAAAATAATTTGTAAGTAATACATTGAAAAATTTTGGGAAAACCTAAGTAAGGAACTGTTATTAGATTATGATAGGAACTCTTCTTAAGTTCATGTGGTGTGGTAATACAATTATTTTTATATAGGGACATTTGAATTAAACATTTTATGGAAAAATCATTAAATATTTTAAGGCAATTATCATAGTGTTTGAAAGTTAATTTAAAACATTTTTCCCCAAAATGTGGGAAGTACTAAGCTTGAGACCTGGCAGATAATTATATAAATTAAAATATTCTTTTTATTTTTGGTGTGATTGATGATTTTATAAAAAATTTGCAAGGGTTACATAAAATTAAGTAGAATTGCAACTCACTGATGAAAGTAGACTAGTAAACATCAGCTTCAGTAGGCAAAGAAGTCAGAAAGAAGACATTTGAGAAGTTACAATTGCAGACCAATGGGCGTGGCAGACAATAATTACAGATCAGAGGAGGAAAGCCGGGAGAAAAATGTAGTTATCAAGCTCATCTGGGTCTGAGATAAGAGTTGGAAATTGTATTAAGCTCCCAAAATAACAGGAATAACATGTGATGTGAGTCCAGTTGAAAAATTTGCTACATTCTTCACGAACCCTGGATTTTGATAGCAAGAAAGCCACATTGGAAAAGCAAAAAGAATAGCTTTTCCAATAGTAAAATTCAAATGCCTATCATATTACTGAAAAATAATTATCCCAAATGCAAACTAAAAGTGCCATTAAGAATCACGGGGCTCTCACTGGCAAGAGAAAAAGCAAAGAAAAATACAATGAAGTCAGAAAAGGCTGCTGAAACATGGAGAGGAAGAATTAGGTTTTTTCTTAGCCAAAAACTTAACATAATAGCTTTATTTTATTTCACTTTTACAGATGCATTAATGGAAAATGAAATACTTATGCTGGTCTAGATTTCTAGATGTTAGTACCTGCAGAAGAAATAAAATATACATTTCTAAAACATATTTTAAAATGTATCTCTAAAAACATAAAAATGAAGATCTTAGAGATACAGTGTTATGATGAAGAGGAAACTACCATGATATTAGGCAATAAAATTATAAGAAGGAAAGACGTTTGAAGACATTTTGAAACTGAATTATAAGTTTATTAAGAAATAATGATGAGAACATGGGTTCATATTTGGATATTCATAGTATCATTCTTTCAAGAAAGTAATTCTCAAGATGCTGAAGAGTTTTAAAAATAACAAATGACAGATAAAACAAATTATAATATATTCATTCACACATTCATCAATAATATTTCTAGTAGATAGTAATATTTCTAGTATACTTCTAGTAATATTTCTTAGCAAAACTGCTAAGGTTATAGATATAAAGACAAAAATAGTATTTTTAGTCACTTTGAATCTGTAAGACAGAAAGATACGCAAATAATCACCATACAATTAAGTAATTTTTATTTAGAGTATTCATTCCCAGTGCTTTTAAGAGCTATTCATTAAAGACAAAATAAGCTTGGAGCATTTGAAGAACCAAATGAGAATTTTATACTAATAAACACTGCAAAAATATAGGAAATCAGCTCACAAAGGTAGACATCATATACATTATTGTGGACTATGTTAAGGAATTTAATTTTATTCTAAATCATTAGCTTAGAAAATGGTTGACAGTTCTGAGACAAAAGAGTGCTGTAATCTGATTTTATCACTCTTGGTGCTCTACGGAAATATATTGTAGGGAGAGCAGGAGGCACTGGAGAGACCAGGTTAGAGGCTGCTGCAATGCTACAGGTAGATACAAAGAGCAGTAAAGTGTAAGATAAAGGATTTATCTCCACCCAGGAAATCCAGGAAAAGATTCTCAGGTAAGTATAAATGATTGGCTTGAAGAATGAGAGGGAATAAGAGTGTTTCTGAGAGCTGTGAAGATACTTTTCTTTGTTTTTAAGTTTTATAAGTTTGACGAATATCAAGCCATTTATTTAATGTATATATAATTTGATCATTTTGAAGCATTTCTAACTTTGGAAAACTGTGGCTTCAATCAAGCTAATGAACCTATCCATTCTCTAAAAGTTTCCTTGTGGTCCTCTGTAATCTTAGTCTTCCAGTACTTCCTCACATTCCCAAGCAACCACTTATCTGTTTTCTGGTACTAAATATTATTTCCTATTTTCTTTTTCTTTTAATATATATATATATATTAAATATATATATATAAATATATATATATTTATACACACACACGTGTGTGTATATACATATGTGTGTATATATATATTTATTGTACTTTAGGTTCTGGGGTACATGTGTAGATCATGCAGGATTGTTGCATAGGTACATACATGGCAATGTGGTTTGCTGCCTCCATCCCACCCCGCCTCTGTCACCTATATCTGGCATTTCTCCCCATGTTATCCCTCCGTAACCTCCCTACCCCCTGCTGTCCCTCCCCTAGTCTGCCCCAACAGACCCCAGTGTGTGATGCTCCCTTCCCTGTGTCCATGAGTTCTCATTGTTCAACACTCATCTATGAGTGAGAACATGTGGTGTTTGATTTTCTGTTCTTGTGTCAGTTTGCTGAGAATGATGGTTTCCAGTTTCATCCATGTCCCTACAAAGGACATGAATTCATCATTTTTTATGGCTACATAGTATTCCATGGTGTATATGTGCCACATTTTCCTTGTCCAGTCTATCATCAATGGGCATTTGGGTTGGTTCCAGGTCTTTGCTATTGTAAACAGTGCCACAATGAACATAGGTGTGCATGTGTCTTTATAATGGAACGATTTTTAATCCTTTGGATATATACCCAGTAATAAGTCATTTAGTATATACTCTATTTTATCTGCCTTTTAACCCTGCATAATTATTTTCAGATTCAGCCATGTCATATTCATTATTTTCTTTATTGCTGAAGTAGTATTCAGTTGTTTGGCTATACCACTGTTTAGTCAGTCACTTGTTAATAGCTATTTGCATTGTTTCCAGTTTTTATGAATACAAATGAAGCAGCTATGAGTATTCATAAGTACATATTTTCAAGGAAATACTTTTTTATGATTTTTTAATTGATTTTGTTACGTTTCAATTTCTAATTGTTTCTAATATATAGAAATGCATTTGATGTTTTTATATTGTTCTTGTATATGACCATCTTGCTAAATCCCCCTTTTAATTCCAGTAGCTTTCTTGGGAGATTTTATAAAATTTTATATACAGAAAATTGTGTTATCTGACAATAAAGACTATTTTACTTCCATTGTACTCTGCATTTTATGTGTTTATTTTTAGATCCTGACTGAACTGGCTAGAAACTCTAGTCTGAGTTGAATGAAACTGTGAAGAGCAGATATGCTCACTTGTGCTTAGTCTTAGCAGAATCCAGCCTCTTACTACTAAGTATGATGTGAGATGGAGATTGTTTTTCTTTTTGTAGATGCCCTTTACAAAGGTCAGAAAGTTTCCTTCGATTTTAGTTTGCTTATAGTTTTTATAAAATGACAATGGTGGATTTTGTCAAATTCTTTTTATATTTTTAGTAAAAGAATCATATTGTTTTTCTTTTCAGTCTGTTAATATGGTGAATAATAATGATCTTTTTTTCTAGTGTTACATCAATCTTCGTGGGATAGAAGTTAATTATTACTTATGTATTTTCTCTATATCATTGGGTTTGACTTGCTATTTTTTAGAAGTCTACATATAATTTTCATGAATTATATTCATGTATAGTTTTCTTTAATATCTTAAAGAAGACATTGTATCTAATTTTGCTATAAGAATCCTGCAATTGATTAACATACAGTCTAATATCTGATTAAAAGTAAAGAGAAACACGCGCACTACTCTGTGTGAATCACTTTTTATATAATTTCACTTTCTTTGCAGTACCCCTTACACAGCCAAAAGGTCAAATGCCTAGTAAAAGGTGAACTGCATTTAAATTTTGTGCTATCAATTTATTGCTTTTCAGCTCCAAGTTCACACTTTCATCATTTGCTTTGTAATTTTTGGCTGGACCCTTTGGATATTGCTTCTTTGCAGTAAGCATGGTACAGGTTGAGGTTGCCAGAGGGCTTTCTAGGAAAATGGATTTTCTCTTTGTTGATGTATTTCTGTTTTTTTTTTTTTTTTTTTTCCCTTAACATTGGTATCCCAAAATCAGAGGCATTCTGCTTCAGCTGAGAAACCAGAGTACACACTTTCTCTGTAAGCTTAGATATCTGGCCACACCCCATTGATCACTTTACTGCAATTATTTTGAAGTGGACACTGTAATCCAGGCCTAGTGCCATGCTTCCAGTGAGTGAGCTTCTGACACATTGATCCCTTTTGTGTGTCTGCCCCTTTGCTTCTGCCTGCCTCTAGCCTGAAGTCTGCTTCTTGTGGCCTTCCTGATGTCAATACTGCACATCCCAGGCTGGGCACTACTGCCATGTATGCTCCCAATGTGCCAACTCTGTCTGCATGCTGGCTCACTAACCTTGGCCCACTTACATTCCTGAAGCTTTTCCTCTTTATCTAGTGTCTGTGGACCGTCTTTGGCTTGGTCATCCCAGTGAACGTCTACCCCAGCAAGCTGGCCATAATCATGCATTTTCCAATGAGGTCTGATTTCCAGTCTTGTAGGAGGGCTTCTCTCTACCTGTGTGGTTCCTTCTTTGGCTTCTCCTCCTCAGCCCTAGCCTAATCTTTTGTGTATTTCCTATACCTTTATAAGAAATACCTTCATAAATAATACCTCATATTATTCTGCTATTATTGTTAATATTTATCTATATTAAACTCTCCCTGTTCAGAATTATTTCTCTTTGTTGGAGGCAGTTTCCAAAACTGTAAGTTTTTTGTTCCACTAGTGCATGCCAATTCCCATTGCTTGAAAACAAATATATCTACCGTCAAATAATTCACAATCTCACTAAGAGCTGTAAAAGTTGAAATCATGCGTCTCCTGAAAGCACTTAACAATGTTCATATCTAGAGGCTGAATTGTTATATAAGTCTTACATCCCAAAATTAAAATGTGACTGTGAGCCAAACCAATACACGAGACAGTAATAAGGATAGAAAAGTAATTCTTTACTTCAGACTCTAGTTGAGAACTGCAGTTTGTGCAACACATATCTTTTTAGAGGGTTTAGGAGAGTCAATTTGACTTTGTTTAGCCTGTTTCACTTGTATCTTACTTGTACTTCCTAGAGTATTTAATCTTTATTTTAGATAGGGGAGTGTTTTCCTAGAGGAATGCTGCTTCATTATTCCCCGAGCCCCTCTGTCTCTTTAATGCCTTGGCTCTCCCAAATTATCAAGATTTCACTTCACCTGGACCCTCTGTCCTGGTTCCAGAAATTCAGTTTTAGGGTTTTCCTGGTTGAAATTAAAAGAAACTTTATTTTCTACTGGAGAACAAGTGTATCATGATGCAAAAGGAAAATATCTCTGACTTTTTATCATCTAGCTCTCTTGACCCACATGATAACTGGATCAAACTGGAATAACTCTTTAATGTTGATTGTTGTATGTTAAAAGGCTTTACATATATTTTCCTTGCTTAAAAATATTTCAAGTGGCTCCTTTAAAAAATAAAAACTCTTTTTTTTTTAATTGGATACTCCAGACATGATTATTATACACCACCTGCCTTGTATGGAAATACCTCATGTACCCATAAACACATATACCTACTATGTACCCATAAAAATGAAAAATAAAAAATTTGAAAAAAAAAAACAAAAAAAACTCTTGATTTGTGACAAGTCCCAGAAGTGTGTGTCTGTCAAAAGCAGAAAGAGGAGTAAGGGGTAATATTAAAATATATTCTGTTATAGACTGAATTTTTTGTGTCTCCTCAAAATTCATATGCTAAGCTCCAACTCCCTAAGTGATGATATATGAAGGTGGGGATTTTGGTAGGTAATAAAATTTCACTGAAGTCATGAGAGTAGGGTCCTCCAACTGGCCCTTGATATTGAAGTTCAGAGACTTCAGAACTTATAAAGTTAAGAACTCTTAATTTATAAAATCAGCAAGTGTTTTTTGTTGCTTAAGCTACCTAGTTTATACTATTTTGTTATACCAACACAAGCTAAGAAAGACCACATCCTAACACAATTATGTTGAATCAAATTTGTCTCTTTAAAATTTCTAATTCATCTTAGTTATGTCCATCAAAGTTATTTGTATTCTATTATGGACCCACTGAAATGTAAATGAGTTTAAAATTCAAAATAATTTTCTAAGCTCAATGTAAGTAATTCTTGGGGAAAAATTATGTTCATACCTCATATTATGTCATCTAATCAATTATTGATTCATACATTTTGTAATGAAAGACATTTAAGAAGATGCCATCCAGGGAAAAGAGTTGTATCCTATAGAAATGACATGGAGAACAAGGACAGAAATTCATTTTGTTGACCAGCTTTTGAGAAGGCAGTGTTCTATAAGTTAATGGGATGGCTGTGAGGCTGGCAGTATCCAGATATAAAAAATGACTATGATATAATCAATATAAAGAGTTTAACAATGATAGCAATAAAGAGTTTAACAATGATACAGTTAGGAAGAAATTCCTAAGCAAAGCGGAGTCAAGGATAACATCCTTTAGAGTAAGAAGATTTTTATTTTTTGGAACTCATATATATTGCTGCTGTTGATGTAAACTGATATAACCAGTCTGGAAAACATTTTGGCAATGCCTTATAAAATTAAGCACACATTTACTATACAATGCAGCAACTCCATTCTTAGATATTTATTCAAGTGAAGTAAAAACACATGTCTACATGCCTTTGTTTATAATAGTCCAAATGACTGGAAACTTCCCAAATGGCCATCAGCAGCTGAGTAGATAAACAGATTGTGGTATATGCACACAAAGGATCCTATCTAGAAATATGGTAAATTAATTGTATAAATATTATGCTTACCCAAACAATTGAAGCACAAAAAAATACATACTGTATGCTTCCATTTATCAGAAACTCTAGAAAAAATAATTAAAATTTTAGTTACAGAAAGCACATCAGTGATTTTGTGCATCTTGGGGTTGAGTGGAGTATTTAATTTGAAATTGCTCAAGGAAAAAATCGGGAGGAAGGAAAATGACTTATTCCTTGTGTGTTTATGTGCAAATAAAGATATGTATATTTATCAAAACATTGATTTCTATGTACACATAGGGTACATTTTACTCATGTATATTACCTCCACAAAGTTACTATAAAACAATGATAACATAATTAAAGCACTAGTCTATAGTAGATGCCCAATAAATTCTACTCATTCATGTTTTTGAATACAAGAATGGGAATTAGGACTTCTGCTTTTAGAAAGATGAAGTACATGTATTCCATAAATGCAGCCAAAATTCATGAAATTATATGTAAAGCAAGCATAATGTGACAATATGAAAGTTAGAAATGATGAGGGAAAACGGCTAGGGAGCTGAGAAGCCAAGAAAAGACACAACAGTGAGTTTTCAGTTTTTTTTTTTCTTTGTATCCCAGACTGCATGCTGGGATGCATCAAATAATATAGCTGCAAATATGTGAAATTAAAACTGATCAAATTTTATCATCTTATTTGTGTTTGGAAAATAGTTTGGCTATTCTTTCAGAGTAGTTTTGCAAATGATGGTCTCCAGGCCCAGATGATGTTATCCGAAAGTTGTAACAAATATTTAAAGAAGAGTTAACATCAAATCTACATAATCTCTTCCAGAGAATAAATGAGGGTGAAATGATCCTCAATTCACATTTTTAAATTAAACTTTTTGACTTTGAGATTATTGAAGATTCAAATACAATAGTGAAAAATAGTACAGAGAGCTCAGTGTACTCTGTACTCCATTTCTCTCACAGTAATTCTTACAAAACTGTAGGGCAGGTCAAATATTGCAACCAGCATATCGATATTGGTTCAGAAAATTTACAGTTTTATCATCACTAAAATCCCTTTTATTTCCTTTTATAATCATACCATTTCCAAGCCCCTACCCTCTTTCTAACTCCTGGAAAATACTAATCTGTCCTCATTTCTCTAATGTTATCATTTTATGAAGATTATGTAAGTTGCATTTTATAGTACTTGGCTTTTTGATATTGAGTTTTGCCATTGAACATAATGTCCTTGAGATCAATCTAAGTTGTTGTGTAACAATAGTTTGTTACCTTTTATCATTGAGTAGCATCCCTTAGTATGGTGTATAATAGTTTGTTTAATTATAAACATATATAGGCCAGTTTAGTTGTTATAGCCAGTTTTTGGCTATTACAACTCAAACGGTTATATATAGATTTTTCTGTGGAAAATAAACATTTATTAGTAATATTTCCAAATGTGCTTGCAAACAGCACACATTTGGGTCATCTTTGTTATGTGCCATGCCAATCTCTGTTTTTTGGCTGTCATATTTAGACAATATCTATTTAAGATAACTATTAATATGTTAGAACTCATCTTCCATTGTATTATTTGTTTTCTGTTTCTTTTCTCTTGTTCTGTTTCTCATTTAATTTTTCAGAAGTTTAATTATAATGAATCTAGAAATGGATTTATTTAGATTTTTCTTATATGTTTTTCATTCAGCTCTGTATTCATCTTTTGCCAATATTTGGAAGTTTCTCCTCATGATTTCTTCAAATACTCTTTCAGCTCTTTCTCTTCTTCTTCTGAAACTTAAATGGTGCAGATCCTTTATCTTTCGCTATTTTCTTATGGTTCCCTGTAGCTTTGTTTATTTTACTTTTTTAAATTCCACTTTCTATCTACAAGTTTACGGATTTTATACTATCATCTCCACTATTGAGCTATAGAGCCCTTCAGGGAATTTTTTCCCTATTAATAGTATTTTCATTTTTTTTAGTTCTATATTTTCCTTTTTTTCTAACTTTTCTGTTCTTGTTGAAATTATCTTTTATTGTTGTTAGTTCAACATCAGGTTTAGTTTTGACATATGTTGACTTTTTAATTCAAATTATTATTTTTTTTGGTTCTTGGTATGATGGGTAATTTTAAATTGTATTCAGAATATTTTGTCTATTTTGTTGGAGACTCTTGGTCTTACTTAAATCTTTTATTTTAGAAGGCAGATACTTTATTTAGATTAAGCATTCAGTTCCTAAACTAATTTTCTGAGCTTTGGTTCCAATAACAATTTAGGTTTCAGAAACTTTGTGACATTATTTTTGTCTGATCTGTTTGGTATAATTGTGGCTCTCACTTTTCCCTGCTACTGGTTCTGTAGAGGAGAGAAAGGCCCTCTACAGGCTAGGACAACTGATGTCCCTAGTTAGGTTAAAGGACTCTGCAGACTCTTCCTGGAATAAAAACTTATGGTGGGATTCCTTTTGTCAGCAAAGCGGTACCTGTGACTGTGGTAGAAGCTTCTTTTCTCTTGGCTGCTTACTATCAGTGAAGCATTCAATTAATCTCCCATGATGTTTCCAATGGGCTCATCTGATATTGTTAGCAGGAGACTTCCGTTCTGTCTGGAGAAGGAATGAAGTTAATTGACATGCCTTTTGTTGCTCGGTTAGGTGTCAGGAAACACTAAGCTTCGGTTTCCTTCTTCTGTTTAATGGGCTGGTGGTAACATGACTTGCTATTACACTGTTCCTTCAGACCTGGAGTCTCTAACTAGATTTTATTTATTTTTTCTACCATTTAGAAGTCTGCTATATTTGTACTATTTACTGCATTTATACAAGTATATATGAGAGATGATATGGGATGGATGTGTATATAACTGCTTGTGTGAACTCTAAGTTCCCAAACAATCTTTCTATGCTACAAAAACCAAAGACAGTTCTCAAAAGCAAGCAAGTTACCAAGCCACAGGCTAATCTCTCTCATGAATGTAGAGGTCAATATTTTTAATAAAATAATAACAAATAGACTTCAGCAACATATTCAAAGCATTATATGCCATGACCAGATGAAGTTTATTCCAGTGATCCATAGCTGGTTCAATATTTGCGGATCAATCGATGTAACCATAATAATGACAGACTGAAAAAGAAAAAGCAGATGATCATATGATTTGCAAAGAAACACTTGGCAAAAGTTAATACCCGTTTATAATAAAAGCACTCATAAAACCACAAGAGGAATTTCCTCAACTTGGTAACATGTTCAAAAACGTTATAGCTAATATATTACCTAATGGTAAAAGATAAAATCTGCCCTCCCTAAGACTGGAAACAAGGCTAGACATCTACTCTTCCCACTGCTATTTAACTAGTACTGGAAGTTATAGTTGAGGCAATAAGTAAATAAAATGAAATAAGAGGAATGCATATCAGAAAAGGAAAAAAAGTAAAACAGCTCCTCCCTATTTGCATAAGACAGGATGATATACCTAAAAAATCCCAGATGGTTTTCAAAAAAACTTTTAGAACTAATAAGGGATTACAGCATCTTCTTGGGATACAGTAGCAACTTGCAAAAATTATTTATATACTGGTAATAAACATGAGGAAATGAAAACTAAAATGCAATGCCATTTAAAATATCTCAAAAATAGTGTACGTCTAACAAAATATGCATAGGATTTGCATGCTGAAAACAAAAAACATTGATGGAAGATATCAAAGACTTAAATAAATGGAATGTTATACTGTGTTGACCAAATGAATACAGTAAAGATGTCAATTCTTGCCAAATTTATATTCTAGCAATATTTTTTACTGATATAAGAAAGATTATTCTTAAACTTATATGGGATTAGAATTAGGTAAAACAATTCTGAAAAGAAGGGTAAAGTGAAAGAAATCATTCTACCCAATTTCAAACTTAGTATACAAGTAGTCATTAGGACTACCTAGTGTTGGTAGAAAGATGGACATATATTGATCAACAGGACAGAATAGAGAAGACATGCTTAGCTCCATGCGAGTACAGCCTGTCAATTTTTAAACATAAAATTGCAAAAGTAATTCAATGGAGAAAGGATAACTTTTCAACAAGTAGTACTGGAACAATTGGCCATTGATAGGGAAAAAAAGGAATTTCAACCTAAACCTCATACTTTATACAAAAAATAACTCAAAAAGGGTCACAAATTTAAATGTAATAATTACACTATAAGAACTTAAAAGAAAGTACAGGAAGAAATCTTTTGAAGAGTTCTTTGACATGATACCAAAAGCATGATCATAAAATTTAAAAAATAATATACTGGACTTTACTAAAATTAAGTCTTTGCTCTGCAAAAAAAATACTGTAAGAGAATGAAAAAGCAAGCTAGTGAACAACAGATGAGATTTCAAACAACATATCTAACAAAGACACAAAATTTAAAAGCAATAAAAAGCAAAACAAATAAAACACTTCAATTAAAAAAATTGACAAAAGACATTCAGACGTCTCATCCTAAAGATATACCAATAGTAGATAAGCATATGAAAGATCTTCATATCACTAACCATTAGAAAAATGAAGACCTATCACTGTACATCTCTTTAAAACAGGTAAAATGTAAACTTTTGACAGTACCAAATACTGGCAAGGACATACGGAAACTGGGTCACTTAGACGTTGTTGGAGGGAATGTGAGATGTTACAGCCACTCTGAAAAATACTTGGATGATTTTGTAAATACTAAACGTACACTTACGATGTGACTCAGAAATCACACTCCTGGGCATTTATCCCAGAGAAATGAAAATATACGTTCACACAAATACCTTTACATAATTGCTCATAACAGCTTTATTCATAGAAACCCAAACCAGGAAACACTCAACATATTCTGAGGTAGGTTGATGGTTGCACAATCTGGCACATCTTAGCGTCGAATGTTACCCATCAATAAAAAGAAACAAATATTGATGCACACAGCTTGAATAGAGCTCAAGGACGTTATGCTAAATGAAAGCACTAAATATCAAAAGATAAGATACTGTGCAAATTCATTACTTAACATTAATGAAATGAGGCTATTTTAGAGATGTTAAGTAGTTAGTTGTTGTAAGGGCTTAGCTATCCTAGAGATTAGCAGCAGGGAAGATGGGGATATATATATATATGGCTATAAAAGGTGTGGTGAATTGAATGGTGACGTGCAGGAAAGTGATCTTCGTAATGTATGTCCACATCCTTATCCTGGAACCTGTGAATATTATCTTTTGTGACAAAAGATAGAATTAATTTAGGATCTTGAGATGAAGAGCTTATTCTATATGGTCTGCGTGGACTCTAAAGGCAGCCACAAGTATCTTTATAAGACAGACACACAGAAGTAAGATATGCAGAGTAGAAGGAGATGGGAAGATGAGGCAGAGAGGAATATGCCCACAAGACAAGGTATGCCGATATCTGACAGACACTGAAAGAAACAAGAGAGGATTTATTTTTCCCTTTAGCTTCCGCAGAAGTGCAGCCCTGCAGACACCTTTGAAATTTTGGCCTCCAGAATTGAAAGAAAATAAATGTCTGCTGGCTTAAGCCACTAAATGTGTGTCAATTCGTTTTAGCAGCCACAGAGAAATATGCAAACAGCAGTGTAAGAGAAATCTTTCTGGTGATGGAATAATTCTGTACCTTGATTGCAGTGGAGGTTACATGAGTCTGCACATGTGGTTAAATAACACAGCCTTATTATCGAACCAGGTTTTTTGGCTTTGCTGATGTACTTTAGTTATATAAGATGCAACCAATGGGTAAAACTGAGGGTGTATACATGGGCTACTCTATATTATCATTGCAACTTCCTGTGCATTTATTTCAGAATAAAAAGTTTTAAAAATTCTGCCAGCATCAATTGAAGTAAAACGAGATAACGTTTTTCCTCTGAGGTTTTCGGTCAATAAAACTTTCATTTATGCCATGTTACAATTTTCAAATAATTTAGTTCTCACACATATGATACTAAAGTATCATCTCTGAACTTTAAGTGGGTGTTTCCCCTGTTTTACATCTAAAGCTACTTGGAGCCTTCTAAAACAAATGCACTGACTTTATAGCATCAGCTCCTCATTAATAAAGGCCAGCTGTGGTGTGATTGCTTAGAACTGAAGTGGGAGAGTTATTCTTTGGTCCAGACCTTTCATTCCTTAATTCTCTTTTTATTTTATCTCTACACTTTTCCCCGAAGACCACAATGTTGCTCTTTCTTTCTGATCACTGCCATTTCTACCTATTCCTACAAGATGCGTATTTGCTTTTTTCAGATAATATCCTTCTCTCATTGACCTGATTCCATTTGTATCCCGAATCAGAGTTTTGTTAAGAAATTTGTTAAAATACGTTTCTTTCAAAAATTTCTCTTTCACATGTCAAACTGAATAATGAAGCATGTGCAGAGAAAGTATGCAATGAAGAGTTAGTAGAAAGTTGAACAAAGGCATGATTACATGAATTAACATAGCACATTATAGCAGAATTGTATACCCAGAGACAAGCTGAAAATGAACTACTTTGTGGGTGGCAGGGACTGATTAGCCCTTCATTTTGCTCATGTGTAAGACTCAGGATCAATTTAGAATTTGAACACTCATTAACACACAAAGTATTATTTAGGACATGTGTTAATATAAAGGTTTGGTTGTTTACATGTTATACTTCTGAATCTAACCCATGCCACAAAACATTGAAGGCCAGGTTGATGATCCTGGATATCAACTTCCAGTTATTTTGGTTTGACTCAGTTACAAATAGATTGTCACCAATATAAACAGGTGGTAATGGCATTGATTGAAAACATGACTCTCCCATGGCGGCACGTGTTTGTCAGGTTTATGTGATATCTGCATATGCATTAGGACTTGTGTCAGCATCCATTTTATTAAGTTCTGTTGGCTCGTGACTATTCAAATGAGGTTAATAATCCCATTTGCTTCATTTGTGGCAAACTACTTACACTTACCCAGTGTACTGTACTCTTTTTATTGACAAAGTTGTCTGCTTACAAGAACACAAGCTGCTTAGTAAACACTAAAAAAATATTAGCAGTTATTATCTTTTACTTCTCTGATTTTTAAAATCTTAGAAGATTGAAAATGTGTTATCTGTATCTCTGTATTTCTAATACCTAATATCAATATATAGTATTCAACCAGTAAATGCTGGGTTAGATAAATCACAGCTGAGTCTTTTCATTAAAGTTGATTCATGTTTCAGTGTATCAGTTTTTCTCACATGATTTTGCCAGCAAGAAATGTTGTTTTTTATATTATTGCCTACTCCCATGCATATAAGTAGTGATAACCTTATCCATTATGTTCATAGCATCAGCCATTGGATGATACACGTTATTGTTATCTGCATATGCTGTTGATTGCAACCAGTAAAGGAGAAACAAAAATAAGGATATATAAGAGAGGCATTTTAGAATTTAATTAACCAGTAAAAAAACAATTATTTGGCTATTTACTGTTGTTGGAGTAAATTGCAATTTTAGGCGCCATTAAATTAGTTTGTTATAGGCTAACCAAGCTAAATACAAATCAACAAGAAAATATTTGCCTGAATTCAATAAAGCAACATTTTTTATATGAGGTATATTTTTTCCTTCTTAACATAAATTAAAGAAAAAGGGACAATATTGTAAATGTCTTGCAGGCTAGCAATTAGAAAAGTAAGGCACATGGAAGTTGAGTGTAGTGATTTTCGGAAATAATGCTATACCTAAATAACATACATCTCATTAACTCAAATCTAAATCTCCCAACTTCAATATACTAAAAGATTTTAATAAAGGGTTATTTTCATTGTTCATTCTTTTGGATAATTCCTTCCTTTTGTGTGGAAAAAACACTAGCTCAGCAAGGCTAATCTATATAGGCATGTGACTAGCAGAGAAAAACAGAACAGTTAAGAATTTCTGGTATAAATATAAAATTTGAAAATGTAGATAAACTTGGCGTGGGCAGTGTGCTTATTATTTGTAGATAAATTTCTGAAAATGTTTGAATAAACAGCATTGTAAATAACAAGAATTTAATGTATATTTCTTTCTAGATTGATGACATACATAAACTTATTTAACAGATAAAATCACATTAGTGAAATAGGGTTTGAAATGGTTTTAATCAAATGATTTTTTCTTAAAATTCATTTTTATTATATGTCTTGGAAATAACATTAGTTTACAATTACCACTCTACTTCATGTATTAAATGGCTCAGCTAATAAATGTGGTTGGTTAAACATTGCATCTATTTTCTACTGGAATAACCACCACTATTTATACTGTTAGTTCTATATTTGGCATCTGTGTTGATGTAAAATACTAGGAAATCAAGTCCTGAAGCTTTTTTGTATTATTCTAAGAATTCATTCAGCAATGTCAGCACACCCCACTTTTGATAGTGTTTACAGTAATTATAGATGGAGGCGGGGTTTACTTATTTATTGTAGAGACAGGGTCTTTCTTTTTTGCCCAGGCTAGTCTTGAATGAACTCCTGGCCTCTAGCAATCCTCCTACCTTGGCCTCTGAAAGTGCTGGGAATACAGCTTTGAGCCACTACACCTAGCTGAAGGAGCTGATTTATATATATATATAAGAATTGTGCATATGTTTTAAAGATAATGATCTGAGATCTTCCAGTTTATTACTGGTAAGTAATAAATTATCTATCTGAATTTGCTTTTTTTTGAGATGGAGTTTCACTCTTTTTGCCCTGTTTAAAGTGCAATGGTGTGATGTTGACTTACCACAACCTCTGTCTCCTGAGTTCAAGCAATTTTCCCCTGCCAGTAGCTGAGATTATAGGCATGCGCCACCACGTTCAGCTAATTTTGTATTTTTGGTAGAGATGGGGTTTCTCCATGTTGGCCAGGCTGGTCTCGAACTCCTGACCTCAGGTGATCTGCCCATCTTGGCCTTCCAAAGTGCTGGGATTACAGGCATCAGCCATCGTGCCCAGCCATATCTGAATGTTTTGCTTTGTGCTTTCTCTCTAGGTTTGGTGTTAATTCCTAGACAAAATATTGTGTTAATTAGATCCATGATATAAGCCTTGGTTACTGTAGCATATGAAGACAACAATATGGAGGTATAATACATAGGAATATTGGAAAATTAAATAATTCATCAGAGATTTAACTCAGAGTAGAAGAGAACTCTCTGGTTAAGACAGAAAAAATAATGAAGAGAGGAAAAGTAAGTTGGCAACAACCAGCAGAAAGATTATGATTCTGCCCTTCTTTGCCCTTGGATCCCAGAGAAGGTTGCAACACCTCTGCTACTCGTATAATTTAAGGGCCTCTGGGGTGTAGGGCTAGAAAGACACATGCTACTGCCTGGATTTTGCCTTTTTGTATGACAAAAGACAAAGGGATCACAAACCAAACACAACAATCTAGTAGAAATAACATCAGTAGAAGGAAAAATGGCAGCTTGACTGATACAGAGCTGAAAGAAAATTCCTGGCTGCTTTCAGGATATAAAATGTTCATTAAGTATGAAGGAAATTCTAGGAGGCTGCATGTTGAATAAAGTGAACCCTGAAATCTTGATATATTTTTCTCCCCGCTAAGAAACTATTCAATGTTCAAGTTTCATTTGAATGACTTTTCATAATAAAGCCACCTAGGAAACTTAATGCCTATGTGTAGCCTAAAAACGCATAAAATCTGTATTATATTTTCTGTTAATTAGAAGTATTTATAAAATTTTTTGAGTAAAATACTTATTTTATATTTCAGGTATTCTAAGTAATCCTATGAAATGATATAACATACCAACTATACCAACTGTAAACATTTCGTGAAATTAACATGATGGAGCGTAATTCATGAAAGATTACATGTATCATCATACTACAAGTATCTCTGAGAAGGCAAGGCAGAAAATAACATACCTGGTTGATTAAAAAATCAATAGTTGAAGCTTGCTCTTTCAGTTGCTTTGACTTCTGTTTCTTAATCTATCGTTTTTATAGTCTGTTTTGTAGATTTATTGTGGTATGTTGAGGAAGTCAGTTGGTATTTGATTAGGAAAAGATATGACTGTACATTTATTAAAGCCCTTAAGCAGGGTGGTTCAACAATATTTCTATTAACATTATGAGCCATTCTTGGGGAGGAAGGAGCATGTTCTGTGCCTTGTAGTCTGTTTAGCAGCATCCCTGATCTCCATTCGCCAGATACTAGTCACCTTCTCCCCAGTACCCCAGCCCCAGCCAATTGTCCCAACCAAATTGTCCTAACCGAATTTGCCAAATGTACTTTTGGAGGCAAAATTGTCCCTGAGCAAGAACAACTGTCTAAGACAATTATAGCCATTGCACATTACTTCTCACTGATAGATTTGGGAATAATAAAACACATTTATTCACAATAAATTTTTTTTAAGTTCTAAAATTAGGGAAGCAAAGAGGGAAGTACTTCTGAGCCAAACAGAGTTAGATTCCAGTTATGATTTTGTGATTTTCACTAGTCTACATAATTTCACAGAGCTTCAGATTTTTCAGCCTTAAGTGAAAATCATAGCATCTATGTCTAGAATTGCTTTGGGACCTAGGAAAAAGGAATGTAAACTCCTTAACAGATTACCTGCAATATGGTAAGTACTCCTCTGTTAAACATTAATACTTGAGATAATGAAAGCATACCAAAGCATGGGGACTGTAGTAGGAAACACCTTTTAAAATTTTGACGGGAAAATATTGATACTCCATCAGATTTAAATTCATTGAGATCTTATATGTAGATATATTTTTATTAAAATGCTAATATGCTTGATTTTTATAATTAATATTGAATTGCTAACAACTTAAATAAATTTAATGTAAATAGAAACAAATTAAAGTATAGATATTTAAAGACCTGCATTTTTAGAATATGTATTTTAAGGAATTATAAAAACAATTTTTTTTATAATATCATAAACTGAGACTAATACCATAAGCAGCGTGCCATATAGAGTTAACTCCACTAAAAAAAAAATCAACAAATATGTGCTGCAAAGTTGTACTTTTTAAACCCAAAAGGCAGAGCAAGACTTAATGTCTCAGAGTTGTACTTTAAACCTCTGTGTGAAAGTGATTATATTTCATACACCTGAATTAAACAAAATAGTAATAATTTACTTATGTATTTATTTATTTGAAGGCCACAGATCCATTGGGAAGGAAAATAAAGTCTCTCAGGGTATATATCCTTAGAGAAATAAATTCATATTTGATTTGTCAAATATTTAGCAGATTCTGTACTTCTAGCTGTTTATATGCATAAAGTTTAGAAATACTGAATGACTCCTAGGTGTTTATACTCTTCCATTTTTTAAGTTAAAACAATCATCTATTTTAGTAATATATTCATTCCTTCAACTTTAAAAGTAGTGATTTTAAAGAAAAAAAAAAAGGAGGATGGAAATGATAAAGAATGGGACAAAAACAAATAACAGATGAAACCAGTAGGAAAGGCAGACACACTCACCAAGACAGAAACGGAGAGTAGAAGATATCAGAAAAGCAGCCACAAAGATGTCTTTCAACTAATCCACGCTGGCATTTATAGCAATATGTAAATATTGCTGCTTGTGATTCATCAGATTATGCTGTGCTTCATAGCTATATTCACGTATGGGATATCTATGTCGTGTCACCTGCCTCAGCTGCTAGATAAAATTAGGTAGCAATTTATTTTGGCACAAATGGTGAATAAACTCAGTCTGGAATTCACAAATAGGTCTTTCCTCATTGAGACTCACGTATACATTCTCATGCCAGCAGCATCTCCTGTCACACAAAGTGTGGTCACAGAGAAGCAGTTAGAAGCTGTGTGCCTGCAAAGCCTTCCTTTATTTTCTCCTTACCTTTCTCTCATTACGTTTTGGTAAATGTGAATGTTTTATAACATACTCAAAACAAAAGGGCCCAGAAGCCTCACTGAAAAGTGGTAAAAATTGTTAAATGTTTCAGTAGAATTCAGGTTATTATTAATTGTATATAAACTGTTTATTAGGAAACAATATGCTTAATCTATAATTACCTGAAGCATTTGGAATAGATAATTCATGTGGTAAATTGAGTTATTGAGATAATTATTGTTTAGCTTCAATTTAATTGTTTAATTGTGTTATTAACATATAATTTAATTTGGAGGCAACAATTTCACTGGTACAAATCATCTGCAGTGTCACTTATAACTGGCAATACTTAAACCAATTCTGAGTATTTATTATTAAGTGGGAAATTCTTTAAAGAGTTTAGGTTCTTATTTAGCATGTTATCATCTTACTGACTTTCTGGCAATTCATTTCTCTTTTAGCCTTCTTAAAAAGTACACATAGGCTAAAATCTTTGGGAAATTATCTCAATATTTTACATTGAAATGCTATGTCTCAGAAGGGGAGATTAATAAAAATAAAGTATGAATATTTTATTAGAGTTTTGCAATTATGCTAGTTCATTATTAGACTTCATTATTTCTAACAAAAAGAAGAATGTGTTTTACAGTTTAATAAGATTTATTAAACCTAGAGATTTATAGAAACATAATCCAGAGCAAGGTTTGTGGTTCGTCCATATTTTCTTAATTTTGTCAGCTAATGGTGTGATTCTTATTCATTTCTATTGCTTTATTAAACCGGTAAAAATGTCTAGAGATTTTTCATCTCCAACAGATAATAGAAAAATGTTATATGAAAGCATAATAAAGCACATATTAAAACCTTAAAGTCCATTAGCATGTGCTTCAGGTAAATTTCACTGATCAAAACTACTAGTGACTATTAAATAATTTATATGCATATGTTGAATTTTTTTTGAAAGACAGATACTCTAATTCATTTTGAGCAAGACTAAAATGTTAGATCCACAAGAGCAAAGTGGCTCTTCTGGAGAAATAGAGAGAGCAGAAGCAGCACACACAGGAAAAAAAAAGAAAGGGGAAAATGATGAAAAGAGGAAGAAGTATGTAAAGGGAATCTAAGAAAATTGAAAACAATGGGGAAAGGGGAGGGAATGAAGAAGAGGAAAAAAGGGGAATAATTCAGAAAGGGAAGAGAGAGAGAATAGAAAGAGGGAGAGGAGGAGGAATAAGATAAAGAATAAGGGTAAAAGAATGAAATGGAGAGGAAAGAAAAGGGAAAACAAAGAGAAAGGAAGAGTTGGAAGACGGCAAGGCCAGTGAGGCAGATAGAGTTACATTGGTTGAGTATCCTAAGGTGAAGAATTAGATTCCTACATGTCTGAATTGTCACTCTGGAAGCTTGATCCATGACTTTGCTCTTCAACAATTAAAAAAATATGTAAACAGGAAAACAAAATCAAAACAACAACAACAAAACAAAAAACAAGCAAACAAAGGCTAAGGAATAGATTTTTAAGCAGCAATCCAAAATTGCCAACTAGTTCCCTGTGTTTCTGGGAGCTATGTCTAGATTGAATTAAATGTACATTATAGATTTATTACTGATTAATATGCATTTATGCCTTGACACTCTCTTTTACTTTGCTAGACCTTTGAGTATCTGGCTAGAGAAGTAAACATTTTACTTTCTTAGATCTGAATTTTACCCACAGTAGTCTCAATATACTACTGGTGAAGTGTGGAAAATTCTGCCCAGACTTTGGGAATGATGTTATCCTGTAAAGAGAACTTTGAGAGTTAGATAAGGCTCCAATACAAACACAAGAACTATTTCTGTGTTCTCTGCCTGCATATTCAAATATCAAGCCATTTCCCTAACACTCTCCTTAATTCTGCTAATTGGGGATCTGATTGTATTTAATGTATGGACATAGACACAGAGATGAACGAAACATAACTCACCATGTCTCCCCACATGAACTAACCCATATTAAGTAAACATGAAACAGCAGAATGTAGATGAATTAAGCAGAATTTTATTAATATCTGAGTTTGTAATCCAAGGTAAAGGAGGTTGAGTTGAAGCACACAGATACAACTGGAGGCTTCCGTAGAGCCTACTCATCACTATTATATCTGAATCTTGGAATTTGTAGCATGAAAAGAAAAGTTGAAGAACAGTTTGGTTAGAATAGGCAATTCAGATAAGCACATTCTGAGATGATTTATATAGCCAGGCACCAGGAATCAGGAAGGGATGATAGGCCCTCCAAGTCCAAAAGAGGGCACATACTCAGTCTATTTGGTACATGAAGCAGATCCATGAAGTAGAACAAGAAGAATATTAGCTAGAACAGAAAATGGGTTTCTGCTTCTAAGGCATACAAACATAACCTACTACGAATTATTGCCCAGTGACTGCCTGGAGCATTAAAGAATCAGAGAGGGAACATAGAAATGGGGTACCCAGAAGCTAATTTTGCATGGGAAGATATTGCTAATAGTTCCCCTTTTCCTCCATTCTAGTAAAGTCAAGACTTCTAAGATTATTCTTCTTTGTGTAATTTTCCAAAAAGATGGACACTTTAAGTAGCATGGAGCTGGACTGAGTTGGGTGTAAAATTTTAAAGTGGCTGTGACCTCACCGTAACCCAGAGTCATCAAGTTGAATTGATAGCTGTTCTGGAAATGTACTGATCTAGTGGGAGCCTAAATTGCAATTATAGATTAATAGGAAATGTTTTCAAATTATTAAAACTATTTGCTACATTTTTATAATATATGACTCAGAGTCATAGTAAGCACTATCTATTGCCTAATATAATACTCATAAACAAAGAGTTAAATGTGAGGAATGTAAAAGACTTACAGATCAGACCCTTTGTTCACTACTCAGCACAGTATTACACACCATTTGGACATAATAACACATTTTTCAGTCTTTTGCTTTTAAGATTCATTTATTTTTTATGCATTTAAGCATATATAAATCGCCTTAAATTTTTCAGAGACATACCCAGGGGGTTTTACACACACAGGGTAGCTGCATCAAAAGTATAGGTGTTCTAACCAATTTCCTCATCTCTCAAAGAGCACCCGTTACTGCATTTATGATGTCCAATCACATTTCATTACCTCATTTGAGGCGAGATGAGTATAATAGGCTTACCCTCTCTGTTCTTCAGTAGCAACGCTAAGTGGCAAGCTGTCAGAATTTTTGAAAGAGAACTTTTTTTAGGAGACATCATCAAGATGGCTGAGTAGAGGCATTCAGCACTCACATTCTCCACAAAGAAGAACAAAAGCAACAAATTGATATCCACATGTCCAGTACAGCTTCTGAGAAAAAACACTGGAAAGCAAGGAAATGACAAACATTCCGATCTTGTGAAGCATGGAAACTTAATATGGATGCATAGAGAGCTAAGCGAAGCTGCCTGCCACATCCCCACAACAGACGCCTGCAGTCCTGATACAGGAGAGCCCTGCAGCCTCACAGGCCCTCAGCTGCCTGGAATCCCTGTGACTGCATTGTCCCAGAAAGAAAAATTTACACAAGGGTCTCCTTACCCCTGAGACCCAGGCTGCTGCCGCATGACACCATTTTGAGAGATGAGCCAATGCCAGACTACATCTTACCTTGGGGCCTGATAGCATTTGTATCGCCAAATCCCTGGAATTCCACCAACATTTCCCCACAATCACTAAAAAGGCTGGTAGCATTGCAACACCAGATGGACCCAGCAGTGCAATTACCTTCCCAGCATCCTAGCCCATACTGTACTCTATATCCCACAGAAGAGGCTGTCCAGTATATTGGGAAGGCTGTCACCAAGACACAAGGAGCCACAGAACCTGCTTCTAGAAACCTAAGAGCCATCTTCTTAAAGCTACCAAAGACTATTCTCTACAGCAGCTGGCTGCTGTGCAACTGCCTGTTATCTAAAGATTGAGAACCAGCCCAATTGGGATCTGCCGCAGCCATCAATGAAGCTCAGGATTGCTGAGCAGGGGCTGGAGGACTGTCCACCTCGTCCAAGACCTGATGGTTTCACTGTTGAATTCTACCAAACGTTTAAAGAACTGGTAGCATTTTTTCTCAAATCCTTCTGAAAAAATAAACACAAAAGGATTACTTCTAAACTCATTCTACAAGGCCAGTATTACCCTGATACCAAAACTAGACCAGGACACAACAAAAAACTATGAGCCAACATCCCTAATGTACACAGAAACAATAATCCTCAACAAACATTAGCAAACCAAATCCAACAACACATCAAAAACATGATGCAAGGATGCTTCAGCATACACATGTGAATTTTGTCCTTTATTCTGTTGTTGTGAGATATCATGACTCTATAAACACAGAAAAAATTATACAATTCAGCATTCTTTTATGATAAAATCTCTTGACAAATTAGATGTAGAAGGAACATACCTCAACATAATAAGGGTTATGTGACAAACCCACAAATAACATCATACTAAATAAAGGCTAAGAGATTTTTTTTAACAACCAGAACAAAACAAAGATGTATACCTCTAACCCTCTTATTCAATGCAGTACAAGAAGATCTAGACAGAAAAATAGGCATGAGAAATAAATAAAGGGTGTCCAAATTAGAAAAAGAAAGTCAAATTGTCCCTCTTTGCAGATGACACAATCTTATATGTAGAAAACCTAAAGACTTTGCCAAAAAACTCTTAGAGCTGATAAACAAATTCAGTAAAATTATAGGATACAAAATCAACATACCAAAATTAGTAGCATTTCTATACACCAATATGAAATACCTGAGAAATAAAGTAATTCTGTTTGTAATAGCAACAGAAAACCCATAGGAATAAATGTAATCAAGGAGATGAAAATTCTCTATGATAAAAACTATAAAACATTGATGAAAAAAATAGAAAAGAACATAATAAAATGGGTAAGATATCCCATGATAATCCATTAGAATTTGTTGTTAAAATAACCATACTACCTAAAGCAATTTGTAGATTCAATGCAATCCCTATCAAAATACCAATAACATTCTTCACATAAATAGAAAAAAAATTCTAAATTAGTTAGGAAACACAAAGTCCCTTATTTGCCAAAGGAACAATGGACAAAAAAAAAAACAAAACAAAGCTCGAGGCATTATATTAACTAACTTCAAAATACACTGCAAAACAATAGTAACCAAAACAGCATGCTATTAGGATAAAAGCAGACACATAGACCAATGCAGTGGGATAGAGAACCCGGAAGTAAATCCACATATTCACAGCCAACTAATTTTTGACAAGGCTGTCAAGAACTAACAACATACTTTGGGGATAGAACAATGAATTCAATAAGTGGTTCTGGGAACACTGGATACCCATTTGCAGAAGAATGAAACTAGACCCTGATCTCTCATCATATGCAAAAATCAACTCAAAATATATTAAAGATTTAAATGTAAGACTCCAAACTATAAAACTAATTTTTTGAAAAAAGTAGGTGAAGTGCTTCAGGATATTGGTCTAGGTAAAGATTTATGTTTAAGATCTCAAAAATGTAGGCATCAAACCATTATATTCTGTACCTCTTGGGGAACTTGTTATTGTTATTTCTGAGGTAGACTTCAGCTGTGAATCCATCTGGTCCTGGGCTTTTTTGTGTGTGGTAGGATATAATTGCTGCTTCAATTTCAGAGCTTGTTATTGTTATATTCAGGGATTCAGCTTCTCCCTAGATTAGTCTTTGTGGGGTGTATGTGTCTAGGGATTTATCCATTTCTTTTTTTTTTTAATTATATTTTAAGTTCTGGGGTACATATGCAGAATGTGCAGATTTGTTACACAGGTATATATGTGCCATGCTGGTTTGCTGCACCCATCAACCTGTCATCTACATTAGGTATTTTTCCTAATGTTATCCCTCCCAGTGTCCCCAATCCCCGAACACGCACAGGAATGTGATGTTCCCCTCCCTGTATCCATGTGTTCTCATTGTTTAACACCCAGTTATGAGAGAGAACACGCAGTATTTGGTTTTCTGTTCTTGTGTTAGTTTGCTGAGAATGATGGTTTCCAGCTTCATCCATGTCCCTGCAAAGGACATGAACTCATGGATTTATCAATTTTGTCTAGATTTTCTAGTATATTTGTAGAGAAGTGTTTATAGTATATTCTCTGATGGTAGTTTGTATTTCTGTAGAGTCAGTAGTGATATCTCTTTTATCATTTTTTATTGTATCTATTTGATTCTTCTCTCTCTTCATTATTGCTCTAGACAGCATTAGCAGTCTATCTATTTTGTTTATTTATTTATTTTAAAAAAACAGCTCCTGGATTCATTGATTTTTTTAGAGGGATTTTTGTGTCTCTGTCTCCTTCAATTCTTCTCTGATCTTAGGTATTTCTTGTCTTTGACTAGCTATTGGATTAGTTTGCTCTTGCGTTTCTAGCTCTTTGAATTATAACATTAGGGTGTTGATTTGCGATCATTCTAGCTTTCTGCTGTGGGTATTTAGTGCTATAAATTTTCCTCTTAACACTCCTTTAGCTGTGTCCCAGAGATTCTGGTACATTGTCTCTTGGTTTTCATTAGTTTAAAAGAATTTCTTGATTTCTGCCTTAATTTCATTATTTACTCGGTAGTCATTCAGGAGCAGGTTGTTCAATTTCCATGTAGTTGTGCAGTTTTCAGTGAGTTTCTTAATCCTGAGTTCTAATTTGCTTGCATTGTGGTCTGAGAGACTGGTTGTTATTCTTTCACTTCTTTTGCATTTTCTGAGTGTTTTACTTCCAATTATGTGGTTGATTCTAGAATAAGTGCCATGTGGCACTGAGAAGAATGTATACTCCTTAGGTATGAGATAGAGAGTTCTGTAGACATCTGCTAGGTCTATTTGATCCAGAGCTGAGTGTAAGTCCTGGATATCCTTGTTAATCTTCTGTCTCGTTGATCTAATACTGATAGTGGGTGTTAAAGTCTCCCACTATTATTGTGTGGGAGTCTAGGTCCTTTGTAGGTCAATAAAAACTTGTTTTATGAATCTGGGTGCTCCTGTATTAGGTGCATATGTATTTAGGATAGTTAACTCTTCTTGTTGCATTGATCCCTTTACCATTATGTAATGCCTATCTTTGTCTCTTTTGATCTTTGTTGGTTTAAAGTCTGTTTTAACAGAGTCTAGGATTGAAATACCTGTTTTTGTTTGTTTGTTTGTTTTGTTTTGTTTTTGCATTTCATTTGCTTGGTAAATTTTCCTCCTTCCCTTTATTTTGAGTCTGCGTGTGTCTTTGCAGGTAAGATGGGTCTCCTGAATTTAGCACACTGATAGGTCTTCACTTCTTATTCAATTTGCCAGCCTCTGTCTTTTAATGTAGACATTTAGCCCATTTACGTTTAAGGTTCATCTTGTTATGTGAAAATTTGATCCTGTCATGAAGCAAAAATTTTGGTTATTTTGCACATTGGCTGATGCAGTTTCTTTGTAGTTCCACTGGTCTTTATATTTTGGTTTGTTTTTGCAGTGGCTGGTACTGGTTTTTCCTTTGCATATTTAGTGCTTCTTTCAGGAGCGCTTGCAGGGCAGGCCAGGTGGTAACAAAATCCCTCAGCATCTAGAAAGAATTTTATTTCTCCTTCATTTATGAAGCTTAGTTTGGCTGGATATGTAATTCAGAGTTGGAAATTCTTTTGTTTAATAGTGTTAAATATCAGCTCCCAGTATCCTCTGACTTGTAGAGTGTCTGCTGAGAGGTCTGCTGTTAGTCTGATGGGCTTCCCTCTGTGGATGACCTGGCCTTTCTCTCTGGCTGCCTGTAAAAATTATTCCTTTATTTTAACCTTGGAGAATCTGATGGTTATGTGTCTTAGGGTTAATCTTCTCATGGAGTATCTTAATAGTGTTCTCTGTATTTCCTGAATTTGCATGTTGGCCTGTCTTGCTAGGTTGGAGAAGTTCAGGATAATATCTTGAAGTGTGTCTTCCCTTGTTTCCATTCTCCCTCTCTCCCTCTGGCATTCCAGTCAATCATAGAAACTACCTTTTTATGAGCTCCCATTTTTTCCTGGAGGCTTTATTCATTCCATTTATTTTTCTCTACTCTTGTCTGCATGTTTTATTTTTGTAAGTTGCTCTTCAAACTCCAATATCCTTTCTTCAGCTTGGTTAATTCTGCTGTTGATACATATTTATTCTTCACAAAGTCCTCGTGCTGTGTTTTTCAGCTCCATCAGGTCGTTTATGTTTTTCTCTAAATTGGTTATTGTAGTTAGCAATTCCTCTAACCCTTTATCAAGGTTCTTAGCTTCTTTGCATTGGGTTAGAACATGCTCCTTTAGCTTATTACAGTTTTATTACCCATGTTCTGAAGCCTACTTCTGTCAGTATTTTCATCTGATCCTCCGCCCAGTTTTTTGCCCCTGATGGAGATACTTTGAGATCATTTGGAGGAGAAGAGGCACTCTGGCCTTTTAGGTTTTCTACACTTTTACGTTGATTATTTCTCAACTTCCTGAGTTTGTCTAGTATTGGTCTTTGAAGCTGCTGACCCTTGGAGGATGTTTTTGTAGAGGCATTTTTGTTGTTGATGATGATGTTGTTGTTGTTTTCTGCTTGTTTGTTTTCCTTCAATAGTCAGGTCCCTCTTCTATAGGGCTGCTGCAGTTTGCTGGGGGTTCAGTTTTCAGTTCAGGCCCTATGCATCTGATTCTCTCCTATGCCTGGAGATGTCACTCAAGGAGGCTGAAGAGAAGCAAAGATGTGTGCCTGCTCCTTGTTCTGGGACCCCTGACCTCGAGGGGCCCCAACCTGATGCCAGTTGGATCGCTCTTGCATAGGGTGTCTGACAACACCTGTTGGAGGGTCTCATTCAGTTGGGTGACATGGGAAGCAGGATCTGATTAATGAAGCACTTTGTCCTTTGGTGGAGGGGGTGAGTTTCCCTGGGAGGAATCCACTCGTCTGGGCTGCCTGGATTCCTCAGAACTACCAGGAGTAAAGGCTAAATCTGCTGGTCCACAGAGTACGGCCATTCCTCCGCTGGGATATCAGAATTCTGTCCCCAAGCTTCTGGCCGGAGTTATTGGATAAGGAAGGAGGAGTCAGGGTTAGACCTGAAGAGGCACTCTGGTTGCAGAGGCAATCTGGTTGCAGATTGTCACAGCTGGTGTGTTGGGCTGTAGGGACAAGTCTTGGGACAAAGCCATCTAGTCTCCCTGGCTCCAGCAGGGGTAAAAGCACAGCCTGGAGCTATAGAAATGGGTGCCTCTCTTCCCCCACCCAGAGAACTTAGCATGTTAGGCATTTGCGAGTCCCAGTGCTGGTTGCTACCCCTCTCCCAAGGAGCTCAAACAGCATAGCCAGAGGGACAGCTGCATCCTGTGCTGGTCGCCTCTCCCCCTGGAGTTCAGTAGGCTTAAGCAGATTCCACCTGAGAGGCTGTAAGAATCTATGCGCTCCAGGTTGGGATGCTAGGCCTTGGTGGTACAGCATCTAAAGTGGGATCTTCCCATCTATGGTTGCACAATTCCATGGGAAAAGCAGTTTCCCTGGCTGCATAGTGAGCTCACACACTGCCTCCCTTGGCTGGGAGGAGGGCGTTCCCCTTCCCCCTGTGGTTCTCAGATAGACCTTTCTCTTGGACTCATGAGAACACCATGTTAGCCTGCTGCAGGATTAAAAACCATGTGGTATGATACCAAATCCTCCCAGTTCACATTGTTTTAGATCAGATCAGCCAATTCTTAATCAACCAACCAACTGACCATAGACCCATGGGTGACACTAGTCAAGATCAGGTGAACCTGGCATAGACCAATGGAGCTATTCAACTAATCCCATGTTCAGCAAGGTAAAGCTAAATACATGCGTATTGTTTTAACTATGGAGTTTTAGGGGTAATTTTTAATTCAGCAATTGATAACTAATATAGCATAGTGGAATTCTTAACTGGTGATTCAAATTTGGGGACAATTCTCTCACTACTGCTATCACGTCAAAAGAAAAAGGTCATTTTTATGGGCATATTCAAGCCATAGGTCTAGATGTAGTTTGCTGCTGATGTTCACTGTTTCTGGTACACTCACCAATTCAATAAGTTGCTAATCCAGTACAGTCATTAATTCTGTGCCACATGCCAGAGATATAACATCAAAATATGTAAATAAAAATGTATACTTCAGATATGTCAGTAAGAGATGTAAGGTGATACATACTGAGAAGAAAAATAAAGCAGGGTGGAATAGGAAAGCAAAGGACTTTCAATTTTGAATAGGGCCATTAGGAAAGGCTTCTTTAAGGAGATAGCATTTCATAAATGCCTACAGTAGATGAAGGAGTAAAGCATTAGGATATCTGAGGGAAAGATATCCCATAGGGATGCAAAGTCTGTGCAAGACTGAAGGTAGAACAATGTCTGATATGTTGAAGAAACTTAGAGGAGGCCAGATATACCAGAACCATATGAATCATGGGGAGGGTAATTGGAGCTAAGGTCAGAGAAATAATGGGAATCAGATAACAAGAAGAGTTTTCCGGTCATTCTAAAGCTTTGACTTTTTTTCTTACTAAAATGGGGAGCTACTGGAGAATTTTTAGTAAATGAATGCCAGGAATTGGCTTTCATTTCAATAGCGTCATTCTGAATCTTGAATTGAAGATGTACTTAAAAAAGGCAAGGGCAGAAGTAAAAGTCAGTAGCAATGACCCATGTAAGAAAAGATTGTGGCCTGGTCCAGAGTTGCAGCAATAGAAAAATGGTCAGATTATGATTACATTTGGCAGGTAAGGCCAAAGAATGTGGGGGATAAAGGAAAAGAAGTTTTTGGCTTGAAAAATAAAGGACTGAAACATTATTCTTAAATAAAATACAGTGTGAACAAACTCATATTGAATCATAAGAACAGTTATTTTGTTTTTTTTTAATATAGCAGGTAATTTTCAAAATTTTTGTCTTTAGATGCTTCTGACACATAAAAAGATTTATACGGGGATAAGAGAATCTCCATGTCTCCCTCCCCTCATAAGAACTTGACAACTGTAAACTGTTAATAATTCATTTTGATCATTTGAGATACTTTACATTTGAAGCCTGCATATAATGTACTGATTAAATTACATTATGTGTAACTGAGTGAATATATTATTAAACAAATTACCCCTTTCCATAACCATGAACTGTGCATCTGTAGCAAATGGTTGAGCATTTTAATAAGGAGTAGTGTGATTATACTATGGTCACTGCTTTTTGAAGGTTTATTGGCCACATTTTGGAGGTAAAAATATCTTCATTTGAAGATATTTATTGCAAAGAAAGGGTTTTAAAGTTTTAGTCAATACTCATAATTTACTGATAATATCTCTGCTTACAATATAAGGGAGCATTGGGGAGGACATTTTGGAGATATCATTAACCCTGAAAGGATAAATTACCAATAACATTTCTACTTTTCTTCAGAAATCACAGCCTCAGTATCTATCTATCTAATCTATCTATCTATCTATCTATCATCTATCTATCTATCTATCTATCTATCTATCTACCTACCTACCTATCTATCTAAACAAACCAAACAAAGCAAAATCCTCTTTCTATCCTCAGGAAGAGAAAAACCCCTCTAGTAAGGTTTCTAATAAGTGGAAAAGTGGAAGACTCACTTGGAATTCTCTAGCACTTGCCATTAATTATTTATTTGTCAGGACTCAGTACAGATTAAAAGAGAGAGAGAGAGAGATTCCCCAGTTGAGGTTCCTAATTAAGAGAATTCAAAGAGACTTTTTAATAATTGAAAAAATCATTTTGACTATCCAAATCTATTACCTCAATACAACTTCCAGTGAGTCCAAAGCAAGTGTGTCAGAATCAAAGAGATTAAATTGTGTTTCAAAGACAACCAAAAGATAAAAAATAAGGAATCCCATATTGGAAAGATGTTTGGGTTTTGCCCATGCAGAGTTTAATGGTAGCTTTTTGGTAATGCACCCAATCAAATACAAGAAAATGGAACATATAAGAAGGCGATGAATTTTATGATTTATTGGGAAAAAAGCAGAAAGTAGTATTACTAAATAGTAGGTTTGTTTCAAATAACTGGTGAAGGATAAAGTGAAGTGAAATATCACTGAAGAAAATGAGTATTTTACTAATGAAGTACTAGAATACTTAATTAAAACTCAAATGATTGAACCAATTTGCCCAGCTATTATTCTCTGACAGAGTAGAATATATTTTGATATCTCAGGATGGGTATAGAGCTGTGGCTGGTTCTCCACTGAGACTGTATTTTACATTCACATTTGTGACTTTCAGATTATATCCATGCCCAGGCCCCACCCCAGATTAATTAAATTGGATCTATAAACAACAGGGCCGAGGCATGAATAGTGTCAAAACTCCCCTTGGTGATTCTAATGTGCAGCGACAGTTAAGAAACATTGATTTAGAACACCAGGAAAACTTTGTTCAAAATAGCCCCATGTATGCCATTGACTGAAGAACCACAATCAGCCTAAGAGGCCTTCTCTAAGTTTGAATTTTAGTTATGGTAATATATTTGTAGTTTTTTAAATTAGCAAATCATTTTCTTAACATGCAGCAGAATTCAGTCTACTTAAAACAATAAGTTTATCTTGAAATGAGTTAAATTTTCAAAAGGTAATGGAAGAATGAAGTAAATAGCAGATATGACCAGAAACAAGATCTATAATACTTAGGAGACACATCTCTCTCTCTCTCTCTCTCTCTCTCTCTGTCTCACACGCGCGTGCACACACACACACACACACACAATATTAGTCCATTTTCACACTGCTATAAAGAACTACCAGAGACTGGGTAATTGATGAACAAGAGGTTTAATTAACTGATAGTTTTGTGTGGCTGTGGAGGCCTCAGAAAAATTATAATCATGGCAGAAGGTGAAGGGGAAGCAAGGCATGTCTTACATGGTGGCAGGAGAGAGAAAGAGAGCAAAGGGGGAGTTGCCAAACAATTTCAAACCATCAGATCTTGGGAGAGCTCACTCACTCTCATGAGAACACCATGATAGAAACTGCCCCCATGATCTAATCACTTTCTACCAAGTCCCTCACTTGGTATTTGGGGATTGCAATTAGAGATGAGATTTGGGTTGGTCCACAGAGTCAAATCATATCACATTTGTGCACATGCACACACACACACTCACATACACAGACACCCCAAACATAGGATATATTATAGTGGTAAACTTTCTTTCTCAGTATTAAGTTGTAGAATGTTAGGAGACATAGTGTGACAGCTTGAAGAGAAATGAATGTCATCGAGAGATAGATAAATGGCACTTTTTCAGCATCATGTTTGGGGAGAGTGTCATAGTGTTTGGAATTGTATGAAAGTAAGGATTTTTGTCATCTTAGGAAGAAGCATGACTTTGCTATTGCCTTTATTTGGAAGTTAAGGATGGCTGAAAAGGTACGTGTGGATGTCAGGTTGACAAGGGATGAGCTGGACTGGGCTGTATGGTTGTCAGCTGCATTATGTTGGGAAAAATATTTTCCCAAATCCCCTTAACTCTGTGGTTTCAGGTTAGCATTGACCAAAGTTGCAGTTGTGTGAGATTTGGCAGGTAAAAGAACAGAACCTTTGTTTTGCTGGTTATTGGTTAGAAGCAGTAAGATTCAAAGGCAGTTTCCAGAGGACTCTAATGTTTACTTGCTCCTGTCTGGTCTGTATCCACCTTTCCTGTGAGAGTTACTCCCCTGTGACCAACAGTGACCTGAGGTTAACCACCACACACTTCTAGAAACTTAGATGTGGAAACCGTATAGAGCCCACAGCCTGCCATCAGCCTCCCTTCATGGTTCCACTCTAGCAGCTGGATGTTCCTATTCTTCCAAACTTCCTTCTAATCTGACTGTGCCAAAGTGGGTAGGGACTTTTCTCTCACCCTTACAATTCCTTTTGATACCTTAATTTTTATACTTCCTTCTCCTATTGTTTAATTTGTATGATAAATTTCTTATTCTGTAACACTCACAGCATTAATAGCACTGATTGAGTCCTGATTGACACATGGTGAGACCAAACGCACTTGAAATTCAAACTCTGTGAAAATGAAAGTAGGAACATCAAAAAAAGGAAAGAATATTGAACTTTCTTTTCAAGGAATATTGAAGAAGATAAAACACTATAGATTGAATCAAAAAGACATTCTGAATGAAATCTTCAATTAACTTCAATTAAGCTTGAAGAATGTGACATAAAATATAGATTAAAATCAGTACTAAAATGTGATTGGAAAACATTTTGAGATGGCGCTTACATTTTACTTCATTTTATTCAACAAGTGGCTCAAATCTAAAGAAGACAGTTTCGAATAAAACTTTTTAGCTGGGCATCTATCAAGTCACAGGCACACTTATCTGAAAGGGCCAGTAAAATATCTTCTAAAACCAATGTTTAATCTAGATAATTATATTAGAGATTAGAAACTTTTTGTTGAACTCTTACTGAGATATAAAACAAGTGAGTTATTAACTGTGTTGTCCAGAAAATGTATGCATTATATATAAAATATTTTAATATTTATGAATAACTATTAGGATCTTCTAGAACATTGAGTCTATTCTTATTAACACTAGGACATTCTCTTTAGCTATAGTACAACATTTTTAACTAGACTGGGTAGCACATAACTTTTTTTTTTAATTTTTGTTTTACCTTTCTATCCAGGTTCTGGTGATAGTTTTCAAGTATGGTTAAAAAGGCATGGACTGTCCATTTAGTTGTATAAAAAAATAGGAGATCTCCATGACCATGAGAAACAGAAAAAGGATATAGAAGATTATCATAGATTCAAAAATCAATAAAACACATTGTATTTTTCAAAAGTTCAGTTATATTGAGGAAGATAGACACACAAAGATGAGTAATTGAGCTAATTTTCTCTAAAACATCTAGAAGAGCCTTTACTTATAATTTTTAAGTGATTTCAGATTTAGAAAAAAATAAATAGCTCCCATAGCTACTTCGTCCAACAATATTTTTGTGGTCTATATGAAACCAACTTAGTGGTTTAACTGGATTTTTAACTTCTGTCCAGTTATTCTCAGGTCTCACCCATGGAACTCAAAACTAGTCCAAGTTTCATGAAAATTACTATTTTTTTTTTAACATTGCCTTTCTGCCTCTTTTACTTTATTGGGCAAAATTGGGTAAGCTGGTATAAGGAAACTGTTTATGCCAGCTTGAGCCTGTTTGTATTATTGCATTATTTACATATTATTATTTTTTACCATCAGGGAGCTGTTTCAATTATCAAATAATAGTTTAACAGCAGCAAACTGCATTAGACAAAAAACAACTAAGAATTTTTGAAGGACCAAGTAGTGACTAAGATTTTATTTGTTACTCTTTGTGGTGAAGGAAAAATACTGTGTTTAATGGAAGTTGCATTCACCATATTGAAATATAAATGCACAGAATGGCTTTTTCAATGATCAGTTTTCTTTGCTCTCAGCTCTGCTTTGGAACATAATCAGTAACAAAACAAACATATTGTTTTGCATGCTGAGTTATTGTGACATTGTCCCTTAAATATTCTTTACACATGTGCAAAGCACTCATTAGAATATTCCTGCATTTGAATGTCTTCTAACAATACACCCATGTGCAGTGTAGGTTCTAATACAGAATGCCAAAATTGTCTTAGAGGTGTTTGTGGAAAACAGTTTTCTTTGTTAAGCTTCAGTGAACCCATTTAAGAGACTAGGGATGAAGGCAGAATTATTTGTGCATAGCTTCCTATCCTAACAAATTCTTTTCAATGTGGTAGCATCTTAGTAATGAGCATGATATATATTCTGTGATCTAAAAGTTAATTGGAGTGAAAATATACTCGTAAGATGTTGATTTTTTTTTAATAAAAAATGTACTGACCTAGACTCTGGAACTAAACATATGTGTAAGCGCTCTATGTTTCTTGTCTTCAAGGAGAATATAGTAAACGATGAATTATAAAGTAGTGGTGTTAAATTTCTAAAATGTAGCAGCTATTAAATAAATCTCCATGGAGATGTTCAGAAAGACTTCTCAGGATAGAAGGCACTTATAGCTGCTACAGGCATAAAGAAGTGGAAATACAGAATTTCAGAAATATAGTACAACATGTACAAAAGCATATGTGATAGAGGTTATGAATTGTTTTTATCTGACTAGGTGTGGCCATGTACTATATTCAGGACATTAGGAGATAAAAGAAAGTTATGTCTTCATTTATCAGGTCATATCCTCTAAAAAGATAGCCCGATATAGTGGTACATACCTACAGGTCCAGCTACTCTGGAGGCTGAGGTGGGAGGATTGCTTGAGCCCAGGAGTTTGAGGCTGCAGTGAGCTAAGATCACACCACTGCACTGCAGCCTGGGTGACGGAGTAAAACTCTGTCTCTAAAAAAAAATTAATTATAAAAATAAAATTTTTAAAAAAGTTACTTATTTTTTGCTTCTTCCTTTTCCTTTTTTTTATATTGAAATTCAGACAAGGTGATAGTGAGTAAACTTTAACCATGAATGTGAGGGCCCTGTCCTGGGAAACAGTTGAGCAACCCAATTAGAAGAGACCTGATATTTGTCTACTCTGAATTGCCTGTCTATGTCTAAACTGTCACAAAAGAAAAAAAAATAAAATGAGAGTTGCTATATTTTCTGTTCTTGTAACAGTAGCTTAGCTCATACTCTAACCAATACGTTAAGAAAGAATGAGATAAGATGTCATGCTTGTATTATATTTAGAAAAGCTGGAGACTCAGGTTGAATGAGGATACTGATTAGATCAAAACCTTGAAGGAAATGTCAAGACGATGTTTTGAAGACCTTACTATGAATGAGGTTCGAACTGTATATAGGTACATTCAAGAGCCAACAGATTGTTAAGCAGTCTAGTAATATGATCAATTCAGAGCACATATTTAGGTCAGTACAATCACACAATTTTTGGTAACAGCATCCCAACTTCCTTTAGAGGAATCTACTCCTTGTATGAAGCATCCATGGTATGATAAATCAGGGTGAACTAGTAGTCATCTGATAGCCATGAGACTTGATCCTATCTCCCAGAACTTTAAAACTTGAATGGATTAGTACACATATGTAACACATGTTTATTCATTAAATATATATTCATTAATTTGTTTATCTTTTATTCTGTGTCACACACTGATCTAGAGATCAGGGTTAGTGTTAAAAAAGATAAAAATTCTCACCTCCATAGAATTTTTGTTTTACAAATATCTACATGCACTGAATCATTTTAGTAATAGTACCCAGATTGTAAATTTTCTGTTCATGTATCCTAGTGTTATCTTGGTTCCTGTACTTTCTTACCCTTTCCCCCTAAATTTTCTGCTAAACAAAATGTTTCCAAAATTTCTACAAATTTTCCATTTCCTAAGTGAGAGATAGTGTCTATTGCAAACAAAAATACCAAATATAGATTTGAGTTAAAGAACTAATACTTTGATTCAGTTCAATTTGACAGACATTTATTACTTATCTGCTGAATACCAGAAACTGGGTGATGTTCTGGAATCAAAAAAAGAAGACATGATACTACTTGTTGTAAATTGAATATTGAACCAAATATTAACCCATCATGCATCCATACCCTTCACTACAAACTTATCATGGTGAGTATACTCTCTTGGCCCTTGACTTTGGACTTGATCTAGTGATTTGATTTGGCCATTAGCATGTAGGTAGGCAAGACAGTATGACAGTTTCAAAACTAGAACTTTACAAGCATAACATTTCTTTTTGCTTTCTTGTGTCTCTGCCATCAGCATGCAAAGAATATATTCTAATTACATCACTATTTCATAGTGGGTGAGGAATGTAGAGCAGAATCAGACCAATCCACCTGTAGAACAGAAAGAAAAATAATTATGTTTGGGGGTTGTTTTAATGGAGATTTATTATGAAATTGTTAACATTTTTTCTTTTCTTAAGCAATGTAAGGACTACAGGAGAGAGAGGAACATTATATCATTTTCATGTATCTTGGTCATACATTGCCTTCAAGTCAACCCAATTATCTCCTTTTATAATGACTTTCAACAAAATCCCTTTATACTACCATAGGGTCAGTTGAGCACTAGAATATATTACTTTATATAGGGTGTGTCATCCAGATACAATTTCTGCAAGATAAAATTTCTAGAAAATCTAAAATGGGAAAACTCACTAACTGTGAATACTGCCAAAGTGAATAATTCCTCAAGCCTTTATTTTACTTAAATTCACATATATGTAAGGTATATCTATATAGATAGAGATATGCTATATATCATATATATAACATATAACATATATATGCTCTATATATCTGTGTATCTTATATATATATCTTATATATATTTTAAAGACATAGAAAAAAATATGAGATTGCGTATAGAATGACCAAAAACCCTAAATAGCTAAAACAATCTTGAGCAAGATAGACAAAACTGTAGGCATCACTCATTCTTATGTCATACTATATAGCAAAGCTATAGTTATCACAACAATATTACACTGGCATCAAAACAGATATATAAACTGATGGCACAGAATAAAAGTCTCGAAAAAAACATGCAAATATGGTCAACTAACTTAAAAGTGCCAATAATATGCAATAATGAAAGAATAGACTCTTCAATAAATGGTGCTGGGGAAACTGAATATCTACATACAAAATTAAAATTGCATTCTTATGCAATCAAAAATCAATTCTAAATAGATTAAAGACTAAAACATAAGTTTTATGAAACTATAAAACCCTGAACAGAAAACAGGGAACATCCTCCTTGACATAGGTCTTGGCAATGATTTTTTGCTTAATAACAAAATACAGGCAACAAAACAAAAAAATAAACAAGCAGGATAATATCAAACTAAAAGGTTTTAACACAGCAAAGGAAACAACCAATATAATGAAAAGGCAACCTACTGAATGGGAAAAAAATTGTAAACCATATTACAAATAAGGGGTTAGCATTAAACATATATAAAGAACATGTAAAAAAAAAAAAAGAACATGTACAACTCAGTAGCCAAATATAAAAGCAAATAATCCAATTTACAAAGTGTGCAAAGGACCTGAACAGACATTTTTCCAAAGAAGACATACAAATAACCAACAGCTATATAAAATATAGCTGACTCAAACAATACCAGTAGTCAAGGAATTACAATTCCAAACCACAATGATATTGCATCATACCTTTTGGGATGGCTATTTTCCAAAAAGTAAAAGACAACAAGATTTGGGGAGGATGTGGAGAAAAGGGAACCCTTATATATTGTTGGTGAAAATATAAATCAATAAAGTTATATGGTAACCAGTATGGAGTTTCCTTAAAAAATAGAAAATGGCATTGCTGTATGAGCCAGTATGTCCACTTCTGTGGTATATATCCAAAGGAAGTCACATCAGTATGTCAAAGAGATATCTGAACTCCCATTTTTATTGCAACATTATTCGCAGTAGCCAAAATATAGAAACAACATAACTTCTCTCAACAGGTAGTTAAGGAGAATGGTATTTATGCTATAATGAAATATTATTCAGCCTTAAAAAATAGAAATCTTGCCATTTGCAGTCAAATTGATTGACTGGAATTGCATTATACTAAGGGAAATAAGCCAGGCAGATAAAGACAAATACTGCATAACCTCACTTAAATGTGGTATCTAAAAAAGTTTAACTCATAGAAACAGAGAGTGGAATAGTGGTCACCAGGCACTGGGAAGTGGAAAAAGTGAGGAGATCCTGGTCAAAAAGTAAAAAACTTTAAGTTCTTAGAAGAATATCTTCCAGAGATCTAATGTATAACATGGTGATTATAGTTAATAATACTTGAAATTCGCTAAGAGAGTAGACCTTAAGTGTTCTCACCATACACAAACAAAAAGTAATAATCGTGTGTGAGGTAATAGATGTAATTAATGTGAAAATAATTTTATAATGTATATATATATCAAAGCATCATGTTATACGCTTTAAATATATATAATTTCATATATCCTTTTTTCTTTAAAATTTTTTTTTATTATTGTACTTTAGGTTCTGGGGTAAATGTGCAGAACATGCAGGATTGTTGCATAGGTACATACATGGCAATGTGGTCTGCTGCCTCCATTCTGCGTCACCTGTATCTGGCATTTCTCCCCATGTTATCCCTCCCCAACATCCCCACCCCCTGACATATCCAAAGCCGATAAAATAAAATTATATATTTGGCTTGTTAGATAGATAGATGATTAATAGCTCATTGACTAGTAGTGAGATAAACTCCCATCAAAAGATGACTCATTTGGTGAATAAATATATAATGTATGCTGAAGAATATTCCATGCATATTTGGGAAGAATGTATGTTCTAGTGCTTTTAAGTGAAGTGCTATGTATGCAAGTGCTATGTACAATACAAGTATTGTACAAGTCATCTCTTTCCTTATAGATCTTGTATGTAGTTTTTCTATCCATTATTGGAAACAAGATATTGAAATGTTCAATATTATTGTCTAATTGTCTTATTATTGTCTATTGTCTAATTGTAATTTTTTTCATGTTATTTTGGGACTCTGCTGTTAAATGAATATGTGTTTATAATTGTTACATGATCTTGATTGACACTTTTCTCAATATATAATAAGAGTTTTGACTTACTTTTTATTTTATATGATACTTGGCTATTCCAGTTTTCTTTTGCTTATGACTTGCAGAGAATGTCTTTTTCCAGCCTTTCACTTTTAACCTATTTGTATCTTTGGATATAAAGTGAGTCTTTCCTATGAAGTACAGATATATATATTTTTAAAATCCATCTGCCAATCTCTACATTTTAATCAGAGAGTTAAATTAATTTACATTCAAAGTAATTACCAATAAGGAAGGACTTTTGTCATTTTGCTATTACTTTCTATATGTCTTGTGTGTTTTTTTGTTACTGAATTTCTCCAAAACTGCATTCTTATATGTTTAGTTGACTTATTATAGTATACAATTTTGATTTCATTCTATTAGCTTTATGTATGTAGGTTTTACATATTTTACTGTAGCTAACTTAAAAATTACAATTAACATTTTAGTCATATAAAAGCCCCATTTGAATTAATACCAACTTAGCTTCAATAGTTTTTGAAATTTCTCCTTCTATACATCTCACTCTTATGCTTTCATTATCACAAATTACATCTTAATACATTGTGTGACCATTATAGATTTATAATTAGTTTTCAATTTATTTTTCTTTTATATAATATAGAAAATTTAGCACTACAAAACATAAATACAATAATACTAGCATCTACATTTATCTAAATCACAGTTCTCTTTCTTCGTATGACTTACATTTCTGTCTGACATCTTATTGTTTCAGCCTGCTGGAGGACCTTTAAGCATTTCTTTCTTTCTTTCTTTCTTTTTTTTTTTTTTTGAGAAGGAGTTTAGCTCTTGTTACCAAGGTTGGAGTGCAATGGTGCGATCTCGGCTCACCGCAACCTCCGCCCCCTGGGTTCAGGCAATTCTCCTGCCTCAGACTCCTGAGTAGCTGGGATTACAGGTGTGCGCCACCATGCCCAGCTAATTTTTTGTACTTTTAGTAGAGACGGGGTTTCACCACGTTGACCAGGATGGTCTACGATCTCTTAACCTTGTGATCCACCCGCCTCGGCCCCCCAAAGTGCTGGGATTACAGGCGTGAGCCACCGCGCCCAGCCCAAGTAGAGCAGGTCTATTAGAAGAAAACTCCTTGAGCTTTTATTTATATGACGTTATCTTAATATATCTTGTGAAACAGAATTTTGCAGAATATATCATTCTTTATTCAGTGTTCTTTTCTTTCGGCACTTTAAAAATGCCATCCCACTCCCTTCTTGATTCCATAGCTTCTGATGAGAAATCTACAGTTTATCTATTGAGGATCTCTTAAATAATATGAATCATTTCTGTCTTGCTGATTTTAAGATTATCTCTTTGTTCTTGGATTTAAGCTGTTTTATTATAGCATGTGTCACTCTAGATCCGTCTATCTAAAAACTTTTGTTGAGATTCATATCTTTTATCAGATTTGGAGTTTTGTTGATCATAATACCTTCAAATATATATATATATATATATATATATATATATATATATATTTGCCGCTTTCTCTCTTCTTTTTCTTGAATTTCCATTATGTGTGTGGTCTCCCACAAGTCTCTTAGGATCTGCTTATTTTACAATACGATTCTTTCCTTCTGCTCTGCACACTGAATAATTTCACTTGATTTAAATTTGCTTATTTTTCTTCTTCCTACTCAAGTCTTCTGTTGAACTTCCTCAGTGAAACTTTCATTTCAGTTATTGTAATTTTCAGCTTCAAAACTGTTATTTTGTTTCTTTTATAATTTTTATCTTTGTTTATATTCTCTATTTGTTGAGCTACCATTTCCCCCTTTTCCTTTAGTTATTCATCTATGAGGGTTTTTTTTTTGTCTCTTTAAACATATTTAAGACAGTTGATTTAAAGTTTTTGTACAGCATGTCCAGTGACTTTGATTCCTCAGCTTTTGTTAATTTTTTTGTTTGATTGTACTATATTTTCTAATTTCTTTGAAAGCCTCATATTTACTTCATGAAACTTTCCATTTTTACTATTGTGGTAGATACAACACTCTTTGTTGCATTCGGCATTTGTGGTCTCTGTTCTTTAAGTTAGTGCTCTGCTAGTCATCTTTTATTTTGAATTTTAAAATGTGGTAACTGGGCAAATCAGATTCTCCACTCTTCAGGGTTATTTCTTATTGCTTACAGTAGATTGCAGTTGTCCATTCTTCTAGTGACTTTTTCAAACCGTTTTTGCATATATTGTATTTCTTTTTGTATATGGTTACTGAAGTCTCTTGTTCCATTAGCTCACCAGTTAGCCAATGACCTAGCAGAGTTTTCTTTAAATGCTTGGAGTGACAGAGAGAAAGAGAGGAAGAGAAAGAGAAAGAGAAAAAGAGAAAGAGAAAGAGAAAGAGAAAGGGAAAGGGAAAGGGAAAGGGAAAGGGAAAGAGAGAGAGAGAGAGAGAAAGAGAAAGAGAAAAAGAGAAGAGAAAGAGAAAGAGAAAGAGAAAGAAAGAGAAAGAGAGAGAGAGAGAAAGAGAAAGAGAAAGATGGAAGGCAGGCAGGCAGGCAGGCAGGCAGGCAGGCAGGCAGGCAGGCAGGCAGGCAGGCAAGCAGGCAGGAAGGCATAATTGTAAATTATGTCTGTTTTGGAGCTTAGCCTGCCCATTTCAGCTCTGTCTTAGCCTTTACCTCTTGCAAGTGTGGAGCTTAAAGTTTAGCAGAGATCAAATTTATGTCCTCTTCGTATCTTTTCTGAGTGTCTTGCCCTGTTCACCTGTATGGCCTTTTAGTTCACCTAGTATATCCAGGAACTTTTTAAAGTCCTTATTCCCCAAAACTCTCACTTCCCAGATTTTTCGCCAAGCCTCTCAATGTGTCAAACCTTTGCGCCATCTGTTACTTTTTGCCCCAGGTGGAAGCACCTTTTCATTTGTCTTTCAATGTTTTCATAGCGTTTCCTACCTGATAAAATTCTTAGGCAAAACAAAACAAAACAAAATTCCTTGTGTTAATACTTTGGAAAACTGTCAGGTAAGACAAATAAACAAACAAAACCCCAATATTTCTTGGGGACAGGGCTGCTCTACTTCAGAAATCAGATATTCACACTGGGAATGCAGGCTACAGCCTCTGAAATGGTTTGGCTGCATCCCCACCTAAGGCTCATCTTGAATTCCCACGTGTTGTGGGAGGGACCTGTGAGAGGTAGTTGAAGCGATCATGAGGCAGGTTTTTCTAATGCTGTTATTAACGGTAGTGAGTAAGTCTCGTGAGATCTGACGGTATTAAAAAGGAGAGTTTTGCTGCGCAAGCTTTCTTCTTTTTTCTGCCATCCTGTGACTGTGTCCTTCACCTTCCACCATGATTGTGAGACTTCCCAGCCACTTGAAACAGTAAGTTTCGTAAACCTCTTTCTTTTGGAAATTGCCCAGTTTCAGGTATGTCTCCATCAGCAGCATGAGGAAAGGAGAAGCAGCTAGGGTTAAAATGCTACAAAGATCATATACCATGCTTAAGTTGCCTTTCTTCTGGTTAAGTGTTTGCTTGGTTGCTCTAAACCCTTGACTAGCTCCCTGAGTTCCAGCAGAATTGATTTTGATAGTTTCTGTTAGCGTTTTTAGTTTTTCTGGGGAGATGAACCCCCAGAGTTACCTGCTTTGCCGTTTTCCCTGACATTACTTAATTCCTACATTTTTAAATGTGATTAATTATCCACTCTCAGAGAACACATGACTATAGTTCTTAGATCTGCCAGTATAAAAGAGGTCACATATATTACACACAAATGTATTTATATATATAAAATAAGTTATAATCAGTAATACTGACACAGGGTAGAGTTGGGTCAGCCAATCAGGCAAAGTAACTAGTTCTATGTTGCTTTGTTATTTTCTGATAGAGCAGGGTACAGAGCCCTCATATATATTCGTTCATTTCTTTTAAATGCACAGTTTTGTATAGAAGAAAAGGTGGCTGTTGAATAGTAACTAGCACAGATTTTGTAACTTTTAGTTTCCTGTTGAGGACATAAAAGCTAGATTAATATTAAAACATTACCAGTCCTAAAAGCCAGTAACATTGGTCTTATAATGATTATTGTGAAATGTTTTAATACCTGACACTTCCATAAATTCACATTTAAAGAAGGAAGAAGAAATACATTTTGTGTCAAAATCACAATAAAAATTTAAATTCCAATCATTGTGATCTCCACATTTTCTTAAAGGGATATTGTCCTACTTCTCTCACATTTGCATCTTATATTTTTGGCTTTCAGCATTGATTGAAATAAGACTAAATGTAGAGAACGGTGTGTGTACGTGTACAGGGCAGAAAAACACTAAAATGATAAAATTATGTAATGGAAGAATTCGTTGAGAAATGTTTGTGCCAACATGTTAATTTAATTGACTGCTTAGCAAAATGTAAGAAGGCAAGAAGGTACTTTATGTGATTTGAATAAGCTAGGGAGAGTTGAACCCATGGACAAGAAAAGGTATAAATGCAGCATGCGCAGTCTGGGATTCTTACCTTTTCTCTGATAACCATGAACTGCAATAAACTAATTTATAAAAAAAAGAAGACGTAGTAGCCAGTCAATTATGTGTGTAGATGTACAAATGTTCATATATCACTGCTGGTTGTAAACCTCTTTCTAGCATCTTTTATTAGCATTTTTAATTTGCAGACAATTTTAATGAGCATCATAGCTTCCATCCCTCTCATAACCAAGGCTGATGTCATCCTGCCTAATAATACTTAGATATATCCAAAGTCCAGAATTTTGTGATGTTGATGTGTTTCCTGGGCTTTGCCTTGTAAAGGTGATAGGTGATCTCTGCAGGCAAGCTTTTCAACCTGACACAGCCTCCACTGTTTTATTCTAACGGAGTTTCCCAGCTGGAGACTATTTCATGTTAGAGAGATGGTGATACATTTTTAAAAGTTTGTAAAAGGTCTAAATGGAAACAAACGTTTTCCCCATACTTTAATTGCCTGTAACACACTTGAAATTTTATCTGAAGAGAAAAATAAATTTCAAACATCAAGTTTTGTGGTTTCACAGCACTGCTTAAGCTTGAAGTCATCAAGATATATATTCAGCATTAACAATAAATCATTTGAAATACAGCCAGCCAGTGTGAATGCTTTATCCTTCCCTGATGAATGATGGCTTGGGGGATAAGTGCCTCAGAATCATTTTTCTTAGAAGAAAAATAATACTTTATTAATAAAATAGGACTCAGAGTCTTTCCTTTAAAGACCTCTAGTTACTTCTTTTTCTTCTGGGGGAAAAAGCATTTTGTCATTTTAAAACAAGGAAATGGATGTGTGTGTTAAGTGATTTATCCCAGGTCTGACTGAAAGATTCAGAATTAGCTTCCATTTTTGCTTATGTCTATTTTTTGCCTAATCCTCAGGGGGCACCCGGTGGCATATGTAGAGGAGGTGTGTGCAGATGTCCACCACATGGGTTTCCACCATGCATGTCCATTTCACATGTTAACCTGCCACGTTCTCAAGTGTTCATTTTTTGGACTTTTAAGAAGAGTGGATATGTGTCATTGAAAACTAAAGGTCACAATCTCAGCTAATTCTAAAATTTCAGTAGGATATACTGATAACTTGAAATTTTAAAACAAGATATTTTCTCCCCCAATAAATAGACTTCATCTCAATTTCATCTTCCTCCACTTTTCCTCTTTTTTTTTCTATGTCTGGATCTACAGGGCGTTTCGCTCTTGTTGCCCAGGCTGGAGTGCAATGGAGCGATCTCGGCTCACCGCAACCTCCGCCTCCCGGGTTCAGGCAATTCTGCCTCAGCCTCCTGAGTAGCTGGGATTACAGGCATGCGCCACCATGCCCAGCTGATTTTTTGTATTTTTAGTAGAGATGGGGTTTCACCATGTTGACCAGGATGGTCTCGATCTCTTGACCTATACTGAGAGAAATTAGAAATGCTAAAGTTGATTGCAGGGCTAGTGAATTTTGAAACGTTTTTCTCACTGAAACACAAAAAAAGGAGAATATTTAGAATTTAGCATCTATTGTAAGGGTAAGACTAAAAGTAGGAGTAAAATGCAAGGGAAATGATTTTTAAGGATTGATCAGTTTTCTGGCTGATATCCCTAACCTTAAAAAATGCATGAATTCTGTGTTCCTATTTCTAACTCTGTCCCGTTTCTAACTCTATCCCGTTTCTATCTTCTATCCTTTGCTTTTTTCTATATTGTTTATGTGTTGATTTTATTTCGGTCCTCAGAGTAGATTAATAAATAAAATCCTCTTGGGTTTTGCAAGTATGCTGGAATTTCACCATTTTGTATTCACCCAGGAAGCCATGGTTTTTACTGATAACACCTGTGCTTCAGGAATAAAGCAGAAATAAACTTATTAACATTTGCTTTCTATTTGAAATTTAAACAGAAGACAGATTCACAAATGTGACTTTTATCATCTCCTGGAAGGTGCATTTGTGGTTCTTAGGCTTTCAGCGTCATTACTAGTATGTTGAACAGAAACTAAATACAAACCAATGAAGTTGCCAACAACCAGTCTGTTTCCTTAATCTGGAATTTCTGATGTAAATTTTCAATGAGTATTTAATGAGACCTTACTTCAAGGCTATTATCGATGCAGTTTTTTGTGAGTGAAATAATTGTATATCCACATGACATTGCCTAATCCCAGCACTTAGGGAGGGCGCGGCAGGTGGATCACAAGGTCAGGAGTTCGAGACCAGCCTGACCAACATGGGGAAACCTGTCTCTACTAAAAGTACAAAAATTAGCTTGTTGTGGTGGCACACACCTGTAATCCCAACTACTCAGGAGGCTCAGGCAGGAGAATTGCCTGAATCTGCGAGGCAGAGGTTGCAGTGAGCCAAGATCGTGCCACTGCACTCCAGCCTGGGTGACAGAGTGAGACTTCTCAAAAAAAAAAAAAAAAAAAAATACATTGCCACCCCAAATCCTAGACTTGTTTGTCACTATGTTTCCTCTTGTCATTATTAACATCTCCCCTGTTTCCAAATTTAATTCCTAGGAAACTTAAGCCCTAGAAATAGAATATTATAACAGGAAAATTGGCTTGTTTCTGAAATTTTCTCAGTATTCTTATTCCCCACAGTGTGAAATTTTTTTAGTTAAGGCTCCAAAACCGTAACAGATGGTTAGGAGTAGACAAGAGGATTGAGCAGGGAATCCAGTTCCCTCACTACTTAACTCTATCTCAATGGGGCATCATGTCCTCAGGGTGTTTTTTTATTGTCGCAATTAGAAAAGTACTACTGTCAAGGTGGGAGGAAATAGGCAAGTATGCTAGTTTTCTTTCAGTTTCCAGAATACCCCACCTATCAAAAACATTGTGCATCATTCCATGGAACTTCCAAATATATTTGTCATTTAATATTGCATATTAGTGTGAAAGTTTAATATTACAATATTATTTAATATTGCATATTAGTGTGAAAGTTTAATATTACAATATTTAATATTGCATATTAGTGTGAAAGTCATGTCTGTAGAAATATAATCTTAAAACGTGCCTTCATATAAGTTAAAACTAGTTTTCATAAGTTTAATATTCATTAAATTTCCCAGGAAAAAATACCATGTAAATAGATTGAACATTATATTTTCAGTTCTTTAAAATTTCAACAAGAATGGTTTACCATTTAGAGAAAATCACATGAATAGAAAGGTCACTATTGGATATTGGAGTCGTCAATATAACCATCAATTTGAATTTATGTGTGGTTCATTAATATTCCTATATATAGAAGCAAGCATATGATCATTCTGTTTTCTAGTAGTCATGCCAAAGCATTTACATATTGAATACAAATTATAATAAACTGGTTTTAGATTCCTTTTATAGATTACTGTTGGAATATTATGTTGATTTTAAGTAATAAGTATTTAATATTCTTTGTAAATTCCATTAGAATGCTAAAGAGGGCTTTATATCATAAAGTTATTAAAGGAGGACATTGGGCCTGCTAGAATTAAGAATCATAGCTCTGTTATAAATGAAGTGATTATGGAAAAATAAAGGGCATAAAATAAGAATAGCCCCATTATCTGTGATTGAATTCAAGTTAGAATACCGAGTAGAAGATGATCCAAAACAAATCAGCACTAAGAGAAAACATGGCTTTCTGACTCAAGTGGAGCCAGGTGGCAGAAGCGGTTTCAAGTGGCTGGCTGGTTAATTCAAAGGGCATTTGTCTAAGAATGTGGAAAGAAGAAAGTCAGCAATGATTAAACAGTCAGGATCTAAAGGAGCTGCTAGCTGAGTGGATGAGGGTACAATCAGTGGTGAAGTCAAGACTAGAATGGTGCTTGGATTTCTGCTCAGCACAGAGGCTTTATGTGCTAAGCTCTGGCCAGGCTATTTGACCTTTTCATAAAGGAAACCTGAGTAATTAGATTGCCCCCCTCTGGTGCTTCCATTTATGTCTTCTTCCGTTCTCTCCTGCACTCCGTTTCCGTGGGCCTCTTGTTTCTTGGTTACCTGTGTGAATGCTGGCCCCCTGCATTGCCATTCCTTTAGACCTTTCTGTTCTCACCTGAATAGCAATTCCTGAGGTGCTTTTTACCTCACCTTCCAGTATCCACATGTGCCTGATGGATTGCTCTCTCCAAGCTACACTTTTGGTATAGGGGATCTGTGAAGGCCTAAATTTCTATGTGTTTGCTGAACTCACATCTAGCATAGAATTTCTTCTAAAATAGTCAACTACCCGTTAGCCAACTTTTTATTCTTTATCACTGCCCTGGATCAAGGACTGTCACATGTATAGGGAATTTACCATTGAGCTGATGGCTTTCTTAGCACAACAAATGGAAAAATTCATTTCACTTTTGTTCCCTATAATCATTATGTGGACCCCAGAAAACAATCCTAACAGAAGATGTTATCTAAGCACCCCATGCCATTTGCCATAAAGTGAGACCATTTCACTGTTACAAGTTGGCAGACTTTTCACTAAAGGAATACATGGTAAATATTTTTAGCTTTGTGAGTCAGATAGTCATCCTTACAACTATCCAATACTGCCATTGAAACCGAATGCAGCCCAAGGTGAATCATAAACAAATGAAGATGGCTTTTTCCAATACAAATTTGTTTACAAAAACGGTAGGTGAGCTGGATTTGATCAACAGGCTATTGTTAAGTAAAGCTGGACTATTAAATTGGCAGTTCTTAATTACTTAGCAAACTAATTTGAAATTAAATTTGTTTCATCATTCTTTTCTTTTGTGTAGTCTATGCCTAAGATGTTTCCAATGTAAAACTTCTACTTTGTCCACCCAGATGAATCAAGCTAATTTAAGATAGTCCGCGATATATAGTATTATGTTTACTCTATAAAGTATCCACTTACAATTTGTTAAGCCTTGTCAAAATTCTGAAGATAGGAATATAAATGATCAAACTAAAAATCGAAATAAAGTCAAAATTTGTTGTTGTAAGGAGATACCGTATTCTTTGTCTTGCTCCCGCACTCCACTCTTATAACCGCTTGAACTGCTTTCCAGTAGTTAAATTGTATAACCAAGGTAACCTTTTTCAGAAAATGAGAGCTAATTCAAAAGGCATCAATGCTCCACACAATTAAAAGAATGAAAATATCAAAAAGATAGTGCTAATGAAAATATAATATTGTGAAGATATTTACCTAGCCATTAGTAATACCATTATTCATTTGTGGCTCAATCAGGAAATAGTTGTGTGTATATATGGAGAGAAATTGTTTTTCAATAAAAATAATTCTCTAAATCTAATTATTATACAGTTTATCAAAAATTTTCACATGGCAGGTTGAAGGCAATATTTCTAGAATCAAAATCAGAGGTTGAAAAATATATTTATGCTGAATTTAATTTTAATTTAACATTGGATGACTTTCACTTTAAAAGTTTTACCTAAAGTATCTCCAATGAATGTTAATCTACAAAATTTTAAAAATTAAGGATTTTTAATATAGTGTTTAGGAGATAGGGCCAGGGTCCAAGCTCTTAAACAATACTTTAGTGAAGTCTCTAATATGCTCTGAAGAATCTTTACATTTATTTTTGCAAAAAGAAAAGCCTGTCATTTCTCAGAAATAATTTAGAAATTTTTCATTTTACTCTTTTCTGTATCTTAATCAAATTTCAATTTTTTTTTCATTTATTTAATAAATAATGATGGATTTCCACATCCATGACCTGTTTATGCAAAGGTAAACAAACATGATTCTTGTTCTTATGGAGTTTCCAGGCTAATAGAGGGGTCAGGGTAAACACGTAATTGAAGAAATAATATGGATTTAAAATGTAAACAATATATAAGCAGAGATAACAGGATAGGCATGGTGTAGGGAAGACAGAGATCATCTCCAACCCCCTTTTAGTTCTTATGTGGGCTCTTTGGTTATATCTAGAAAGAAATTTGACTCCAGATCGAATACAAAATTGAAACAAATTGACTCCAGGCAGATTAATGAGAGAAAGGCATATAAATTTTATTGGTTTTACATGCACATAGGGATCTTCACAAGAGAATGAAGTCCATAGATGTGACCAAGGCAAGATGCTTTAATACTTTTTAGACAATGATACATTTGAGAGGAAAGGATGGGACAAAGAAACTCTGACTGGGACAGTACATTTCTAGAAGAGTCACTAGGAAATATATTGGTGGAGGTTGGGGGTGGAGATCCAGTGGAAGATACCGATTCCCTCATTATGTATGTATATTCAGCTTCATTGCAGCCAGCAATTCCCAGTCTCTGGAGATAAAGGCTATTTTCTCACCCTGGTATGAAGAAGATATCCTTCCCAAAGGAATCTTTATAACTTGCGGCATGCAGGATGCAACACAGTCAGCTAATCCATTTTGAAACTACATTTTCCCAATGTTTTTAACTCAAAATAATCAATATACCAATTTGGTGCATTTGGGGATGGCACATCACTTACTCCTTCAGCATTATAGCCTGAGCTATGCATATAAAAGGAAGACACATGTCCTTTTCGTTGTGCATACATATTCTGATCCAAGGGGTTGATTCACAGAGAATTCAAGGGGATCAGTATGTCTGGTGTTACTAACAAGATGTTCCTCATACAGTGACAGAAAATAACAGAGTGATGGAGGATAGGGAGAAAGGGAAGATGTGATAAGAGAGAGATGCCTTTTGCATATGGTCAGGAAAGAACCTTTGGGGGAGTTTATAAACAGAGAAGAAAACAGATTCAGCCATATTATCACAGGGAAAGAGTTTTCTAGGACGAGAATACAACAAAACCAAAACCATAAGTTTGGAAAGGCAGTGTTTAAGGAAATTTTGTTTTTAATTTTGCTTTAGTTTCTGGGGTACATGTGCAGATCATGCAGGATTGTTTCGTAGGTACATACATGGCAAGGTGGTTTGCTGCCTTCATCTCCCTATCACCTATATCTGGTATTTCTCCCCTTGTTATCCATCCCCACCCACTGCTGTCCCTCCCGAGGACCTCCCTTCAACTGACCAAAGTATGTGAGGCTCCCCTCTCTGTGTCCACATGTTCTAATTGTTCAACACTCACCTTTGAATGATAACATGCAGTGTTTGGTTTTCTGTTCTTGTGTCAGTTTGCTGAGAATGATGGTTTCCAAATTCGTCCATGTTCCTACAGAGGACACAAACTCATCATTTTTTATGGCTGCATAGTATTCCATGGTGTATCTGTGCCATTATTTTCTTTATCCAGCCTACTGTTCATGGACATTTGGGTTGGTTTCAGGTCTTTGCTATTGTAAACAGTGCTGCAATGAACGTATGTGTGCATGTGTCTTTATAATAGAACAATTTATAATTCTTTGGGTATATACCCAGTAATGGCATTGCTGGGTCAAATAGTATTTCTATTTCTAGGTCCTTGAGGAATTGCCACACTGTCTTCCACAATGGTTGCTCTAATTTGCACTCCCACCAACAGTGTAAAAGTGTTCCTATATCTCCACATCCTCTCCAGCATCTGTTGTCTCCAGAAAATCGTTTTTTAATGGTTGCCATTCTAACTGGTGTGAGATGGTATCTCAATGTGGTTTTGATTTGCATTTCTGTAATGACCAGTGATGATGAGCATTTTTTCATTTTTGTTGGCCTCATGGATGTCTTCTTTTGTAAAGTGTCTGTTCATATCCTTCACCAACTTCTGAATGGGTTTGTTTTTTTTTTCTTGCAAATCTGTTTTAGTTGTTTGTAGAATGTGGATATTAGCCTTTTATTAGATGGGTAGATTGCAAAAATATTTTCCTATTCTGTTGGTTGCCAGTTTGCTTTAATGATTGTTTCCTTTGCTGTAGAGAAGCTCTGGACTTTAATTAGATCCCATTTGTCTATTTTGGCTTTTGTTGCCATTGCTTTTGGTGTTTTAGTCATGAAATCCTTGCCTATGCCTGTGTCGTAAATGGTTTTGCTTAGGTTTTCTTCTGTTTTTTTTAGGGTTAGATCTTATGTTTAAGTCTTTAATCTATCTGGAGTTAATTTTAGTGTAAGGTGTCAGGCAGGGGTCCAGTTTCTGCTTTCTGCATATGGCTAGATAGTTATCCCAACACTATTTATTAAACAGGGAATCCTTTCCCCATTGCTTGTTTTTTCTCAGGTTTGTCAAAGATCAGATGATTGTAGATGTGTGGTGTTGGTTCTGAGGCCTCTGTTGTGTTCCATTGGTCTTTGTCTCTGTTTTGGTACCAGTACCATGCTCTTTTGATTACTGTGGCCTTATAGAATAGTTTGAAGTCAGGCAGCATGAAGCCTACAGCTTTGTTCTTTTTGCTTAGGATTGTTTTGGCTATGTGGGCTCTCTTTGGGTTCCATATGAAGTTTGAAGTTTTTTTTTTCCAGTTCTGTGAAGAAGGTCATTGGTAGCTTGATGGGGGTTGCATTGAATCTATAAATTACTTTGGGCAGTATGGCCATTTTCACAATGTTGACTCTTCCCAACCATGACCATGGAAAGTTTTTCCATCTGTTTGTGTCCTCTCTTATTTAATTGAGCAGTGGTTTGTAGTTCTCCTTGAAGAGGTCCTTTACATTCCTTGTTAGTGGCATTCCTAGGTATTTTATTCTCTTTGTAGCAATTGTGAATGGGAGTTCACTTTTGATTTGGCTCTCTGTCTGTTATTGGTATATATAAATGCTTGTGATTACTGCACATTGATTTTATATCCTGAGACTTTGTTGAAGTTGCTTACCAGTTTCAGGAGATTTTTGGGCTGAGACTATGGGATCTTCTAAATATACAATGATGTCATCTGCAAATAGAGACAATCTGGCTTCCTCTTTTCCTAATTGAATACACTTTATTTCTTTTTCTTACCTGATTGCTCTGGTTAGAACTTCCAGTACTATAGATTCGATGGGAGTGGTGAGAGAGGGCATCCTTGTCTTGTGCCATATTTCAATAATAGCTTTTATTATTTTCTGATACATTCCATTGATACCTAGTTTATTGATAGTTTTTAGCATAAAGGGCTGTTGAATTTTGTTGAAGGCCTTCTCTGCATCTTTTGAGATAATCATGTGGTTTCTGTCTTTGGTTCTGTTTATGTGATGGATTACGTTTATAGACTTGTTGAACCAGCGTTGCATCTCTGGGATGAAGCCTACCTGATCATGATGAATAAGCTTTTTGATGTGCTGTTGCATTCTGTTTGCCAGTATTTTATTGAAGATTTTTGTGTTGATGGTCATCAAGGATGTTGGCCTGAAGTTTTCTTTTTTTGTTGAGTCTCTACCCTGTTTTGTTATTAGGATGATGTTGGTCTCATAAAAGGAGTTGCAGAGAATTCCCACTTTTTATATTGTTTGGAAGAGTTTCAAAAGGAGTGGTACCAGCTCATCTTTGTAAGTCTGGTAGAATTCGGTGTAAACCCATCTGGACTTTGGCTTTTTGTAGTTGGTAGGCTATTAATGGCTGCCTCAACTTCAGCCCTGGCTATTGGTCTATTCAGGGTTTCAACTTCTTCCTGGTTTAGTCTTGGGAGAGTGCAAGTATCCAGGAATTTATCCATGTCTTCCAGATTTACTGGTTTGTGTGCATAGAGTTGTTTGTAGTAATCTCTGATGGTAGTTTGTATTTCTGTGGAATCAGTGGTGATGTCTTCTTTATTGTTTTTTTTATTGCATCTATTTGATTCTTCTCTCTTCTTTTTTATTAGTCTGCATAGTGGTGTATATATTTTGTTGATCTATTCAAAAAACCACCTACTGGATTTGTTGATTTTTTTGAAGGGTTTTTGTGTCTCTGTCTCCCTCAGTTCTGCTCTGATCTTAGTTATTTCTTGTCTTCTGCTAGCTTTCGAGTATTTTTTATCTTGCTCCTCTAACTCTTTCAATTTTGATGATAGGGTGTCGATTTTAGACCTTTCCTTGCTCCTCATGTGGGCATTTATTGCTATGAATTTCCCTCTAGACCCTGCTTTAAATGTGTCCCAGAGATTCTGGTATATTGTGTCTTCAATCTTGTTGGTTTTGAAGAACAACTTTATTTTTGCCTTCGTTTCATTGTTTATCCAGTTGACATTCAGGAGCCAGTTCATTTTTCATGAGGTTGTGTGGTTCTGAGTTACTTTCTTAATCCTGAGTTCTAATTTGATTGTACTGTGGTCTGAGAGACTGTTATGATTTCTGTTCTTTTGCATTTTCTGAGGAGTGATTTACTTCCAATTACGTGGTAGATTTTAGAGTAAGTGCAATGTGGTGCTGAGAAGAATTTATATTCTGTGGATTTTGGGTTGAGAGTTCTGTAAATATCTATTAAGCTCATTTTGTCTAGATCCGCATTCAAGTTCTGGATTTCCTTGTTGATTTTCTGTCTCATTCATCTGTTTAATTTTGATAGTGGAGTGCTAAAGTCTCCCACTATTATTGTGCAAGAGTTTAAGTCTCTTTGTAGATCATTAAGGACTTGCTTTATGTATCTTGGTGCTACTGTATTGGGTGCATATATATTTAGAATAGTTATCTCTTCTTGTTGTAGTGATCCTTTTACAATTATGTAATGCCTTTCTTTGTCTCCTTTGATTTTTGTTGGTTTAAATTCCATTTTATCAGAGACTAGGATTGCCACCCTTGCTTTTTTGCTCTCTATTTCCTTGGTAAATCTTCTTCCATCCCTTTATTTTCAGTCAATGTGTGTCTTTGCCCATGAGATGAGTCTCCTGAATACAGCACACTGATGGTTCTTGGTGTTTTATTTAATTTGCCAGTCTGTGTGCTTTGGGGCATTTTGTCAGTTTATATTTAATGTTAATATTGTTATGTATGAATGTGATCCTGCCATTTTATTACTGGTTGGTTGTTTTGCCCTTTCATTGGCATAACTCTTCATCACGTCATTGATCTTTATATCATTTGTTTCTTTTTTGCAGTGGCTGGTAGTGGTTTTCCTTTCTGTGTTTAGTGCTTCCTTCAGGAGCTCTTTCAGGGCAGGTCTGGTAGTGACAAAATCTCTCGGTAATTTCTTGTCCATAAAGGATTTTATTTCTCTATCACTTATGAAGCTTAATTTGGCTGTATATGAACTTCTGGGTTGAAAGTTCTTTTCTTTGAGGATGTTGATTATTGGCCCCCACTCTCTTCTGGCTTGTAGGGTTTCTTCCAAGAGATCTGTTATCTGATGTGTTTCCCTTTGTTGGTGACCCAGCCTTTCTCTCTGGCTGCCCTTAGTGTTTTTTCCTTTGTTTCGACCCTAGTGAGTCTGATGATTACGTGCCTTGGGGTTGCTCTTCTAGAGGAGTATCATTGTGGTGGTCTCTATATTTCCTGTATTTGAATGTTGGCCTGTCTTTCTAGGCTGGGGAAGTTCTCCTGGATAATATCCTGAAGAGTGTTTTCCAGCTTGGATTCATTCTCCCCATCCTCTTCAGGTATACTGATCAAGCGTAGATTAGGTCTTTTCACATAATCCCATATTTCTTGAAGGTTTTGTTCATTTCTTTTCACTCTTTGTTCTTTTCTTGCCTTCTCATTTTATTTCATTGAGTTGATTTTCAATCTCTGATATCCTTTCTTCTGCTTGATCTATTCAGCTATTGAAACTTGCTTATGCTTCTCGAAGTTCTTGTGCTGTGTATTTCAGCTCTATCAAGATGTTTATGTTCCTCTCTAAGCTGGGTATGCTAGTTAGCATTTCATCTAACTTTTTTCAAGGTTTTTAATTTCTTTGTGTTGGGTTAGAACATGTTCCTTTAACTCAGAGAAGTTTGTTATTACCCACCTTCTGAAGCCTGCTTCTGTCAGTTCATCAAATTTATTCTACGTCCAGCTTTGTTCCCTTGCTGGTGAGGAGTTGTGATTTTGTGATGGGTGAGAGGCATTCTGGTTTTTGATGGTTTCATTTTTCTTGTGCTGGTTTCTTTCCATCTCTTTGGATTTATATAGTTTTGATCTCAGGTAGCTGCTTGGGGAAGTGACCTTTCCTTTGTCTGCCTGCAGAGGCACTGCTGGGCTGCCATGGAGTCAGTGGAGCTGCTGCGTCTTGTGTTTACTCAGGAAAATTAGGCCGGCTTCTGCAATGGTCTGCCCTTCCCCCCAGCCTAGCTCGATCGTTCCTGGTCGCTCTCTGATGTTCTGGGTGTGAAACTCTGGAGTGAGAGTTTTTTAGCCTCCTGGCATTGCGCCGGGGTGGGGGGACCTGTCCTGCAGTAAAGGCTATTTCCCTGTTTTTAGTTCCCCTTCTTTCTGGGTGGTGGGTGGCTCTGTCCAGCTGGCTTTCTGGCTTTCACATGAGCCAGTGCTTCTGCCTAGATCTATGATGGCCCTGGCACCAGCTGAAGTTGCTGTTCTGCTCTGTTCAGGCAGCTCACTGAAGCTTTTCAGCCCAGCGAAGATCTCCTGTTCTGTAGGTTGTAGAGGGCTTGGGTGGAGCACTGTATCCAAACCAAAGTCCCAAAGCGGGAGATCCCCTGGTCCTCCATCAGTTGTAGGCATCTACTGGGTGGGGCAGTGCCCCACCTTGCCTCAACTTACCCTATTTGGTTTATACCCACTGTCCAACCAGACTGACAAAATGAACCTGGTACCTCATTTGTAATTGTGGAGACCACTTGGCTTCTCTATCTCTCTCACTGGGAGCTGCTTTCTGGAACGGCCTCTTATTCAGCTATCTTGTATCCCCCCTGAGGAAATTTAAAAAATAAAAAGATCAATGTGATTGAAGCTAACATGTGGCATGTGGTGACATAGTAAGAATTCTAAGTGACTTTTGAGTAACAGCAAAGATTTTCAATTTCATCAATGCAAAGGAAAACAATTGAAGAAAGGGTAATATGATCTGGTGTCCTTTCAGGGAAGCTTGACTATTGCATAGGTTAAAAGTCCTTATAAATAGACCATGTAGGATGCTATTTTATTGGACCAGGATGGTGTAGTAGATATAAAGAGAAATAGACAAATCTAAGATATATTGCAGGGAAGGAATTGAAAACGATTTGCATTTATTTATTCAAAATATACTTGTTGATTACATGAAGCCTAATGATGTCCTGTGTGGGCAGCTAGGTTGGATAGAACTGTAAACTTCTAAAATACCTAATCAGACTTCTGTAATTATGCTAGATAATTTGACATGGACTGGAATTTTCATTATCATTCAGATAGACTAAGCTTTTTATTAAAAAAAAATTAAAAAAATAATAGAAAATTTGCCGGGATGCTTGTAATCCCACTACTTTGGAAGGGTGAGGTGGTGGGTGGATTGCTTGAGCCCAGGAGTTCAAGACTAGCAAGTTCCATACTAGCATAGCAAAACCCCGTCTCTACAAAAATAAAAAATAAAAGAACAGCCAGGCATGGTGGACCACACCTGTTGTCCCAGCTACTTGGGAGGCTGAGTTTCGGGATCCCAAGGATGCAGGAGAAGCTGCAGTGAGCCAGTGTCACGCCACTGCACTTCAGCCTGGGTGGCAGAGTGATACCATGTCTCAAAAATAAAAGAGAAGAAAAGGGAAAAAAAAATTCAGAGCACAAATAAATTCCTCTTTTATGTAAGAACTGCCTTTAATCAGAATGATGAACTGCTGAATAAATCTAAACTATTGATTTGAATAATCCCTTGCTTTTTGTTTCTTGGATTTTCTAGGGCAGAAAACATTTCATTAAAATAACCTTACTGGTTAAATGAGACATTTTCTAATCTACTTTGCCAACTGACTTCCATTAAATATTCATTCATCGGGCAACATTTAGAGTAATAAACACATGCCAAATCACTGCTTTGTGCTAGCCATTAGTGATCAATAATAGTAATAAAATTCAAAGTGGTCATACTTCTCTTGACACCATATTATCTTACATGGCAATAATTTTGTACTTTATTCAATATTATGGCCCATTATAAAGTCAAATGCTACAGTAAATATTAAGACATATATTTTTCTGTTCAATTCTGTACATTTTTAGTAAATTTAAAATTACTCATTTTAACTTTTTATTTAATTTATTGCTTAATTTTAGACTTTGAATTGTTTCATTTATTTCGAATTTTTTTAAATTTTATAATGAAATTTTTTCCGAAAGATATAAGCAGACAGCCCATACTTTTGAGTTCTATTTAGAGAATAAAACTTATTAACGAAAATTGTTTTTTCATAAAAAAATTACTGTTCATGGGTGCATTTTGGCTGGGTTTGGCTGCAGGTCATGAGATCAGAGCAGCTCTTGCTGCTGCTGGTCCCTGAAATCAGTTGTTGGGATGCCAGTGCAGATACTAAGTAGTAAGATTTTAATCAAACACGACCAGGTCTGAAATGCAGGCCATGTGTGTGAAATTCTCAAATTTACGTAAAAAGTAGAAGCATAGGCAATTCAACATTTGATATGAAAGGAGAGGAAATTGTAGCGGATTTTCACCTTTTCTAATCGCCATTAGAGGGCTTGAGACCCTTTTTACCCGAACAACTCATTTCGCACTCAGTGCTTTTTGATGCCTTAGCAATAGGAGAGTTGTTTTGTTTGACAAAAGCTGGGAAGGAAAAAGTCCATTCTGCAGCTGTTAGATCTGCCTCTCAGGAAAAAGTACTAACTTGTTCTTTTTGTTTCTGGCTTTCTTCAGTTTGTGAGATTTCTCTATTTTTTTAAATATAATTTTATTTCTTTCAACAAACTTAAAAAACAACTTTGGAACAATGAAAAAAAAAATTACTGTTCAGATTTTTGTTTTAGTTTATCATGGAAATGTAAATATCACATTTTCATAATATTTTAAATATTAATCCCAAAATATTGCCATTAATATATTAAAATATAATGTAGCATAGAATGTCACACATCATCATTGAATCACTACAAATGACTAGCTGTCTTGGAGTGTTTAAGTTCTTTAGGGAAAAAGACTTGATACTTCCAATTTAGTACTAGAAAATTCATGAGCAAGGCCATAACTGACATCTACTAGCCTTTTTTTTCTTTTTTTTCATTGAGTCTACCTTTGGAATTCTAACATTCTTGAAATTTCTCTGAAAAAAAAAATGGTTACAGTAAACTTGACTATTGCCTATAACCCTGTTTTATAAAATCCAGCAAATCAACATAATTTATAAAATAGTAATATTTGACAGCTTCATACTATATTCATCCTTTGAAATCCTATATGTGTATATCTTTATAATAGAATCCCACAGAGGGGACATCAATATAACTGTGATACTTTTGCAGAAAATAAACGAAAGTCCAGAATATGGTTAAATTCCTGATTAACTTCTGTTAAGACAAGGGTCTTATTTAATTATTTTTGTGGAGTACCTATTACATTCAGGCATGCATGTCTGCATTCTTTTTTTTTTTTTTTTTTTTTTTTGAGACTCCTACCACAGTTTTTCTAACATAATTTCTTTATCCACTGCGAGGCTCTCTCTTTAAAGTTCTTTAGCCAGCAATCAATCAAACAACACCTCTTTCTCGAAATCCCAGGAGAAGATGTCAATTTTGGCAGAATGAATTTAGGAAAGCAATACCAGCTACAATCTTAGTGTAGTTTATTTATAAAATGCTGAAATTCTAGTTAAGACATTCACCTCAAATAATGTAGGAAAGGAAACATACTGTTTTCCCTTTTTGGTTTATAGTTAAGACATCCTCCAGAAAACAAAAGTCAGGTTGATTTTTAAAAACTAAGCTATAAATGTGTCCCATACCCATCATAAAGGATAGGCCTCATTTAAAAAGTATTTTAAAGCGGTAGCTTAGGGGCCCTAAGTAAAGACCCTCATTATTAACAAGGCAATGAAAGTTGAGACAATTAAGGGAACTTTCTGAGACCCGGTGCATTTAGAAAGTAGACATCTCTGATTCCCAGCTGGACTCCCAGCTGTCTAACTGACATGAACCCAACATTCTATGTCCTTCAGGGTGGTAGAAATCAGAGAGAATTAATTCACTGGTTACAAAACCGAATTCCTCAGGAAACAAAATGAAAAGAGAATCTTATGATTTTATTCCTCATGACAAACCGTGAAAAAGAAACAGAGACAAAGAAAACAAAGATTCTTGGAAAACTAAAAAGCAGTAACCAAATAGGTACCCCCAAACAGATAATTATTAGAAATTTTTTTTTTCCAATCAGAAGCTAGAAAGGAAGAGACAAGAAAAACTTTTTGTCTTCCTTTCTTGGCCAGGTACCACAGATAGAAGTCTCAAGAAGCTTACTTTGGTGAGAAATTTTGCCTTTTTCTGCAGGCTTCTACCAATTTGATACCATTTGTGGGTCCTAGATTGAATAAAGTCATCTGTTGGTCCCATATGGGTCATCAAATTGTAGAAAAAATATATATATTTTTTCTTTCCTTTTAGGATTTTAGTTGAGACACTCTCCTCAAAATAAAAGTAAGATTAACAACGACAACACCTCAGAAGTTTATTAATGTGTGCTGTACCCATCATGTGGGAGAAGGCTCAGCTTTAAAGTATTTATCTCTTAAGGCAGTAGTTTAGCGGCCTTGTTAAAATAGTAGTTTTGTAAAGAGTCATAACTCATATGTAGTGACAAGAGAGCATCCTGAAGTTTTTCAATGGCAAGATAATGTGTGAAGGTAAATTTAGGGTAAGACTAAAGCCTGTTCTTAGATCATCTGGTGCCATTGTCCACAGGTTTTATAAGAAGCATGGTGCTGGCACCTGCTTGGCTTCTAGATAGGCTTCAGGAAGCATATAATCGTGGCAGCAGGTGAATGGGGAGCAGGCTTGTCACATGGCACAAGCAGGAGCAACAGAGAGATGGTGAGGACAGAGCTGCCACACACTGACTGGTAACCAAATCTCATGAGAACTCACTCACTATTGCAAAGACAGCACCAAGCCATGAGGGATTTGCTTCCATGCTGCAAACACCTCCTTCCAGGCCCCACCTCCAGCATTGGGAATTATATTTCAACATGAGATTTTGGCAGAAACAAATATCCAAACTGTATCACTCTTTGTTTTTAAAAAGGGTTTACTAAACCAGGAAATCAATAAGCTTTAATTTGATAGTAAATTTTATATGCTGACAGAGCTAGGTTAGAGTCCCTAGTTATTTAAACATGCACTAATCTAGGTGTTGCTTTGAAGATACTTTGTAAATGAGATTAACATCTGTAATCAGTTGAATTTAAATAAAGGAGATATTTATAAGTAATCTTGGTTGATCTGATTTTATCAGTTGAAAGGTTTTAAGAGGAAAAACGTAAGAGAAAGACTTTAAAAGCCGAGGTCACCCAGAAGAATAAATTCTGCCTGTGGATTGAAGCTTCGACTTATTTCTGAGAATTTCAGGTTGCCCTTCCCTACATATTTTAGACGTAGAGTAAGCCTCCAGAATCACGTAAATTTCTTGCAATAAATCCCTTTATATTTAATATTGTTATATATATACACATGTTGTATTTATTTTTATAATGCTATGTATATATTCAAGTAAATGCTTGAATTTGTATACTCTATTTCTCTGGTGGAACCATAACTGATAAAAGCATCAACCTAGACCAATATATCTGTTTTACAAATGAAGAAATTATGGCCTACAAACAGTAAGATTTGCCCAGGATCACCTGCAAATTTATAAACAGAGACTGGTCCTGAATGAAAGTCTTATCCCTCTGAATCCTATGCTCATTTCTCTATCACACTGTTTAATGTAGGCATAATGTCAGGATATGACATGTTTTCATGTTAATTTCACACTTTATGGACCATCTAGGGAGAAAATCTCATGACATATAGAAAAATAGACACACTTGTCTTTCATAGAATTGCTTCTTCTTGTATGGAAAAATCAGTCAAATAGTTGATGGTATTATTCACATTTTAGCCATTTATGCTTTCTGCCAAATTAAAAGTTCATTCGACATTAAATTACATAGCAGACTCTTAACTATAAGGCATTGTCCTTGGTTGGCTATGAATCGGATGCTAAAATATTCTAATGCTTTCTAAGTCTTTTACTTTATTTCTGCCTTGTTTAACCAATGAGGTAAAAAATAAATTTAACAAGAAATGTGCTGTCTTTAAAACACATTGTCAATATGAACTCATGTTCTTATGACTTTGTAGTATTTTAATACATATTTCATTAATATTTTCAGAAAATTACTGATTAAAACTTCACATTCTATGGGGAGAACTTGAACTTTTTTAGGTCACTGGATTATGGCAAGTTTGACTCAAGAGGAATTTATCAGAGAGTTTTCAAAAGGTCAGTGCATTTCCATATTCAGGGAAAGGATAAAGGGACCAACATAATCTCAGTCCATTTCCAGGGCTGGATATTCTTATTTGCATTTGGAGATCTATCATCATGTTTAATCATGCTCTACTGCCCAGAAACTCATGATAATGAATTGTATCAACCAGCCAGTTTGCTATCTAACCCAAAATTGGGTTAAACCTTCAGAAGGTTTAGGCAGAAGATTGGAGGGTAGGAGAGTATACATGAAATTTTTTCCTTCAGCTCCATCTCTGTAAGGCTTCAAGTTAGCAATGGCTACATCCCTCTCTTAAAGGCCACGATGCTTGCTTATGGTCAAAACCACAAATCTTAAAATTATTTTATCCCTTGCCACTAAAAGTATAGGGAAGAAAAAAGCTCTCATTTTAACTAGGCCAAGCACATTTTCTCATTTGTTTTTGGTTTCCCTTAACCCTGCTTTCCTTAGTTCCTTTTAGGTTGCTATAACAGAATATCACAGACTGGGTAATTTATAAACAGTAGAAGTTTGACTCATGGTCTTAGAGTCTGGGAATTAATGAAGTAATTATATTTCAATATAAGTTTTGGAAGTGAAATTCAAACCATAGTAGTCTGCCCCTGGCCCTCAAAACACATGTACATGTCACATATACAATATATTAATTCCATTCCAACAGCCCAAAGTCTCAACTCATTTCAGTACCAACTCTAAAGTCAAAAGATCAGTGTCTCATTGATAGGGTTTGCATCTGTTTCCATATCAAATCTCAAGTCAAACTGTAATCCCCAATGTTGGAAGTGGGTCCTGGTGGGAGGTGTTTGGATCATGGAGGCAGAGTCCTTATGAATGACTTAGCATCACCCCATTGGTGATGAGTAAATGAGTTCTCCTGAGATCTGGTTGTCTAAAAGTATATGGCAGTTCCCCCCACTCTCTTGCTCTTGGTTTCACAATGTGACCTGCAAACTTCCACTTGACCTTTCACCATGATTAAAAGTTCCCCAAGGCCTCCCAAAAAGCTGGGCAGTTGCTGGCACCAAGCTTCTTGTAAAGCCTACAGAACCATCAGTCAATTATACTTGTTTTCTTTATAAATTACCTAATCTCAGGTATTTTTTATAGCAATGCAATAATGACCTATTAGATTGATCTAAATTACATGTAAGTGAGACTGGAGGTACAAGTAATCTTGAAGAAGATTTCCTCCAACTGTGACACTGTGAAATCAAATGAACTTATTTGCTTACAAAATATAATGTCAGTATAGGTATAGAGTAGACATTCTAATTTCAAAAGAGAAATAGGCAAGAAAAGGGGATCACTGGTCTCAAGTAGGTCCAAAACTCAACAAGGCAAACAACAGTAAACCCAGAAGTTAGAAACTAATCTTCTATGACTTGATGTCTCATATCCCGGGTACACTGGGACAAGCGCAGGATCCCCAAAAGTTTAGGCCGTGTAACCTCTACAGGTTTGTTCGGCTCAGTCTGCTGAGCAGCTCCCATGTCTTGGAGTATTGAGCCAGCAGTAATCCCAGGCTGGCACTGAATGTTGGTAGCTCTATAGTTCTGGAGTTTTGATGGTAGCCTTGCTCTCAGTGCTCTTAGTTCATTCATCTCAAGTTCTGTATTCCATAAATACCCAAGACCCAGACAAAATTTTGCCTAGTTTTCGGATGTGTATAATAAACATTCCCTTTACTTCAGGTTGAAATATCTTGTTCCTCCTTTCTGTCTGAGATCTCATAAGAATGATCTTTATTACCTATATTTCTGTCAACATTCTGATCAGGAGCATTTAAATCATGTCTAAAAAGTTTCAGGCTTTTATTGTAGTTCTTGTCCCATTCATAGAAACCTGAACATTTTCTAGTATACTCCTCCAAATTATTCCATTCTTTACCCATTACCCTGTTCCAAAGCTACTTGTACATTTTCATATATTTTTAGATATTGCAGGTATAGCAGGATTGTCACTTCTGATATCAAATTTGCTTAGTTCATTTTGTGTTGCTATAACAGACCATCACAAGTAGAAATGTATAAGCCATACAAGTTTATTTGGTTCACAATTCTAGAGGCTGGGAAATCCAAAAGAATAACACTGGTATGTCATGAGAACCTTTGTGCTATGTCATTCTGTGGCAGAAAGTGAATGGGCCAAAGAGCATATTAAACAGAGACAGAGGAGGGGGGCAAAGTGTATTCTTTTATCAGAAACCCACTCCTGTACAACAACTAACCTGGTTTTGTGATAGCTGCTTTAATTCATTCATGAAGGCGGACCTTTTGTGTTAGTCTGTTTGCATTGCTATTAAGCAATAACTAAGTCATGGGTACTTTATAAAGAATAGAGGTTTATTTGGCTCACCATTTTGCAGACTATTCAATCATGGCACTAGCACCTGCTTCTAGCACAGCCTCAAGAAGCTTCCAATCGTGGTGGAAAGAGCAGGGGCAGTCGGGATACAATATGGCAAAAGAGAGGGAGCAAGAGAGAGGCAGGGAGAGATGCAAGAGTCTTTTAAACAACCAGATGACATAAAAATTCATAACTGTAGAAGGACACCAAGCCATTCATGATGGAATCTTCCCTCATGACCCAAATACCTCCCAACAGGGGCTCACGTATCAACATGAAATTTGGAGGGAACACATATCTAAACCATATCAGCCCTGTGGTTTAACCACGTCTTAATATTGTCACAATTGCAAATAAATTTCAACATGAGTTTTGGAGATAATATTCAAACCCATAGCACTATTCCTACTTAGACCTTATAAACCCACCTTTGAATTTGCCTTGTGTCAGACTAAGATCCCATTACATTACACAGACTTTCCCTTTTAAAGGATGAAATGTGATCATGTATCTATTTACGTATGAATAAATAAGTAAAATTTACAACTAATTGTCTAGTGTTTATTATCTTTCATGTGACCTAAATTCTGTATTTAAAATCCAACCAGATAAAAGTGGCCTTTTTAAATTTTAACAAAAACAGGGTTAATCTTAGCACACTAAATTAAATATGCTTATTTCTGCTTATGATTTCTAAAGGAAAGATGTAGAGGTTTAGTCCCATTTCTATGCAAGATACACTATAGACTGTGTGGAATGAAATATTTTAAACTGAAACATCTATGTGCCTGTTGTGCATCTGCAGAAACAGAGAAAAAGACAGATATATGCAAAAGCCATGTCTAGATTTCATGTTATATAAATCACTTTCTAAAAGTTTTCAGAGTCTTGAATTTCCCTTGCAGTTTAATTTGCCATATAGTTCTACGATATACAGAGAAAATGCAAAAGTAGAAGAAAAAACAAAGGTATATTTTCAATTCTTCATTGTTTTAACATTTATTTTCAGTATACAGTAAAAGGAGATTGCATGAAAATACTTCTGTCAGCAAAGTTCATAAACTATCAAACAGCTTCAAGTTTCAACAGTAGCTTTTAAACTTTTAATTGCACATACTATTTCCAAATTTTGAATAATACTTAATTGATAACTTGCCCTGAGGCCATTTCTTGATTGTCTTACAACCATTGAATATCACCACTCTTAATCCTTTTTATGGTTATGGAGGCTCTAGTTGATTAGATAAGAGGGATGGATATGAAAAATGCACAACCAATGGAGACATTAAAGTCTACAAACTTCATTCCACTACTTGGAGCCAGATACTTTATTCATGATTTGGATTTTTCTATCCCATTTTTACAATGCAAATGAAAAGACGTATTTATCCTGACCCACTTATAGGAGTTCTAAAATCTTTCTAATTTTACTCAATACCACTCTTACTAAGTCATCAGAGCACATAAGGTGCTAGTGGAATGTTCCATAAAACTTTGTGAACTTGGATGGCTCAAATATTGATCCTTTCAGTTTCTGGATTTGCAGGAGAGTCATGAATAAATATCAGACTTATTTTTCTTAGGATTTTGCCAAATTATGGATGCTTTTGTGCATATTTATTAAAAATTTTCACACATGCTTACATTTTCATCTACATTCAGGCCTTGGTAGGCAGTGCAAACTTACAGAAGCAGCTACAACAGTATGAAATAATTTTTAGTCTCCCAAGTTTTTATTTCATTGGATCCTACACAATGTTGATTATTTTATTTTACACCAAGATGTTAATTGCAACTATCCAATCATTTAGAACAGATTAAATTGCATATCAATGTGGTAGGTAATCCAGGGGACATCTATGAGAAATATGAAACAATTGTACCATAACCTCATGGATAATGGAAAAGTAACCACATTGAATTATCTTAATAATCTCACGGCATGTTGTTTTTTAAGTAAATGCATGTGATACTTTATGTTATTATATAGGCATACCTTGGGGGTATTTTAGGTTTGATTCCAAACCATTGCAATGAAGTGAGTAACACAATAAAGCAAATACATAATATTTGTCTTTCCCAGTGTACACAAAAGTTATATTTATATTATTCCTTATTCTATTAAGTGTGTAATAGCATCATATTTTAATTGAAAATATATTATTGCTAAAAACATGCTAACAATCATCTGAACCTTCAGTGAATCATAAACTTTTTGATGTGGAGCGTTGCCTTAATGTTGATGATCGCTGACTGATTATGGTGGTGGTTGCTGAAGGTTAGAGTGGCTGGGGCAGTTTCTTTTTTTTTTTTCTTTTTCTTTTTTTTTTTTTTTTCTGAGACAGAGTTTCTCTCTTGTTGCCCAGGGTGAAGTGCAATGGCATGATGTCGGCTCACTGCAACCTCTGCCTCCTGGGTTCAGGAGATGCTCGTGCCCCAGCCTCCCGAGTGGTTGGGATTATAGGCTCCCACCAGCACACCCAGCTAGTGTTTTGTATTCTTAGTAGAGACAAGGTTTCACCATGTTGACCAGGCTGGTCTCAAACTCCTAACCTCAGGTGATTCACCCATGTTGGCCTCCCAAAGTGCTGGAATTACAAGCATGAACCACCATGCCCAGCCTGGAGATTTCTTAAAATGAAAAAAGAAATATTTGTTGCATTGATTGACTCTTCTTTTCATGAAAGAGTTCTCTGTAGCATGCAATGCTTTTTTATACCCTTTAACTTACAGTATGATTTCCTTTAAAATTGAAGTTAATCCTCTCAAACTCTGTTGCTGCTTTATCAACCAAGTTTGTGTAATATTCTAAATGCTTTGTTGACATTTCTACAATGTTCTTGGCATTTCACCAGGTATAGATTACACCTCACGAGACCACTTTTCCTGTTTATCCATAAGAAGCAACTCCTTATGCGTTCAAGTTTTATTTATGAAATCGCAGCAATTCAGTCAGATCTTCAGGTTCTGTTTCTAATTCTAGTTTTCTTGCCATTTCCTTCCTCCCTTTCCCTTACCCCCACTTTTCCTTTCTTTTCTTTCTTTTTCCTTTCTCTCTCTCTCTCACCATCCTGTCTTTTTCTTTCCTTTCCTTTTCCTGCTTTCCTGCCTTCCTGCCTTTCTTCCTTCCTTTCCTCCCTTCCTCCCTTCCTTTCCTCCCTTCCTCCCTCTCTTCCTTCCTTCCTTCTTTCCTTCTCTCTCTTCCTTTCTTCCTTTTTCTTTCTTTCTTTCTTTTTCTTTCTTTCTTCTTTCTTTTCCTTCTTTTTTATCCTTTCCTTTCCTTTCCTTTCTTTTTCTTCTTTTTCTTTTTCTTTTTCTTGCTTTCTTGCTCTGTCACCCAGACTGGAGTACAATGGCACAACCTCAGCTCACTGCAACCTCTGCCATCTGGGTCCAGCGATTCTCCTGCCTCAGTCTCCCGAGTAGCTGGGATTACAGGCATGCACCACTACAGCAGGCTAATTTTTGTATTTTTAGTACATACAGGTTTTCCCATGTTGGCCAGGCTAGTATCAGACTCCTGATTCTTCTTGCTATTTTCACCACACCTGCATTCACTTCCTCCACTGAAGCCTTAAAGTACTAGAAGTTATTCATCATGGTTGAAATTAAGTTCTTCCCAATTCCTATTAATGTTGATATTTTTACCTTTTCTAATGAATCATGAATGTTCTTAGTGCCATGAAGAAGATTAAATCTTTTCAAAATGTTTCCAATTTACTTTGCCCAGATCAGACAGAGGAATCACTATGTATGACAGCTACGGACATACAATACCTATTTCTTAAACTTTAAGGCATAAAAGTCAAAATTAATCCTTGATTCATGGGCCTTAGAATAGATGTAGTGTTAGCAGGCATAAAAACAACATTAGTCTTTTTGTATATCTCTGTCCAAGGTTTTTCATGAGAAATGGCTCTTTCTGGTGCATTGTCAATAAGCAGTAATATTTTGGAAGAAATCTTTTCTTGTGAGGAGCAGATCTCAACCATGAGTGTAAAATATTCAGCAAACCACACTGTGAACAAAGGTGCTGTCATCAGTGTTTATTATTCCATTGAGAGAGCACTGGCAGAGTCAATTCAGCATAATTTTTTTTTTTTTTCCTGATGGAATGTTGCTCTGTAACCCAGGCTGGAGTGCAGTGGTGCAATCTTGGCTCACTGCAACCTCCGCCTCCCAGCTTTAAGTGATTCTCCTATGTAAGCCTCCAGATTTGCTGGAATTACAGGCATGTACCACCACACTCCACAAAATTTTGTATTTTTAGTAGAGACAGAGTTTTGCCACATTGGCCAATCTGGTCTCAAACTCTTGACCTCAGATGATCACCCATGTCGGACTCCTAAAGTGCTAGGATTACAGGTATGAGCTACCACGCCCGACTAGCATCGTTCTTACGGACCACAGTATATTTGAAATAATAAATGATAATTGCTTTTAAATTAGCATGCACTTCTACATCATCACTTGCTGTTTCACTTCCTATGATTTTGTTAGAAAGACAACATGTTTCCTTAAACGTCATGAACCAATCTCTGGTAGCCTCAGAATTTTCTATTGCAGTTTTGTCACCTCTTTCAGCCTTCACAGAATTAAAGAGATCTAGGACTGTGGTCTAGATGAGAAATTTGCTCAAGGAAATGTTCTGGTTAGTTTGATCTTCTATCCAGACCTCAAAAACTTTGTTCATATCAGCAAAAAGGCTGTTTTGCTTTTTTAATTGTGTGTTCATTGGACTAACACTTCTAATTTTCTTCCAGAACATTTCCTTTGCATTTATAGTCTTGCCAACTGCTCGGTGCAAAAGTCCTAGATTTAGTTCTCTCTCAGCTTTTGGCATGCCCTTCTCACTAAGCTTAATTATTAACTTTTAATTTGAAATGAAATGTTTGGAACTCTTTCTTTCACCTGAACACGTAGAGGCCATTGTAGGATTAATAACTGGCTTAATTTCATATTCTTATTGAGGTAATAAGGAGGTCTGAAAAAAGAGAAAGAGATGGGGAATGACCACTTGATGGACTAGTCAACAAATACTTAACTTGTATCAACTAAGTTCATTTTCTTATATGGACACCCCAAACAATTACATTAGTAAAATCAAAGATTACCGATTATAGATCACCATAACACACATAAAGATAATGAAAATGTTTGAAATATTTAAAGAATTACCAAAATGTGACACACAGGCAAGAAGTAGCACACAATGTTGAAAGATGGTGCTGATCAACTTCTTTGACACAGAGTTGCCATGGACCTTTCATTTGTAAAACTGCATTATCTGTGAAGCTTTGTAAAGCAAAGTCTAATAAAAAGATGTATGTCTGTATATGGGAAAGGTCTTTGTCTCTTTTGAATCAGTAGATTTTATCCCAGAAGCCAACTTGCTACCATAATTCTGGGTAGACCTGAATATTCCCATGGCTTTAAAAAAAATTCAGTACCTATAGAAAAGAGCTATTTCTCATTCAAGTAACATAGTCATCTACTTGGTTTTCAATAGAATCTTGTACTTTAGAACTAAACAGAGCTTCATGTACATGTCCCAGTTTTCTGAGACATCCTTCTCAGATTCTCTTATTTTCTCAACACTGTTTCCCACTCCCCCCTCCTTAACCTCTGCCTTTTTCTTTTCCTAAAAATCATCTACTTGCCCTTCGTAGGGAAAATCTTCATCTCAACACATTATTTTATCTCCTACCCTAAATAGAAGTGGAACAGCTAAATTGTCTGCCCTTTATTAACCCTTTCACATCTGAGCTTCTCTATGAACAGACACCTCCTTTATTCCATCTAGTCTCATCAATGAGTAATTCCCACTCTTTTTCAAGACCCTGTGATAAGGATTAGTTGAATTGATATCAACTGAGTATGCTTAGGCACATGGAATTTTAAATAATACCTATCCTTCTGAGATTCTCTTCTTATTTTCTCAACATTATTTTCTCTTGTTCTTTTTTTTTCCCCTCAAAGTTATCTGCTTGCTCTTCCTGGAGAAAATCGGGGACTCTTTATAGATATACCATTCTCTATCTGTTTCACTATAGTTATATTTAAAAGTGCAACACTCAGCCCTTTTCTTTGGCCTCTCACCCTTAACAAAATTTCAAACATTTGCCTCCTAAATGCATGTGTGTGCCAAATTTGCAATTTTAATCCAGTCCTTCTTGATATCTATGTAATCAACTTCCTGTATGCAACACATACCTCAAATTCAACAAGTGATATGCTAAAATAACCTGTCTCTGTGTATCTGTTTCTTCTACTAGTTTGCTTTATTCAGTGAGGTGCACCTCAATCAACTTAGTCATACAAGTAAGAAACTTAGGGATCAGCCTGCATATCCAAAGGCTCCTAAAGGTTTGTCAATTCCATATTTCTAATTTCTATATACTTCTCATATGTCCCTTTTCTATCCCAACCTTTCAACCATTCATTTACATGGCAGTTATATACCAAACAACTGTGGGCTAGGCACAATATTAGCCTTTTTACTGCCTGAAACTAGAATGTCATTATGTCTCATTATTTCTTGCGTTATCTGTTGTAATTATGATAAAAATAAATACCATCATGCCATTTTCCTACTTAATCGTTTGGTAAATCTTTAACTGCAAGTTAAAGTCCAAGCTTTAATGCAGCATCCCCCTTGATCCAGCTCCAAACCGTCTTTGAAGAATCCAGGTGTTCCTCAAATTTCTTCTCTTCTCTCAGGCCTTCCTAGCAACTTACTTGGCTTGCTTTCTTTTGAATATTTCTTCCCTCATTTATAGCTAGTCAAATCCCATAATGCCTTTAAGATTTAATTCACTTGTCCATTAATCTTGGAAGACTTTCCAGATGTGTCTTCCAACAACATGTTAAATACTTGACTTGTGTTACAGCACAGCATATAATATTTTATTACTTAGTCTTTCTTATGTATGACAGAAAAATTAATATCTTATTCACCCATTGCAAGGTTTACAGTCAACATCCCAATAACAAAAGACAGATTAACAAGAGAAAAATAGAACAAATGTATCAATCGAAGTCTTTAGACTTTAAATCACATGGAAGTCTTTAGAAATGAAGATCCAAAGACCTAAGGAAAACTATATATTTTTATGCTAAGTCTGGTGAAATAAGTGGATAACTGTAGAGAAACATAATTGAAAAATAGAGTATGATAAATGGAGGAACCCAGCAAAGCCTGTTTGTTCAGATTCTTCATGGTCTCTCTAGGTAGCCGTTCTTTGCTCCAGATATAGGTTAGGACATCTGTCACATGAGGGTCTTAAAACCTACTTTAAGGGAAGGTAGGTCAGAGATGGAACTTTACAGGTTTTATGACATGGTTTAGAGGAGTAAAAGGTGAAGGAGACAGGAGGGCTGAAGACTAAAAGAGAGATTCTGAGGCCCTCCTCTCTCTTTCAGCTAAAAAACACTCAGCATGTCAAGGCACCATCCTGTGGGATATAATATTTTGGAGCTCTGGCATCTAGTAGACTGTGAACTCTTTGAGAGAAGGAAATGTATCTTTATTCTCTCTTTATCTTCAGTTTTTCAATACATAGTGTTCAAATATATTCTTTAATACAGAACATAAGGGGAGGTTATGTAGCATAAAGCTACTGAGTTACCTATACTTTAATTTCCCTACTTAGAATTGATGATGACAGGTTACTAATTTTTGTTGAATTAATCTTTCCATAAGATATTCTTTGGCAGAACACTGTCTACTACCTACCTTGATAAACATACCTAGTGAAGAAAACAGAGATGACTATAGCATCAGTAATCACTAAATAATAATAATAATAAATAAATTATAAAAAACAAACATGCCTCTTGTGGTTTGGCCCCAATATTCTACCATATGGCATGTTCTTAAAATTAATACTACTGAGGTATATATGTTAAGAAGCAGTTTGGAAAAAGGAAAAAGATAGATGAAAATTTGAAAACTAAAAAAAAAAAAATGAGTTTATCATTACAAAACATAAATCTCTCTGGTAGGAAGGAAGAATCCCATTGTGAGAATAAGCAGAAATCTTTTTCTGTCTTCTGGGATTGGCCATTGTTCAATGGGAAATAAAGATTAAAACTGTAAAATTATTTTAGCAAGCTAAAAACAATTGCAAAATTCAAGGAGCCTTCACAACCTGAGGAAATTGGAGATTTCTATATTAGATCTAATATTTTCCACTTTTTTTTGTCTTGTGTCTATGGGAAAGATAGCTGTAAGATAGAGCAATTATTTGCATTCACATAGCTCTGTTTATAAACTTTAGTCTATTGATTAACCCCAATAAAATTTAAAAAATGCCAAGAATTTACATTGAAATTATTTTAGCTCACATGTTTATTGAGAATACATTATACACAAGACTGTTTGAGATTCTGAGAACTAAATAAATGAAATTTAAAAAATATATATGTACTTAAGGTACTACCAGAGGCAAGTCTTGAGGAAGGGGTGATTGGTAAAAAACCAATAACTAGAATATATGGAGATTTATATCATTATGTAACTAGCATGGAATTTTATTGGAGTAAAGATGGAGGAGCTAGTTGGATAAAGAATGAAGGTATAATTATCAAGTAATTTGAGCTCTATACTTATGTCAATTATAATGAAGTGAAGAACCCAATAATTGGTTCATTCTGTATTGTGTGTTGCACACGTAGCCCTAATTGTAAAGCATCATTATCCTTCTCTTAGAAGCTAAACTATGAATCCCCACTGTAAACCCTGGACCTCCCAACCTCTGTGGCCTCCCCCTTGTGTGGCAGCCCAGCATGACTTCTGATTATGAGGACCATGAGTCACTGCACATTGCTAGAACACACAGACGGGTGGCAGCAGTGCTTTTTCTTTTCCTTAGCTTAGCTATTATGTAGGGCACATCAGGGAAGTGTGTGCAAAATTGGCATCCAGGTGTTAAGGAAAAAGAAAAAAATACAGTGAATGTGCGAGGCTCAATTGAGCTCATTGTACTGTGTAGAAACCACTCTTGCTCCCGCTGCCCTTGAAACTGTCTGGAAGAATCACAAAAGAGCTGGGGTACAGTACAAAGAAAGCTTCAAGGGATACTTTCTAAAAGAAAGAATTAAAAGTAAAAGAAGAATAGCTGTCTTTGTTATAATAGCTAACTTAAAGAAGATACGGAGAGTCTTTAATTGTTATTATAAATTGACAACATTTCAGAAAATTGTAAAGGGGATAATGCCCCCATATAGAACAACTCTAAAAATGATTACTATCATTTTTTTCCTCCTCCTGTTCCTAAGCATGACACAGATGGCATGATTTGTGGAATTGGTTAGTATTTCCTTGCTTTCCTCTCATCCTGCTCTCCTTCATTCCATTTTTCTTCCTTCCATCCTTCCTTCCTCTATACCTTCTCTCTGTCTTCCTTTTGTCCTTCTCTTCCTCTTTCTTTCTTCATTACTGGCTTGTGTTTTTTGCTTGGAAGAATCTGATATATCTGGAATTAACAGTTGCTATAATAGTGTAAACACTATAGACTGCTATTATAAAAGCTGCTGAACTACTAGAGTCTCTGTTTTCACCTCTGTAAATTGTATACAATATGATTTGCTGCCTCAACTAGCTTTACACTAATTATATACATCATATCCTTCATACAGTTGTTGGCATTTACTGGGTTCTTTAGTAGTTTATGCAGTTGTTATTGTATAGCTCTACAGGTGATCCTTGCTTTGAGTATTTTTCACTGAGATAAATGACTGTAATAAATGTTAAAACAGTTATGTATTTTTAAATATTGCCAAATTGCATTATAAAAGTTCTGTGCAAATGTGATTTAACATTGTGATAAAACAAATACAGAAAAGTATAGCTTCTGTTTCTAATCCAAATTTTAAATGGATTACATACATAAATAGAATAAATAAAATCAAAAAGTCAAGAAGAAAATAAAAGCATTTATTTCCATAGTATTTTGTAGAAAGAATTTCCTGTACCAGAGGAGAAGGATAAAAGAATAAAGCTGATCATTTCATTGATTTTACTACAACTAAAACAACAGCAACAATTGCAAACATCAAAAGAGATGACAAAAACAAAAAGGCAAATAACAAACTTGGGTTTCCTTAATAGCATTTTCATTTCTTTAGCTTGCTTTATTGTAAGAATACAGTAAACATAAAAAATACACGTAACATACAAAATTGTCTATTCTGCTATTGGAAGTTTATATTAGTAAACAAATATAGAGAGTTAATTGGCAATGCTTTAGAATTTTGCTTACCCCCAGTTATTTTTATTTTATAAACATATCTTAAGGATATGACGTTGTATTTTCATTAAACAGTAGATCCTAATGTTGATGTTCTTGCTACTGCAGAGGCAAAACGTCAAGAAATGCCAAATAACACGAGCATGAAATACAATATATTCTTACTACAAAATAATATAAAGTGATTAAGCTGTTGTGGTAGAATAACATTTAATGACAAAAGCAATTATGATATTTTTAAATACAGAAAATCCCACGTATACACAGATTTTCTTCTGCCTCTGCCACTTGTGAAACAGCAAGGCCAGCCCATCCTCTTTATCTTCCTCCTCAGCCTACTCAAGGCGAAGATGATGAGGATAAAAGCGTTTAAGATGATTCATTTCCACTTTGTGAATGGCAAATACATTTTCTATTCCTTAGGGTTTCCTTAATAGCATTTTCATTTCTTTAGCTTGCTTTATTGTAAGAATACAGTAAATATAAAAAAAATACACGTAACATACAAAATCCGTTAATTAAGGGTCCTATTTCACTAATTGATGTTAATTGATCTAGATAGTTTTGTTATTTTAGCATTTTCCTAGTTGGTGGTTGGAATGTTGTAAACTTTATAATTTATTTATTTTTAGGTATATTTTTAATTAGTTGTAATACGATCAAATCTGGAATTGTTTTCAGCTCTATACTTAAGAGTTAACTTTATTTAAGTCTTAGTTGATAATAAAGCATAGAGGTTTCATAGTTTGGTCAATTTTAATAATTTGGCTGTGATTTTAGTCAGCAACCTATAAAATTGTATAGAATCAGCAACAAAGCAAAAGAGAGCTAGAATCCCATTGTAATGTAGGTTTTGGCACAAGATGGATGGTGCTGTGAGCTATGTAGCATATTTGCTGTTCTTGCACTAAGCAAATGACACTCCTTTATCTTTTGAAAAAGAAAAAATTCCAAAGTCTCAATTTCTAGACTACAAATTCTAAAACAGCATTTGAATCATATGACATTGTATAGAAAAATTAAAAAGTGACCCAAGTAATTGTATCTGTTTCTTTTCATTATCTTGAGCAAGTATTTGACCTTAGGTCCTCAAAAAGAATAGTGTTGTGTTCTATACAGACAAAAATCTATGCATCACAATTTGTAAAAGGGAACAACAAGAAGGGTTTTGTTGATACTGTGAATGAGGCAGGGAGTGGCAAAAGGTGAGGTTGAGCGGTGATATTGGGAGGGACAATGAAGATCCTTCCATAACAATTTAAAGGAGTCAGAGCTTTATGCTAGTAGTAATATGTATTATCAAATGCTTTTAGAAAAGGATTTTACAAAATAAGCTCTCGTACTGAGAATCTTCTATGTGCTAGTCACAGCAATGACCACTGGAAATGCACAGATTGTTTTACCTGGCCCAACTTATAAGAAACAATGATAATCTTGTGTAAAAAATGATAGAAAAAAGATGCAGAAGTTTTGGATGATAAGCATTGCAGCTAACTTGAAATGGGTATTACTGGGTTAGGCAGTGATATGTGTAAAGGATAGGTGATTAATCATTGAAAACCATTTTTAAAGTAAGCATTCCTCTAATAAAGATACATTTTTCTCACATTGTAAATACAGATATATATATGTAATATATATGTAAGTACAATATATATATAATATATATGTAAATACAGAAATATATATAATATATATGTAAATAAAATATATATATCTGTATTTACAATGTGATAAGGATATACATGTATTTGTATTCAATGTGAGAATTTACAATGTGTGTAAACTGAACAATTTACAATGTGAGGTTATATATATACATTTGAGCCCATAGTATTGTCCTAAAATATTACTTTCTTAAATATGATAATATGTAACTAACCCAGAACAATGGCTGACTCACGGTTTGATCTCTAACAAAAATTAATTAAAATCTTTGTACAACTTGTGAGTGTTAAATTCAAAAGTCATTTCTTCGGTTGTTATTTATTAACTATTAGCAAGTTTTAATTGGAAGTCAAGCCTGATAATCTGAAAAGTAAACAGAAGAAACTCTTTCCCCAATTAATGGACACTAGAGCTACAGTGACCTCTTGTATTTTTTTTCTCCAATTCCCACTGCTTAAGATACTGCTTATATTAACGGTCTTTCTATCACTTAGTGTTGCCAAAATCTAACACCAAAAGCACCCAGCAGAAACCGCATCCCCTTATCAAAACTGAGCAAATTCTCATTCATTGATTCAGTCTTTTGTAGGAATGAGGAATACGTGGTGGTTTCTTGATTTTTACCTTCAAAAGGCAGCAGGGACATTAACAAAGAAAGGGTTCTTTTTGAACATATGTGGTACTTTTGTTGTTGTTGCTGTTGTCATTGTTTAAAATCTAACTCAATCTAAAATGGTTAAGATTTTGTGACCATGGCCAGGCTTAATTAGAAGTCTCAGGACCTAAAACCAAAATTCCCTTGTGTAAATCAATAACAGAGACAGAATTTTATTTATAGAACAAAGAGATAGCACACTTCAAATCCTCTGTTGCATTAATTGGGTTGGCAAAAGACTGGAAACTATTATTTAAAAATCCTAATTAATGCTTGACATTTGTTATAGAATGCAACAATTTACAAAGTTTACATAGGCTTTTTAAAGTTTAATCTTAAAATTTCCTGTGGAGTGTATTAGATGTGTATTAATAAATGACAAGTTTTATAAGTGACAGGATCAAAACCAATAATTAGAGCAAGCAGATGCTGGAGAGCCAGTGTAACTGTAGTGCCGGAGTAACAAGCATGGGCTCTGGAGTAAAGCACACCAGAGTTTGAATTTTGACAATGTTATTACTGTATAACTACTGATTAATTGTAAGTGGACTATAATTAACTCTCTTTATTAGCACAATGACAATAACCATATCTATTCTATATGGTTCTTTTGAATATAGAGTAGGCAATATATATAAAAACACTGTTTACTGCCTGAAAGAGAGAAAACATTCACTGAATGTCACCCAGTTTTATTACATGTGTCAAGATCTTAATCTCTGGTACCTACTTCATGGTTTTTATTTTACATGTTAGCATTGTGGTGGGTAGACTACAAATTGGTCACCAGGATATCTGGGCCTAACCCATGGATCCTATAAATATTACCTTATTTGGAAAAATAGCCTTTGCAAATGTGTTTAAGTTAGGGATCTTGTGATACGGAGATGATTCTGGATTATTTGAGTAGGCCTTTAATGCCATTACAAGTTCTTTTATAAGAAAGAGCAGAGGGAGATTTGATATACAAACAGAGGACAAGGAGATGTGAAGATGAAGGCAATAATTGGAGTGACAGACACAAGTACCAAGGAATCCTGGCAGTCACTAGAAGGTGGAAGAAGCAAGGAATCAACGCTCCTATGGAGGTTTTGAATGGAGTGTGGCTCTGCTGACACATTTGATTTCAGACTTCTGACCTCCAGAATTGTGACAAAATAAATATCTGTTATTTTAAGCCACCAAGTTTGTAGTAGCTTGTCACAGTGGCAGGAGAAAACTAATAATAACTATGCATATTCATTAACTTAATAACTTCTGTTTATTCTTATGTAGTATATTGATAGCTACTAATATGAGAAGAGTAGCTTACCTTATTTTTGTTTTAACATGTAGGACAGGCCAGTCAGCTTTTGATACAGTGTATCATTTACCAGCAATCGTAGGAAACATTTCTCTTGGCAAGATCTTTGAATATAGGGAATTAAAAAATTCTGCATTAGCTGATATCACTCCACCTGCTGTAGAGCCAGAGTGCTCTTTGAGGATGCAAATGAACCAGGCACACTTCAGCCCCAGGACATATGGATTAATCACTTACCCCTGTGTTGTTCCTTTCACCTATAATGGTATGTTCTTATTATATATGTAAATAAAGGAGATATTTTTAGGGGATAAATGAAAACGTTGTAGTATAAAGAATATTTTGGGAAATGAAGTAGAGCATTTGGAAGACTTCCAGATTTATAATATTTTAAATATTTTTTAAGCTATCCATAGGAATATAGCTTCCTATTTTTAAAAACACAATTTTTAATCAGATGATTAAAATGAATTTGAAAAATGATTTGCTCACCAACAGACAGATTTTTTTCTCAATTCTGAGGATGCCAGATTTTCTGAAAAATGATAGTTTTGTCCCAGGAACTATAAACTGTAGTTGAAAATAATTTAACGTAAGTTCAAGATCTCTCAGTATATAAAGCTTAGTATTTTTGCTCTGACAAAAATTGTGTCTCAATATCCCATAAATATGTACTTGTATTATGTACCCACAAAATGTTTTTTCAAACTGTGTCCCAATGAAAGTGTTAAGATTCTCACCCCAACCCAAATTCTAAAGCAGGAATTCTTACCCTAGGAACTTGGAACACTTAGGAATTCAGGGAAATTGAGTGGAGATTTTTGTAAATAGATATTTATTTTCATTTTGCTAAGTAGAGGTTTCACATTTTTTACTAGGTTTTCACAGTGTTGTGTTTCAAAAACACTGAGAGCTTAATGAGAGGCCAAGGCAGGTGGATCCCTTCAGATTCAGAGTTTGAGACTAGCCTGAGCAATATGCTAAAAAAAAAAAAAAAGTCTCCTCAAGAATACAACATTAGTCAGGCATGGTGGCACATGTATGCAGTCCCAGCTACTCAGGAGGCAAGAAGATTGTTTGAATTCACGAAGCAGAGGTTACAGTGAGCCAAGATCCAGCCACTGCACTCAAATCAGGGTCATCAAGTGAGACTCTGTACCCACCCCCCCAAAAAAAGAAATGAACAAAAGCAACAAAACACACACACAAACACATAAAAAATAGCTTAAAATAAATCTACTTTTTAAATCTAGCACGAGCTTAGTTATCACACAGTTTTGACCAATGGAAGCTTGTATCCCAAATTGGTTTTTTTTTTGAGTTTGATTGATTGATTGAGACAGGGTCTTGCTCTGTTGCCCAGGCTGAAGTGCAGTGGCCTAATCAAGTTCACTGCAGTATTAACTTTCTGGGCTTAAGCAGTCATCCCACCTTATGTCCCCAGTAGCAAGAACTACAGGCATATGCCACCACACCTGGCTCATTTTTTGTAGAGATGAGGTTTTGCTAAGGCTGGTCTCAAACTCCTGAGCTCAAGCAAATCACCAGCCTGGGCCTCCCACAATGCCACAGGAGGCATGAGTGACTGCACCTGACACTTCATTTCAGTTTTAGATTGTTTAGAAGCCAGTGATTATCAGCAATTATAGGAATCTAAGAATGCTGACACAACACCATAGATTCAGCCCATATGTTCAATGTTGATATTATTTTTCATTCTATTGTTTGCCTTCATCTCGCCTATCAGCTATATGTCTACCTTAAAGTTTCTCATTCAAGTAGCTTAAAATATATCCTGTCCTAACTTTGCTTACATACATGTGATTTTTCTTTCTTTCTGGTCTTTACCACCTTTTTGAATTTTATTTCAATTCCTCCTTCTCATAAAAACAAGGCTAGTTTTAGTTGATCAGTGCAGCAAAGACCACACGTTGGGCCACACAATTAGCTCTAGCTATAGAATATTAATGGGAGTGGCAGACACCACTTCCAGGCCTGGACTATGTAATATTCTAGATATTCTGTTCACTTTCTCTCCTCTTTTATTCATTTGATAACCAAGGAATAATATTTAGGGAAGGCCCTAGGGCATGGCAGAACCCCCAAACAGGAAAAGACTGGCCGCTTCAGTCATTAATTAGAAGTATACCTGCCCAAAACTACTTGAACTATGAAAGAGAAATTGTCCATTATTGTGTTAAACGCTTTATAATTTAGGATCGTTTGCTACAGTTGCTTATGTAATCTCTCACCTAGAAATTCCTTAGTCTCAATTTTCTAGTTTTCTCTCTGTTTATGGATTCTTGAGATTGGGTCTATGATTCTATCATTGGCAGACTAATCAAGTTCTTTCTTTCTTCATCAGTTTCATCTGCTGTCACTGAAGTTTAAGATATAACCTTTGTGTTTTACTGTATCTGGGTGTCTATGAACTTAAATATTTCTATGAATAAGAATAGGTCAGTTTTGATGTTCATCATCATACATTCTTTGTTCTTCTTAGCCCATGGTCATTTTTACGTGCTTTCGACAATTAAAGCCATTTACATCTAGAGGAGAGATGAACTCTGCAGGTCATTCAGCACTTCCTGTCTACAGCTTGTACTTTAGAAAAAAACATCTAAGACTAACACCCCCCTACTCCAGTTTACTGTAGACATTGGATGTTATCTTGGTGTCTGAACTAGGGTAAAAAAATCTTCAACAGATAGCAGTTGGGTAGAGAGTAAATGCCTGACTTCTGCTTAGAGGTGGCTAACGCTGTAACAGATTCAGATATTTTGAATAATATCGAGAAAATAATGTCTATAAATACAAGAGAAGGAGGGATTGTCTGGCTCTTTTTAAATTTTATTGATGCCCTGACCAAAGAACCAAAGGCTAATGGCTAAATAAGGGCCAGAGAGCTTCTGTTGGACCTTTTAGGGTCTTGTCAACTACAGTGGAATCATGAAGCCAAGTTCCTGGAAAGAAGGATTCTGTGGTGCTAAGGCAAACACATAGTGTATGGTTTCCAGGTCTTACCCAAGGGCACCTACAGCCGATTACTCAAGTAACATATACCTGGTAAAAGGGGAATAATAAGACAGTCTGAGGACTACTGTCCACAGGGACCAGCTATAGTCTGAATGTTTGCCCCGTCCTAAATTCATGTTGAAACTTAATCGCCTATAGAACAGTATTACTAGGTGGAGGTTTTACGAGTGATTGGGTTATGAGGGCTTTCCTTCATGAATGTGAACCATTCATATCAGGTGGCTAAGGAGTAGTCCATAGTAAAATGGGCTTGTGACAACTGTGAAATAGTCCAGGAAGGACCAGTGGATACAACTAAGTTCTGTTAATGTGCAGCTTAGATAGCCTAGTTGAGCAATCATCTGATTCAATGCTGAAGCTGCTGATTTTATAGGCATGATTTACTGGCTAATGCTATTGTAAACTCAAACTATTGATAACATAGTGTACATCAATAGTGTTCATAAATCAGCATTTCTAAAGTATTGCCTTTAATTAAATAATTGTCCTTTCTTCCTTTTGATCATTTTCAGGACTGCATCTGTTTGAAATTCCCTTACATATAAATTATGAATGAGAGAATAAAAATACATATTAATGAATATAAATTCCCACTGAATTCTGGTAAAAATTATGGTTACTTTGATAAAATTAAGATGAGTTTTAAAACCTAGTTTGGAAAAGGTCAAGTAATGTTATGTACATCAAGAGAAAGGAAAATGATAGAAAGGCATAGGTGAATAATGTATAATAATTTTATGTAATCGAAGTTAATAACCAGAGGAAAATTCAAAAACCACAAAGCATTTATAAATCAAATTTAAATTTATTTAATTTTCAAAGATATACATGAATAGGAGATTGACTTGGCTAGTTCTTATGTCTGGGTTAAATCACTGAACTGTTAGGCTGCCTATACAATATCACTAATGTGACTCAATGAATTAATAAAGTTTGGAAGCACAGAGAACAGGACAATCTGTGCCACACGGATGGAAAACACATGAAGAAAAAATCATGTTCTCAGTTTTACCAATTCTATAACTCTCATTCCTCAAGCTCTGAATTGTTTTTGCAAATAAATAAAAGTAAATACCTGAAGTTACAAAGCTGGCTTTCATGTATAGGCTTTTATAACTTCTATAAGCCATTATGAACTATCTCAGAATTGACAGCCTATCTTTTAGTCCAGACACTGAATGCACTTGAATAGTTTTATTTGCTGTATTGTCGGCTTTATGTAGACACAGCTGAAAGGAGACATTTCACAGCTCTGCATTAACAAAATGCTCATGCAATAAAGGTTATGACTTAGCAAAAAAGCCAAAGGGAATATAAAAAGGCTCATTCTGGAAATGCAGTCTTCCTTTACAGAGGCTAATTACAGAAGACTTCTATACCTTTCTGTGTCTTGGACACTGGAAGGAGAATTTTTCTGATGCATATTCACTGGATGAATTAGGTGCTCTCACTAGTTCAATAGTACACCAAGTCATTGTCATACTGGATTATGTTGTTAGTAGCCAGCCTGGTCTCATGTTGCTCTCAACAACTAAAGAAAACTAAAATGACTGGAAGAAAAATAAAGGATAAAAATGACACTATGTATTTCATTGGCAGTGTCGTCCTCTGTTGTCATGTGGATAATCAATTCATATTCAACTTTGGTAATTCTCTGCTAATACTCATGGCCACAGATGTTACTGATTATTGATGATCATAAATGAAGTCAAGTCAATGCCTGTTTTTTTTTTTTTTTTTTTTTAGACAGAGTCTCACTCTGTCGCCAGGCTGGAGTACAGTACTGGCACATCTCAGCTCACTGCAACCTCCGCCTTCCAGCTTCAAGTGATCCTCCTGCCTCAGCCTCCCTAGTAGCTGAGATTATGGGTGCATACCACCACTCCAATGTAACTTAGTGTATTTTTAGTAGAGACGAGGAGGTTTCACCATGTTGGCCAAGATGGTCTCAATCTCTTGACCTCATGATCAGCCCGCCCCAGCCTCCCAAAGTGCTGGGATTACAGGCATGAGCCACTGCACCTGGCCAAAGTCATTGCCTCTTAAAAATCTTGCCACACTCTTATTTCTCAGTTACCTAATGCGTCAGACAACCTGGACTGCCTTTTCAGTCATTAAGAATTTATAGTTTCCTGGGGATCTCTGGATAACCTTTCATTTTAAGAAAACAGAATAGGGAATTACTGTGTGCTCAGAAATACTACCACTTCAAAAGCTAAAGATTCATTTAAATTTTGATATGTGAACATGTGAGTCCTGAAAATACTAACAATTTATGTTTAGAATTTTATAAGAAGATGAAGAATATTTTTCAGAAGTGTAGGTGCAATTGATCATTGGCCCTTAACTCTGTTTCTTGACACTATAAGTATAAAACTAATGTCATGGTTTTTAAAAAAAATTATACTTTAAGTTCTGGGGTACATGTGTAGAACATGCAGGTCTGTTACACAGGTATACATGTGTCATGGTGGTTTGCTGCACCCATTAACTCGTCATCTATTTTAGGTATTTCTCCGTCCGTCCCACCGCGTTCCACAGGCCCCCATTGTGTGATCTTCCCCTCCCTGTGTCCATGTATTCTCATTGTTCAACTCCCAACTATAAGAGTGAACACGTGGTGTTTGGTTTTTAGTTCTTGTGTTAGTTTGCTGAAAATGATGGTTTCTAGTATCATTCATATTTCTGCAAAGGACAAAAACTCATTCTTGTTTATGGCTGCATAGTACATTCCCACTACATTGTAAAAGTGTTCCTATTTCTCCACATCCTCTCCAGCATCTGTTGTCTCTTGATTTTTTAATGACTGCTGTTCTAACCGCTGTGAGATGGTATTTCAATGTTGTTTTGATTTGCACTTCTCTAATGACCACTGATGCTGAGCATTTTTTCATGTTTGTTGGCTGCCTGAATGTCTTCTAAAAAGTGCTTGTTCATACCTGTTCACCCACTTTTTGATGAGGTTGTTAGTTTTTTTTCCTGTAAATTTGTTTAAGTTCTTTGTAGATTCTGGATTTTGTAGATTCTGGATTTTGTAGTTCTTTGTAGATTCTGTAGATTTTGTCAGACAGGCAGCTTGCAAAAATTTTTTCCCATTCTATTGCTGGTTTATTCTAATGATTGTTTCTTTTGCTGTGCAGAAGCTCTTTAGTTTAATTAGATCCCATTTATCTATTTTGGTTTTTGTTGTTTTAGTCATGAAGTCCTTGTCTATGCCTATGTCCTGAATGGTATTGCCTAGGTTTTCTTCTAGGGTGTTTATGGTATTAGGTCTTATGTTTAAATATTTAATACATCTGGAGTTAATTTTTCTATAAGGTATAAGGAAGGGACTCAGTTTCAACTTTGTGTACATGGCTAGCCAGTTTTCCCAACACCATTTATTAAACAGGGAATCCTTTCCCCATTGCTTGTCTTTGTCAGGTTTGTCAAAGGTCAGATGGTTGTAGATGTGTGGCATTATTTCTGAGGCCTCTGTTCTGGTCCATTGACCTATATCTTTGTTTTAGTACCAGGACTATGCTGCTTTGATTACTGTAGCCGTTTAGTATAGTTTGAAGTCAGTTAGTGTGATGCCTCCAGCTTTGTTTTTGCTTAGGATTGCCTTGGCTATACGGACTCTTTTTTGCTTCCATATGACATTTAAGGTGTTTTTTTCTCAATGCCATGAAAAAAGTCAATGGTAGCTTGATGTAGATAGCACTGAATATATAAATGACTTGGGGCAGTATGGCCATTTTCATAATATTGATTCTTTGTAACCATGGCGTGGAATGATTTTTCCATCTGTTTTTTGTGTCCTCTCTTATTGTCTTGAGCAGTGGTTTCTAGTTCTCCTTGAGTAGGTCTTTCATATCCCTTGTTAGTTGTATTTCTAGGTATTTTACTTCCTTTGTCGCAGTTGTGAAAGAAAGTTCACTCATGATTTGGTCCTCTGTCTATTGCTGGTGTGTAAGAATGCCTGTAATTTTTGCACATTGATATTGTATCCTCAGACTTTGCTAAAGTTGCTTATCAGCTTAAGGAGATTTTGGACTGAGACTATGGGGTCTTCTAAATATACAATCATGTATATGAGTTCCTCTTTTCCTAATTGAATACGCTTTATTTCTTTTTCTTGCTTGATTGCCCTGGCCAGAACTTCCAATATTATGTTGAATAGGAGCGGTAAGAGAGCGCATCCTTGTCTTGTGCCAATTTTCAAAGGGAATGCTTACGGTTTTTGCCCATTCATTATGGTATTGGCTGTAGGTTTGTCATAAATAGTTCTAATTATTTTGAGATATTTTCTATAGCTACATTATTTATTGAGAGATTTAAGCAAAAAAATTTTGTCGAAGGCCTTCTCTCCATCTATTGATATAATCACGTAGTTTTTGTTTTTGGTTTTGTTTATGTGGAGTACTACGTTTATAGATTTGTCTATGTTGAATCATCCTTGCATCCCAGGGAAGAAGCCGACTTGATTGTGATGAATAAGCTTTTTGATGTGCTGTTGAATTTGGCTTGCTAGTATTTTATTGAGGATATTCACATCAATGTTCATCAGGGATACTGGCTGAAATTTCCTTTTTTTTGTTGTGTCTCTGCCAGGTTTTGGTATCAGAATGATGTTGGTCTCATAAAATGAGTTATGGAGGATTCCCTCTCTGTATTGTTTGAAATAGTTTCAGAGGGAAGGGTACCAGCTCCTCTTTGTACCTCTGGTAAAATTTGGCTATGAACTCATCTGGTCTTGGGCTTTCTTTGGTGTAGGCTATCAATTGCTGTCTCAATTTCAGACCTTGTTTATTCAGGGATTCAACTTCCCCGTTTAGTCTTGGGAGAGTGTATGTGTTCAGGAATGTATCCATTTCTAGAGTTACTGTTTTTTTTTTTTTTTTTTTTTTTTTTATAGAGCTGTTTGTAGTAATTTCTGATGGTAGTTTGTATTTCTGTGGGATTGGTGGTGATATCCCATTTATCATTTTGTAATGCATCTATTTGATTCTTCTCTCTTTTCTTCTTTATTAGTTTGGTTAGCAGTCTATTTTATTGATCTTTTCAAAAAGCCAGCTACTGGATTCACTGATTTTTTTTTTTTTTGAAGAGTTTTTTGTGTCTCTGTCTCCTTCAGTTCTACCCTGATCTTAGTTACTGCTTGTCTTCTGCTAGCTTTTAAATTTGTTCTTGAATCTTTAGTTCTTTTAATCGTGATGTTAAGGTGTCAATTTTAGATCTTTCGTTTCTCTTCTGGGCATTTAGTGCTATAAATTTCCCTCTATACACTGCTTTGTGTCCCAGAGATTCTGGTACAGTATGTATTTGATCTCACTGTTTTCAAAGAACATTTTTATTTCTGCCTACATTTTATTATTTATCAAGTAGACATTTGGGAGCAGGTTGTTCAGGTGCCATAAAGTTGTGCGGTTCTGAGTTAATTTCTCAATATTGAGTTCTAATATGATAGCACTGTGATCTGAGAGACTGTTTTTTACAATTTATGTTCTTCTGCATTTGCTGAATTTTCTACTTCCAATTAGTGTTCAATTTTAGAATAAGTGTGATGTGGTGCTGAGAAGAATGTATATTCTGTGGATTGGGGGTGGAGAGTTCTGTAGATGTCTACTAGGTCCACTTGGTCTAGATCTGAGTTCAAGTCCTGGATATCCTTGTTAATTTTCTTTCTTATTGATCTAATATTGACAGCGAGGCGTTAAAGTCTCCCACTATTAATGTGTGGGAGTGTAAGTCTCTTTGTAGGTCATTAAGAACTTGCTTTAAGTATCTCAGTGCTCCTGTATTGGGTGCATATATATATTTAGGATAGTTAGCTCTTCTTGTTGCATTGATCCCTTTACCATTATATAATGCCCTTCTTTGTTTCTTTTTATCTTTGTTGGTTTACAATTCTTTTTATCAGATACTAGGATGGTAATCCCTGCTTTTTTGATTGGTCTCCATTTGCTTGGTAAATCTTCCTCCATAACTTTATTTTGAGCCTATGGATGTCTTTGCATGTGAAATGGGTCTCTTGAATACAGCACACCAATGGTTCCTGACTCTATTGAATTTGCCAGTCTGTGTCTTTTAATTGGGGCATTTAGCCCATTTTCATTTAAGGGATATACTTTTATGTGTGAATTTGATTCTGCCCTTTTGATGCAAGCTGCTTGTTTTGCCCATTAGTTGATGCAGTCACTTTATAGTGTCGATGATCTTTACAGTTTGGTATGTTTTTGCAGTGGCTGGTAGTGGTTGTTCCTTTGCATGTTTACTGCTTCCTTCAGGAGCTCTTAAGGCAGGCCTGGTGGTGACAAAATTTCTCACCAGTTGCTTGTCCATAAAGGATTTTATTTCTCCTTAGCTTATGAGGCTTAGTTTGGTTGGATATGAAATTCTGGGTTGAAAATTTTTTTCTTTAAGGATGTTGAATATTGGCCCCCACTATTTTCTGGCTGGCAGGGTTTCTGCTGAGAGATCCTCTGTGAGTCTGATGGGCTTCCCTTTGTAAGTAACCCGACCTTGCTCTCTGGCTGCCCTTACCATTTATTCCTTCATTTCACCCCTGGTGAATCTGACACTTTTATGTCTTGGTGGTGTTCTTCTTTAGCAATATCTTTGTGGTGTTCTCTGTATTTCCTGAGTTTGAATTTGGCCTGCCTTGCTATGGTGGGAAAGTTCTTCTGGATAATACCCTGAAAAGTGTTTTCCAGCTTTGTTTAATTCTCTTGGTCACTTTCAGGTACACCAATCAAATGTAGATTTGGTCTTTTCACATCATGCCATATATCTTGGAGGCTTTGTTCATTTCTTTTTATTCTTTTGACTCTAATCTTGCCTTCTCACTTGATTTCATTTAGTTGGTCTTCAATCTCTGATGTCCTTTTTCCACTTGATCAACTCCACTATTGAAACTTGTGTATGAGTCATCAAGTTCTTGTGCTGTGTTTTTCAGCACCATCATAAACATCGTTTATGTTCTTCTCTACATAAGTGACATGATGGAGCTTGTTATTTTAGTTAGCCTTTCATCTAACCTTTTTTCAAGGTTCTTAGCTTCCTTGTCTTGGGTTAGAACATACTCCTTCAGCTCAGAAAAGTTTGTTATTACCCACCTTCTGAAGCCTGCTTCTGTCAGTTTGTCAAACCCATTCTCCATCCAGTTCTGTTCTATTGCTCGTGAGGATCTGTGATCTTTTGGAGGAGAAGATGCTTTCTTGTTTCTGGAGATTTCAGCCTTTCAGCTCTGGTTTCTTCCCATCCTCGTGGATTTATCTACCTTTTGTCTTTGACACCGGTGACCTTCAGATGGGATCACCGAATGGATGTCCTTTCTGTTTATGTTCAAACTATTTCTTTCTGTTTGTTAGTTTTCCTTCTAACAGTCAGGCCACTGTGCTACACGTGTGGTGGAGTTCGCTGGAGTTTCACTCCAGATGCTGCTTGCCTGGGAATCACCAGCAGGGGCTGCAGAAGAGCAAAAATTGTTGTCTGTTCCTTCCTCTGGTAGCTTCGTTCCAGAAGGGTACCTGCCAGATGCCAGCCAGAGCTTGCCTGTATGAGGTGTCTGTCAACCCCTGTTGGGAGGTGTCTTCTAGTCAGGATACATGGGTGTTAGGGACCCACTTGAGGAGGCCGTCTGTCCCCTACTAGAGCTGGAGTGCTGTGCTGAGATCCACTGCCCCTTCCGAGCTGCCAGGCATGAACATTTTAAGCCTTCTGAAGCTGAAACCACAACTGTCCTTTTTCCAAGGTGCTCTCTCCCAGGAAGGTGGCCGGGGCTCTATTTATAAGTCCGATGGGCTGCTGCCTTTTTTCAGAGGTGCGCTGCCCAGCAGGAAGGAAGTCCAGTGACAGACATCCTGCAGAGGCCTTGCTAAGCTGCCGTTGGCTCCACCCAGGTGCTGCACAAACTTCCCAAAGACTTGGTTTACACAGGAGAGGTGAAAACCACCTACCTGAACCTCAGCAATGGCAGACACCCCTCCCACTGCCAAGCTCAAACACCCCCGGTCAAGCTTAGACTGCAGTGCTGGCTGTGATAATTTCAAGCGTGTGGATCTTAGCTTGCTGGTTTTCAGGGAGCAGGGACTTGCCAAGCCAGATCACTTGGCTCCCTGGATTCACTCCCCTTTTTCAGGGAAATGAGCAATTCTGACTCACTGGTTTTCCAGGTGCCATTGGGTTATAAGTGGGGAGGGGGGGGAAACTGCTGTGGCTAAAACAGCTGCCCAGTTTCATGCCGGAAACACGAGGCACTGGTGTTAGAGGCACCAGAGGAAATCTCCTGGTCTGTGAGTTGTGAAGACTGAGGGAAAAGTGCAGTATCTGAGCCAAAGTGCCAGTGTCAGGAAAAGTCCCTAATGGCTTCCCTTGGCTAGGAGAGGGAGTTCTCGTCCCCTGTGCTTCCCAGGTGGTGATATGCCACCCTGCTTCTGCTTCTGTTCACCTTCCCTGGGCTGCACCCACTGTCTGTCTAATGGGTCCGGATGAGATGAACCAGGTACCTTAGTTGGAAATGTGGAGATGACTCGCCGTCTGCATTGCTTTCCCTGGGAACTGCGCACCAGAGCTGTTCCTATTTGGCCATCTTGGTAGACAAGCTGGCACTAAATTTGTTTAGAAACTTGTTCAATAGTGACTGGCTTGGTATAGGGAACAGAATTCTATCTCTTGACATCAATTTAATCGGAATTTTTGGTTTCATTTTTGAGATGACCATTAAGATGTATTTGTGTTAATAAATCTAACATTTACATACAGTTCTGTAGATCTGGGCTGCATGATCTGTATAATCTTTTCTAATTGCGTATAAATGAGGTCTTTTGAAGGTTTTGTCTGCCAAAGGTTTAGAAGCTAAAATAGAAATAGGATTGGAACTCAAGCTTTCTGGCATGGTAGTCACAGCTTTTTAAAAAAAATGTTTCCATGCAATAAGAAACACCCAAAGTAATATTTCATTTAAAAAAGTGATTTTTTAAGACTCTGAACTCTTCACAGAACCAGAGAAATATACTGTGATGCTTAAAAACATGGTTTAAAGGCAGTTATAGATTTCTAGACCAACTCTATAACTTACAACTTGCTTATTTAATATGTAAAAAACAGTAATAACATTTCTTTATGAGATTCTTCCATAATTCTTAATATAGCTTAGAGAGAAAAAAGTGGGAATATAGAATAAAACAGTTTAAGGGATTTTAAAATATAGTAAGTTATCTAAAGATATATTTAATTGTAGTTCCAAGAGAATGGGAATGAAAATATGACAGATAAAAGTTGAATGAGAGATGCATCTTTCCAAATACCTTCTGTAGATTCAAGCAATTGTGAGAATATCAAGCAACATACATAAAAAGTTATACACATCTTGAAACATCATTATGAAGTTTAAACTACCAAAAATAATAGCAAAATTAAAGCTGAAGAGAAGGGAGAGATGTAAAAGAGAGATAATTTCCAGAGGTTAGAATATAGATTATCAGCTAATTTCTCAAGAGCAAAAAAGTAAAATTCAAATACAGAGCTTTGATAACACCAAAGTGTTTAAAGTAAAATTTCTCAATCTAAAATTTTACTTTAACCAAAAAATACTTTCAAAAATGAAGAAAATTAAAGACATTTCAGAGAAGCAAAAGAAACGAGGAGCTAAGTTGTAAAATTAGTAGGTAATCTGAATGATTTGTGAAAAGGTTCCAGGGACAGAATTAAAATACATGACACGGGGAATGTATGTAAGTTACCAGGGCTACATCAGCATTAACATACTTAAGATTATTTTAGGTCTCAGAAGTAAAAATATTTGTCAGTTTTAGACTTTTATATTATGTATGTATGTCACTATTCTTAAGGAAACCAATAAATAAATGAATAATCAACCAAACAATATTGTACTTCCACAACTACCTGAGAAAAAGAATTAAAGATGAGGAAAAAATAATCAGTGAAAAATGTTAAGAAAATGGAAAAGGAAATAAATGCAGTTGGACACTTCTAAAGTGCCAAGGAAAATGGTAGATACAAATTCAGTGATACTACTTATTACAGTCAATAGAAATGGAATAAATGCTCAAACAGAGTTACAAGGATTTTTAGTCTGGATTTTTAAAAAGTAAAAAGATTAAAAATGCAAAAACTGGTCAAGAGAAAATTTACAGAATTAGGGGACACAAAATGTGTTTTAAGGCAAGTCGCATTATTTCATAATTTAAGAAAAACTAAAGTGGTATCACAAAATGATTTAATATATCAATGCAATATAAAATATATTCAATACAATATAAAATATATAAATTTGTATATTTTAATACAATATATAAAGCCAAAACTAAGAAAACATAAGGAGGTATAGACAAATTTTTAATATGTTGGGATATTTTAAAACACTTATTTTAGAAAATGCAGAAAAAGCTGATAGAAATGTCGAAGGAAACAGTTCATTTAGCACTCTCACTGGACAGCCTTTTACAGGATATCATGCCATAAAAGTTTAAATTATGCATTGTCTTAATACATTGACAGTGTTTAAAATGGATTCTATGGGTTACAAAGGAAGTTTCAACAATTTTGAAGTCATTGAAATGATAGTACATTCTCTGAAAACAATATTGTTAAGCTAAAAATCTATAATAAAAGTATAACTAGAAATGCCTTAGATATTTTTAGAATTTACAAAACATATTTCTAAATAATTCAAAGCTCAACTATGCAATAAAAATGGAAGTTATAAAATAGCTTAAATGTAACAATGTGAAAAGTATTACTACATTTTAAAGCTTATGTAAAGCAGCTAAACCAGTATTTAGAGGTTAATATATAGCTTGAAATTCCTAATCATTAACATTTTAACTATCATGAATTTACATAATGAACAGTAAATGGAGCACAGTATCCCAATATTGGTATGAAGTAAACAGTAAAGAGCAGAGATTAATGAGAGAAAACCACATACACACAGACACATGCACCCAAACATATAGTAGCTCAATATATCGAAAAGTTGATTTTCTGTAAGAAATAATAAATTTGGCAACTTTTAGATGAAATTCATCAGAAAAAAATATTTAATTATAACCAGTAATAGAATTAAATAATTCTTATTATGTACCAGCAATAGAATTGAGGGCTGTTCTTTGACAACATGGACATTAAAACAATAATAAAACTCAAAATATAAATTCATATTTCAGTAAAATATCAGTAGAAGAATATTCAAAGAAGCTTTATTTTTGAAATACACTGAAAACAATTCAAAAGCCTATCAAGGGTAAAATGGATAGATAAGTTACAGTATTTTCTATAGTAAGTTCTACACAAGTTAAAAATTCTGTGTATACACATCATGGGTAATTCTCTAAGACTTAATATTGAACAAAGTAAACCAGGCACAAAAAATATACATCACATGATTTCATTTACATAAAGTTCAAAATTAGTCAAAGTTGATGATGAAAATAGATTAATTGTGGTTACCAATGGGGCACTGGATTTGTTTTTTAAGCTTGATCTGGGTGGTAATTACATGAATATGCACATCAGTAAAAATTCAATATGTTGTATACTTAAGGTTTATGTACATTATAAATATATAACACAAAGTATTTCAATAAGAAAGCATTATGGACAGATCTTTGTCAATAAATTTGAACAACACAAGATTAAATATATAAATTTTCAGAAAAATATAACTTACCCCAATTCCCAAACTGACTTTATCCTGAATTGTCTTGTGACTACAAAATAATTCTACAAGTAAATGTTTACTACACCTTGCAAACAGATATCAGTAAACCACACTTATGCACACACAGAATCACACACAATTGACGGACTGAAATGGTATTGGCAAATAATTAGTATCCTCAGTAAACTGATAAAGAGCTAAAAGAAGGGAAGAGAGAAAAGCAAGCAAAATTGATACAGGATGATAAACTGAAAGACATTGAAAATGACTGGTGTTGAATTAGCAAAGCGGCATAAGAAAACTTGGTTGTTAGATATATTTCTCTAAAATATTTAATAATGCATAGTAGTTTACTAATAGATTTTTAAATTATGCTATAAGTTTGTACATGAAATTCAAAAAAGAAGATATATGTTACATCTAGTGTTAACTCCCACAATTGCTAACACATAGCACAGGAAGCCAAAGACTTCATAAGAGGGCTTGGTGAGGGTCCTGGTTTTCTTTAAGTTAAAATGTATGTGTGTAAAACAGGGCTTCATTTACTGAAGTTCTACAGGAGCTAGGAACAACCAGGTGATATCTCTGTGAGTCCACATTGATAGATATTCCATTTTTCAGGTTTCTAATGTAAATCCTGGTCCTACATAGATAGCATGTTTGAAGAGGAGGCAAGGGTCCATCATAGATGAGAAAAAAGAGTAAAGGATTAACTTTTTCATTATCTCCTATTTATGAATTATAAATTGGGTCTCAGAAGGCTGTGAGACCCCAGGAACAAGGAGTATGTTGGCCACCTTTGCATACTTCCATTCTTAGAGATATGTTATTATAATACTAACATGGTATTTGCATTTCATCTGGTTTAATCTGCCGAGATTACAATAGCCCAATTGAAACATATTTATGTTGTGATGAATAAAACATATGCATAAAATTGAATATGACATGCTTGTATTACATCTATTTTTGTATATTTTGAATTCAGAATAGCTAATGATTAGTTCTGATACCATACTTTCAGAATTTTTCTTGGATATCTTTCAAGCACTGTAGGCTTGCTACAATCCTTAGGATCCTGAGAATCCTGTCCAAATTCTGGCTGAGACTATTCCAAAAATATTAGTTATGTTTTTAAAATACTGTTGTATTCATTTTATGGGGCTATATAGTCTCTGAATGATTTTTTTTTTATGGGAAGGTGTTGTTATAATTATATAATTACTCACTGCAATTGAGTTCTGAAAATGGTTGTCGAGTTAGGAAGTCAAGCCACGTTGCTGCTATGGTCTGAAGATTTGTTCCCCCTGCCCCACTCTCGCATGCACAGATTTATGTGTTGAATTCTTATTAACAAGATGAAAGTATCAGCAAGTTGATCATTCATAAAGGTAAAGCCCTCATAGATGGAATCAATGCCCTTTGTAAGAGGTCTTATGGAGTTACCTTGTCCATTCCTCTATTCGAGAAGACAATGAGAAGGCATCCACTATGGAAGGAAACTCACATGGGATACAAAATCTTCTAATTCCTAAGTCTTGGACTTGCCAGCCTCCAGAACTATTGTAAAAAAAAAATTTCTGTTATTCATAAGCCACACAGTTGATGGTATTTTGTTTAGCAGCCCAAACAGACAAAGACATGGACTATACTTAAAGCAGTGCATTTTACATGTAAGTCACATAACATCTTATTTTAAAGCTCGGACACAGTCATAGACTGTTTTAATCAAATTGGATGACAGAAGGGAGAGCTGTTGATGAAGTTTAATGTGATTCTACTGGTTTGGGGACATTGATTGTTTAGTAAGTTCTGCTTTTATAAACTTGATGCTAACCAGTAATGCCGGACTAGATACGTGAGCTTGTAGTCTTATCACCTGGATTCTTGCCTTAACATTTTATTTTTTTTTCATTCCAACTGTAATTTCCTGTCTTACTTTGCACTGGATGTTGATTCCACATATTTTCTTTGAAATATTTGAGTTGATGTCAGCCTCCCCTTGTCCTCATTCCATCACAGAAGTTCTCAAACATCATCCAGAGACCCACTCAGTTCATCACAGAGTGACCTGGAAAAACACACATATACACCAAAAAAAAAAAAAAAAAAAAAAACCCTCACTAACAAACCTGGTTATTTCTTTTAAAAGGCTATGAGAGTAGTAAGTATATATTACCACAAAGTAGCAACTTCTTAATCTATCGCAATTCCTCTGGGTATGGTTAAATGAGAAAAGAATAATTATGTTTTCCCAGGATTAACTGTTTTCCTTTTCCTTGCCCTACTCCCCACACCAACATTTTTGGGAAAATAAAGAACAAAATTTACTATTCTTATGTGGCTGTTTCCTGGATTGGGACAAGGCAGTTCTGTACTCAGTGGAATAAGAATCATTGCCAATACCTGTCTATTCATTTTCACAATTCTCCAGAGCCAGAAAGGGAGAGCTTCTTGTACTTCAAATTCTCTTTCCCTCTAACTCAAATATTCCTTTCCTTAGTTCTGGCTAACTTTCTGGCTAAACCTTAATAAAAAAAATAGATACCTTTAAATAGGCATTTAAAAAATCTATAAAAACTAGGATACATCACTGATGTGCATTTTCTCAAATCAACAGCTTGGCTATAATGTTACTGCAAATGTGATTTTGAATGTCAAAACCTGAGTATGATTTCTCTCTTTTCATTGCTTCTTTAAGAAATTTTGATGCATAGTCCAGACAGCGATATTCTAATCAACTAACTACATGATCTTTAAGTCATATACTCATGAAGGACAAAAACAGTAGGTATGCATATTATTAGTTTACTTGAAAAACTGTTTGTACTTTACCAAGAGTGGAAATAAAGCGGTCTGTGAAACTTGCTCTATTTTACAATCCACCAATATGCTCACAGTATAGTACATGCCAAACATGCCTATTTTTTGAACATGCTGAATTTGGCCAATAGAAAATATAGCAAAAGGGAGGTATCTTTAGAGTCAATTTTTTTTTACTGCATATTCATGAATCGGAAAGTTAAAAATGTATTCAATTAGAAGCTGTATTTTACTGAGCAGTCATACTCAGCATCTACTTATGTAGTGCATGAGTTTATGATTGAACAAACACCTCAAACCTTTACCTGACTTAACAGTGTCGTAGATTCAGATTTCTAAGGCTTTCCTCATTTGCTTTGTATTTTTGTGGGCAAAGGTTATTTACTAGTAGATATGTAAGGTGACATCATAATATAAATAACCTAACAAAACTTTTCTTGAAAGAATCAGAGATTAGGAAAATGTTTAATATTTCCCAATTCAAGACTCAGTACCACAAATCTGAAGCATATTCACATTTGTTCCTAGTAATCAATCTAGTCTAAATGATTTTGAACACATTGGACTGTATTTGTATATATCAAAAAATTCACTCTTATGTAAGACAAATGTATAATTATTTAACTATAAAAACAGATGTGCCAAAGCATGCTTCTTTACGCTATATTCAATAGTTTAAAAAAAAGATGTACGTATTATAATTATCATAGTATAGTAGTTTTCTCTTACCTACAGTGTTAGTTACCTGCAGTCAAATGTGTTCCAACATAGAGAGAGGAATAACAGACATTGGAGATTTCAAAAAGTTGATAGGGGTTGAGGGATGAAGTACTAAGTATTTGTTACAATCACGCCAATGCACTCTAGCCTGGGACACAGAATGACCTTGTCTCAAAACAGCAACAACAAAGTCCAGACTTCACCATGATACAATTTATTAATATAACACAACACATATACCCCTTAATCCATAAAATTTTGTAACCCTAAGTGCAAAACAAATGTTAATAAACATACTTAAAAAGCAAATGTAGAGAAGCAAGAGCAAAGGAATTCAAAAGCTAGCAGAAGACAAGAAATAACTAAGATCAGAGCTGAACTGAAGAAGAGAGAGGCAAGAAAAAATCCTTCAAAAAGTCAACCTAGGAGGTGGTTTCTTGAAAAGATCAACAAAATAGACAGCCAGACTAATAAAGAAGAATACGAAGAAGAATCTAATAGACTCAATAAAAAATGATAGAGATACCACCACTGATCTCACAGAAATGCAAACTACTACCAGAGAATACAATAAACACCTCTATGCAAATAAACTAGAAAATCTAGAAGAAATTGAAAATTCCTTGAAACATAAACCCTACCAAGACTGAACCAGAAAGACGTTGAATCCCTGAATAGACCAATAACAAGTTTTTAAATTGAGGCAGCAAAGTAATATTCTACCAACCAAAAGAAGTCCAGGACCAAACAGATTTAGAGCCAAATTCTACCAGAAGTACAAAGATGATCCATTAACATTCCTCCTGAAACTATTCCAAGCAATACAAAAAGAGGAAATCCTAACTCATTTTATGAGGCCAGTATCATCCTGATACCAAAACCTGGCAGAGACACAACTAAAAAAGATTATTTCAGACCAATATGCCTTATGAGCATCGGTGGAAAAATCCCCAATAAAATACTGGCAAACCAAATCCAGCAGCACACCAAAAAGCTTATCCATCCCAATCAAGTTGGCTTCATACCTGGGTTGCAAGGATGGTTCAACATATCAATAAACGTAATCATCACAGAAACAGAATCAATGACAAAAACTACATGATTATCTCAATAGATGCAGAATAGTCATTTGACAAACTTAAACAGCCCTTCATGCTGTAAAGTCTCAACAAACTCAGTACTGATAGCTTGTATATTAAATAATAAGAGCTATTTATGACAAACCCACAAGCAATATCATACTCAATGGGCAAAACCTGGAAGCATTCCCTTTGAAAACAGGCATAACACAAGGATGTCCTCTCTCTCCACTCTTAATAAACAGTATTGAAAGTTCTGGCCAAGAACGTCAGGCAAGAGAAAGAAATAAAGGGGATTCAATTAGAAAACGAGGTAGTCAAATTGACTCTCTTTGCAGATGACATGATTATATACTGAGAAAACCCCATGGTCTCAGCCCAAAGTTTCCTTAAGCTGATAAACAACTTCAGCAGTCTCAGGACACAAATATCAATGTGTACAAATCACAAGCATTCCTATACACCAACAACAGAGAGCCAAATCATGAATAAAGTCCCATTCACAATCACCACAAAGAGAATAAAATACCTAGGAATACAGCTTACAAGGAGTAAGCTGTAGTTCTCCTCTTTAAGGAGAACTACAAACCACTGCTCAAGGAAATAAGAGGGGACACAAACAAATGGAAAAACATGCCATGCTCATGGTTATGAAGAATCAATACTGTGAAAATGGCCATACTGGCCAAAGTAATTAAGTTCTGGGGTACAAAGTAACTTGCAGATTCAATGCTATCTCCATCAAGCTACCATTGACTTTCTTCACAGAATTGGAAAAATACTACTTTAAATTTCATATAAAACCAAAAAGGATCCTGCATAGCCAAGACAATTCTAAGCAAAAAGAACAAAGCTGGAGGCATCATGCTACCTGACTTCAAACTACACTACAAGGCTACAGTAACAAAAACAGCATGGTACTGGTACCAAAACAGATAAAGACCAATGGAACAGAACAGAGGCTGCAGGAATAACACCACACAGCTGCAACCATCTGATCTTCCACAAACCTGATATAAACAAGTAATGGGGAAAGGTTTACCTATTTAATAAACGGTGCTGAGAAAACAGGGTAGCCATATGTAGAAAGCTGAAACTGGATCCGTTCTTTACACCTTATACAAAAATTAACTCCAGATGCATTAAAGACTTAAACCTAAGACCTAAAACCTAAAAATCCTAGAAGAAAACCTAGGCAGTCCTATTCAGGCCATAGGCATGGGCAAAGTCTTCATGACTAAAACAGCAAAAACAATGGCTTTTGCCGTTTCAGTCATAAAGACTTGGCCCATGCCTATGGACTTTGGACCTTTACTTAGATTGGGAGAAATGGGAGAAAGTTTTGCAATCTATCCATCTGACAAAGGGCTAATATCCAGAATCTACATAGAGCTTAAATAAATTTACAAGAATAAAACAACCCCATCGAAAAGTGTGCAAAGGATATGAACAGACACTTCTCAAAAGAAGATATTTATGCAGCCAAGAAACATGAAAAAAAGCTCATCAACACTGGTCATTAGAGAAATACAAATCCAAACCACATTGAGATACCATCTCATGCCAGTTAGAATGGCAATGATTAAAAAGTCAGGAGACAACAGATGCTGGAGAGGATGTGGAGAAATAGGAGTGCTTTTACACCATTGGTGGAAGTGTAAGTTAAAAGTTCAACCATTGTGGAAGACACTATGGTAATTCCTCAAGCATCTACAATGAGAAATACCATTTGACCCAGCAATGGCTTTACTTGGTATATAGCCGAAAGGATTATAAATCACTCTATAAAGACACATGCACATGTATGTTTATGGTGGCACCGTTCACAATAGCAAAGACTTGGAAGCAACCCAAATGCCCATCAATAATAGACTGGATAAAGAAAATATGGCACATATACACCATGGAATACTGTGCAACCATAAAAATGAATGAGTTCATGTCTTTTGCAGGGACATGGATGAATCTGGAAACCATCATTCTCAGCAAACTAACACAAGAACAGAAAACCAAACATCGCATGTTCTCACTCATAGTTGGGAGTTGAACAATGAGAATACATGGACACAGGGAGAAGAACATGACACAATGAGGTCTGCTGGGGGGATGGGAGCTTGGGGGAGGGCTAGCATTAGGAAAAATGCTTAAAGTAGATGAGGGGTTGATGAATGCAGCAAACCACCATGGCATGTGTATACCTATGTAACAAACTTGCACATTCTGCACATGTATCCCAGAAGTTACAGTATAATAATAAAGCAAATATAGTCCTAAAAGATTAAATGAAAAATTCCAGATCAAGCAATTCATAAATTTTAAATTGCATGTTGCTCTGAGTAGTATGATGAAATCTCACATAATTCAGTTCTGTCCAGGATATGAATCATCCCTTTGTTTAGCATATTCATACTGTACATGCTATCCTCTGTTAGTAGCTGAGAGAGATGACATTATATAACTTTTATTACTGTATATTGTTATAAATGTTTATACAATTTTTAAATATTATTTTATATAACGAAACTATATTTGTAGTTATTGCTATTAACTGTGACTAATCCATAAATTAAACTTTATCAGAGATGTATATGTATAGGGAACAACCTAGCATCTACTAGGTGTCTGGTAATATATCTCTTGTGCATAAGGAAGGACACTCATATGTATCTATTCTGCAATTAGAAGGATGAAATGCAATAAAGCAAAAGTAGTTAGATGGGAAGAAAAACTGAAAGTACCTCAATTTGAATTATTTTTTGCCTCATATATCTGAAGAAAATTCATTAATATGTTTCACACATTACAGGAAACGTCAGAAATCTATACAGAGAAAAGAGGGAAAGGGAGGGCAGGAAAAAAGAACACATAAACTGCTATAAAATTAAAAGCAATAGAATATACATAGAGAGTGAAAAATAAAAGAGACACATGAAGCATGTCAAGAAGGCACTTCTTTTGAGGATTAGCCCATAAGGAAATCAATTCTATGCCTTAGGTGTAATTAACTGCTTGTCTTAAGCAGGTCAGCAAATGTACACTTACGCTGTACGAATTAAACAGAAGTCTATATTATCAAGCACTCTAGATGCAGAACTTGAGATAATATTGAACAGTATATATGTACAGTATGCATACAAGATATTTTTCTTAATTAAAAATGGTATTCAACTTTTTGAAATTTTTCTCGGGAAAGTTTAATAAGTCATGAAAGGAAAAGAAATTGATAGAATAAAAAATATCAACATATCTAAATAAGATATCAAACAGCTAAAGAGAATAACCTATCACAAGTATGAGGTATTACAATTTAAAAGACATCTTTGATCTAATGTAGCCAAGTTCACTAAAAAAGATTTAGTCAAGGAATATATTTTAAAACATAATTGAAACTTAACATACACTTTCCCCCAAAGTTTGCTGAAAATGAAACCATTTTTCACTGCTATTAATGAATCTAGAATTGGGACAGCAACTTGGAAATCACTTACAGTAGAAACTCTCTTGTTTGGTTGTTAAATAATTTAGTCAGTGAGCTGAACAGAACTGTTTGTAATTAGGGCAGAGAGTCCTGGTCAGTGGCCTGCAAAGCAAGCCATGATTTAAGGACTGTTAACTTCTAACTCTAATAAAATGAAATAATGTTCCTGAAACCATAAGAAAGTCCTCTAAAGAGACACAAAGACTTTAGATGAGATGGAGGTTTATCTATTACACTGCTCTATAAGTTTGTATCCATAGGCAAATTTACTGGAAACAGCGTTCATTATCCCCTCTGAGCATAATAGTTCAGGTATGAGCAAAGCTCCTGGCTCCAGGTAGAACAGAAAAATGGTCCATGGTTGCCTGCTATATTTCTTTCTATGCTGTTCCCCAGGACTGGTAATCATCCGTGACTGTTTTTACAGTTTGTACAACTCATAGCACTCTTAATCTTTCCCTCTCCCTTCCTCTCTCTCCCCACCTCCCTCCCTCTCTCTCTCAGTTCTTTCTCTTTTTCCCTTACTCCAGCCTCTCTCCATGATTTGCAAAAAGAAAAAATGTCTTAGGACTACCACATATTTATCTCATCTGAATTACTCAGAGTTACCTGAAGCTTTAAGGCTGACTTAAGTGCACCATTTCATTCATCTATTGGAGACCTAGAAATTGATCCTTCTTTCTCTCTTCTTTAACTTGATAACTATTTATTCTACTCCCAAGGGTTTCTTTTATCTCAAGATTAGTTATAAGTTTGAATTCAAAAAAGCTATGATTATAACATACATTTTTCAGAGTGTTTTTTTTTTTTTTACTTTTATCCTTTTCTATAATGAGATACCTGACAAATACAGTTCCAGATGTTACAGTAGGCAACTCAGAAATCTATAATATCATGTAATTTATATTTTAAGGAATGTCTTCTAATTTAACCCACTTATGGCCTAGTGTTCCATCACTGGAACACTAAGCAGGTGGGAGCTATTTATATCCCACTGCTCAGGGTCATCGCCAAGGTCTAATTTTTCATCCATGCAAAAAATATAAAATATGGCAACCTTAGGCATAAATGGGTTTTAAAGGGTTGCTGGCCTGTGTGGTTTTATATAAAAGAGTGAGATGTAATTTTAAAAAATGTAGAATGCACTGGGCTTCCCGTAGGGGCAATTCATCTACTGAAATAACTCTAGAAGCTAGGAGATTGTATATGTCCAGTGAAGGCCCTGGAAAGCTAACAGCACTGGAAAATTAAAGGGCTGTGATGTAGGAGAAAGATACGTAGAAATGTTTAGTATTTGGGAACACATTGCCCCTAAGGCATTGCAGAAGAATATCTTTGAACTCAACAGGAAGGAAAGGAATGTTGACTCTCTTTTAGGTCTAACGGAACAAACATTAGAGTTAAAGGCCATTTAGGGAGAAGGTGACCTAAAAATTCCCAAGTAATTTGGACAAGGTTCCCATAGAAATACATTATAAAACTAAAAAAGAGACACAAGTAGAACTACCCTCAAAGAGTGAAGCATAACTTTATTTCCTAAATTTAGATTTATGTGGTCCCCATGGCTAGTGTCTCTAGCCATCTGCTAGAAGTAAATATAATTATTTTTCTTGAAGAAAGATAAGATTATACTTAGTCTCTAGTTATTTTTTTGCTAAATTTAAACTATGCAATGCCTATCACTGAAAGAAAAATCATCAGCCATATAAGGATAACGTATGTGACCAAAAAATCAAGAAAGCACATGATCACAAATCATCAGTATCTTTAGATAAAGGATTATCACACAGATACTTTAAAATTAATGTGATTAATATATTGATAGAAATAAAAGGCCATGCTAATAGCCTTGCTAGAGAATGGGAAACTGTAAAAATTACTGAGTCGACGAATATAATAATAAAACTTAATGGAATCTTAAAAGCAGAGGTTTTTTTTTTTTCCCCCATTTATTTTATTGCATTTTAGGTTTTGGGGTACATGTGAAGAACATGCAAGATTGTTGCATAGGTACACACGTGGCAGTGTGATTTGCTGCCTTCCTCCCCATCACCTACATCTGGCATTTCTCCCCTTGCTATCTCTCCCCCGCGTCCCATCCCCCACCGTCCCTCCCCTATTTCCCCCCAATTGACCCCAGTGTGTAGTGCTCCCCTTCCTGTGTCCATGTGTTCTCACTGTTCACCCGCCTATGAGTGAGAACATGCGATGTTTGATCTTCTACTCTTCTGTCAGTTTTCTGAGAATGATGGTTTCCAGGTTCATCCATGTCCCTACAAAGGACCCAAACTCATCGTTTTTGATGGCTGCATAATATTCCGTGGTGTATATGTGCCACATTTTCCCTGTCCAGTCTATCATCGATGGGCAGAGGTTTAACAGTTGTTAGACAAAGGTGAAGAAGGAATTAGAATACAGGTTATTAGAAAATATGAGGAATAAAGGAGTAAGAGACAAAATAGGAAAAGAAAACATGGTAAAGAGTATAAGATGCCTACAGTATAAAATGTTTTAGACTTCTACTACACACGTGATTGAAGTGCTAGAGTATGACCTCAAATGTGAAAAAGAAGAAGAAAAAGGGCAAGGACAAGAGGAAGAGAAAGAAAAAGAAGGAAGGAAAGAAGAGGGGAGAGAGGCAAAGGGAATATAGGGGAGAGAAGAGAAGGTAACAAAGCAGAATTAGTATTTGAAGAGATAATGGGTGAGAATACTTTTAGAGAGATAAAAGATAACAAAGTTTTATGAACCTGGAGCATGTAATAGAGTATTTTGGCACCTGGGAGACAAGGAAAGAGGGCAGAATACTTATTATGTAAGTTATTTATAGGCTCTACAAGTTTTGAAGAAGGATAATTCAAAAAGGGGTTTGAGCAAAATAATAATAAAGCTTGAATAATAAACTCAATTATCTAACTCAACAATGAAACATGTATTATACACTTATTTCTTCTAATTTACAAATGAGAAAGTAAGATCGAAAAGTCTTGCCCAAGGTTACACAGTGAGTAATAGGTGTAACTGAGCTATGTGTACTTGATACAAAAGCCAGACTCTTAATCGTTAACTTCTATAATATCTCAGTCATGTTGACATTTATATTTTGTTTTAGTTCAAAAAATTATAATTGTTAAGGTCTATCATTTCACAAATATTATTACTTATTCTCATAAATGCTATAGTCCATTTGTTATCCATTCACATATTTATTAACAACAAATATTTAGTACCCTCAATGAGCCATACATACACTTTCATAAGCCTTACAGTTACATCAATGTCAACAACTGGGAAGAGTCTGAGATCTTTCCCTATTAAGTTAACAAGTTTTCTTGCCACAGTTTCATAGATGCTGACAGAGCAAGCAAGACTTGTGGAACAGAAGCAAACAAATTTATTACTCATGGCACAATGGACAATGTGAGCCTTCCTGTTTGATCCGGTTTCAGTTGCCTTTTAAGTCATACAGAGTGGCAAAGAATGACTTTGGAAGATGCTGTGCGCACAGTGAGTTTGCATCACTGCGGAGGAATCCCAAATTTAGAAAACTCTAATCTTTATGATGATATGCAGCTAAATATGCCCACCTTTGGCCATGGAGGGATATAGTATATTTATTATATTGTGAAGGAAAGAAACTTACCCTCTGTTTTGAAGGAAGTGACTATCTAGGATGTATTCTAAGAGTGTTTGCTATACATATATCCTTGAGAATAGAGAACAAAAGGCTGTAGTGCCTCTGCTTATAAGATATACAGAAATCAAACTGACCCGTGGAGAGCTGTTTCTCAATAAACGGTAAACAGAAGAACAAAAATTCCTTCTTTGCGAATCTTACATTTTAAGGAAAAAACCCAGAAAATAGAACAGATATTTTAAAAAGTGTTTATTAGATTACAGATAATCAATGCTAAGCAAAAAACAAACACAGTGGATAAAGGAGACTGGGATTGTAGTTTAATTTTGGGTTGCTCAGGCCAGGCCAAAAAAAAGTAATATGTGCAAAGAATTAAAAATAATTTCCCTAAATATTACATTTTCACTTGCTTTTATCCTAATTAATTTCTTTGGGAAAAATAAATACACTTATATATTTCTAATTTTGTTTATTGCAAATTAAGTCTTCAATAGTAAGACTATGGTAAGAATGGTAAGAATAATGTAGAAGAGAAAGCCTCTCTTAACCATCATTGTTGACATTTAGTAATCATTAGAGATAGAAAAACAATATGTATGTATGTATATATGCTGTAGCTCATTTTATTCATTCTCATATTTACTAACAAAAGATATTTGCTCAGCACCCCCAATAGGTCATAAGTACTTTCATATGCATTACAGTTACATCAGTGTCAACAAATGGGAAGAGTCTGAGAGTTTTCCCTACTATTAACAAGTTGTCCCCCCATATATATGTATGTATATATATATATGTATCTGGAATTTGATTAGTGGTTATATTCAATTCTCCAAAATGTTGCTCTGGAAAAGTAATTTTGAATCCCTTTGGTTTATTCTGTAATCCCTTTGGTACCCACTATATTGTAAGTGAGAACCAATTTTTCTCAAGAGAAACAAACAAGACCTCATCTCAAATTCCCAGAGGTTCAAGTTGACTTTGCAAGTCAATCCCTATGAGGTCAAAGTGTTTGCAACCTTGGTAATGTATATTTTTCTCACTTGTGATATGTTTGCTGGACGTTACCCATGGTGCTCTCTCAAGTCACAGTTAATTCATCCAAACTGGCTTGGATCTTCTGGGGCTAAAGTGGGAAGTTTGGGCCTACTTATGGCTGCAGAAAATGCTATTTTGTGTCTTTCGAGGTAACCGAAAAAATGGTTTAGATATTATAAAATCCTACCGTCTCTTGAGAACAATATACTTCACATAAGGTAGGATGACAATAATACAACAAAAGATTTTTTTAGTACTGATCCACCAAAGCAAGCTCAGAGACATATTATTATAGAAATTTTATACTGCCATGTAACTAAATATTATGGAGAGAGTATATATAAATATCTGAATTAGGTTTAAAGGCAGTGAAATTTAATCTGCTATTTGTAATTTACTAAAATATTTTTTTTCTGCTGACTCAGCACTTGGAAGATTGTTTGACAGAGTGTGTAAGAAATATAGTTGTGGGTAGAAATGCTCTCTTTTTATCGCTTATTTTCCAAAATAGTTATATTTATGGTTGGATGTCTTACAAACTCTATAGATTTTGCAGCTGCTAACTCCTGAAATGACTGCCTAACATTACAGTATTTCTGAAGTATAAATTAGGATTCAGTGCTGTCAAAAGTTGCAGCAATACTTACATATATAGACAATTTGATTCACATTCATAAAAATAGAATGCAAATCATTCACCACTTATCACATAGAAACATGAAAACATAGCTCTGTCTTCAAATCATGAACAGAAGCACATAATTGTCAGTGTGCTTACTTGAATGAAGGTATTTAAAAATTTGCATTTCAGCTTATATAACTATTTTACTTTTTCTGAAGTTGGTACTCATCAATTATATAGTATTCTACCACACTAGATTGTGGGTCTTTATGAGCAAATTTTAGAAAAACAAATTCATCTACTATTTAAAGAATGTAGTTTTCATATTTTTGAATAATTTATTTTTGTAATATATTTTAGGAAGCTCTATAATGACCTGAAATATAGTTAACATTCATATATGAGAAATTGGAGGAAGATACAATATTAGTGAAGCTATCTCATATTTAAGATGTTAAAAAAAATTCTATTTCAATAATTATACTTTTTAAAAATTGCCCAACTAAAGTGGGGCATTGATAGCCTGGCCTAATAACTTGAGTAAAATATAATAAAAAAGAATACATCCAGGCATCATACAATATCTGATAGAAGAATGTGACAACTGAAACAAGGAGAAATCATGAGGTGAGCTGCAAAATCACCCTTGCTCTCCGTAGATTTCCCAATGGCTGCAGCAAGTAAGCTACAGTAAAATGAATGGTATTGATATTTTTGTGCACTGCATCTGCTGAAACAGGCAAGATGATCATATGATTTGTAACATTATTATGCAGAATTGCATTGATGGATTTTTAGAAGTTAAACACCATGTTTTGGATCATAAGCCTAATATGAATGTATTATTCTTTTTAATATACTTCCTAAATTTCATTTGCTAAGACTTCGTTAGAATTTACATCTATTTTATGAATGACACAATTTTTTATTACAATTTATGTTTTTGTATTAAAGGATAACCTCACAAAATAAGTTTGCTGTATTTTCTTTTTTAAATATTCTCTAGAATATTGTATGGTGGACTGATACATTTCTGCTTAAAACTTTGGAAAAATTTAGCGATGAAGCCCGTGAAGATACCTTTTCTGGTAAGTTTCAAATTACAGATTCATTGCTATAATAGATATTTAGATTTTCTAATTCTTCTTGTATTATTTTTGATATGTTGGATAGATACTTCTAGACATTAATCAATGTCATCCAAATCAAAATGTTTATAAAAATATTTTAAAAATACTATATATCTTTATATTTTTTTGCATTAATACGTCTGATAAATTTTCATTTATAAATTTAGTATAAATGTGAGAAAATATTGAATATTTTTAGTTTTTTAATGCATATGATTTTCAAATGCATATTTAAAGCAGTATCTGTTATAGTGATGACTCATGTTGGGTCTTAATTTCAAGTTGATTTAGATTCAAAGAAAATATTCTTCATATTAAGAATTTTTAATTACATTTTGGAAAACACTCTTGTTTCAGTCATAAAACAAATGGCATTAGCTGTTGATAGAATGAAAGAACATTTCAAGAAACATAATCTATAGAATTAGATAAATTATTAAAGGTTAGCTCCTAATTAGGCTTATAAACATCAATAATTAATAATTCCCCAAACTCATAGCAAAAGTGCTTTATTCTTTTCAAAGAGATTTCTTTTTATTTCCATATTAAAAACTCACATCAAGTCTCTGAGGTAACTTGAGAAAACATTACCCTCATTTATTGGGTGAGAAATGGATTCTTGGGGATGTGTGTAGTTTGTTTATTATATAAATACTTTAAGAAGAAAGGTGCTTTAAATCCCAGGACAGCTTCATCATTAGAGGACTACAGTGGACTTAATGTAAAACTCCAACATTTCACTGTGTGAACCATGCTTTTTTCTGGGTCCTTACAACATATAATAGTTCATAAATCCAAGCTAACAAATATGCTACACTTAAAGTAAGCCAAAGGAATCAAAATAAAGCAACAACAAAAATACAACTATTATGACAGAAACCTCAATAAGCGAGAATCTGTGAATTGTTTAGGGAGAAAACAAGTGGAGTACTCTATATCAAAATCATAAGCATCTCTCTAGTCAACAGTTGGAAGGAAGGGAGGAAAGGTGGGAGGGAAAAAAAGCAGAGATGCCCAGAAAAGGAGGAAAAAAAGATGGCATTTTCTAGTGGGAGAAAAATATTTTTATTTGCTCTGTTTCTCTGAAGAATCTTGATTAATACAGATGTTCTTTTTATTAAAAAAAAATTTATACATTAAGGAGATCCATCCAGCCCTTCTGTTTGCTCACAGTTGGATGTGACTCACCATTGGTGGCACTGTGTCCACTTAGGTGTTTCGGATCAAATTCAATTCCTGGTCATATAAACCTGAAGCTTTTGTGGTACCTATGATAATTACCTGTTATGGAAAGATAGGTTGACATTCAGAATATGACTGGACAGTTTATGTAGATCTACCTAGAGAGAGAAAATAGGCTGATCATGAGAGGTGCAAATGTTGTTCCTGTAACAATTACAGTCCTCATAGTGAGGTCATCATTTGCCATTCTGAATTGATAAGTGTCTTCAGAGCTTGCTTCATGTGGAGATAACACTGAGATATTAATGCTCCCTGGTGTGCTGATGAAATCAGTGTGCTGCACCAGAAAAACAAGGGACCAGATCTGAAGCTTAATCCATTAATCAAAAAAATGAGTTTAACCCCTAGAGGCCTCTTGGTCATATTCTTGTGTGCATCAAACAGACTATGTGGAGGAATAGTTCGTCTGAGGAATCAACATTCCTCTTTTTTTTCAAACATGAGAGCTCAGCATTTTTCTTTTCAAATTTCTACCAATATATGTAGAATGCAAAGGAAAAGACAAAGCTGAAGAAAACAGGTATTTCAACAGTATAGATAATTTTTAATTTGTTTAATTAAAAGAAATTCAAATTAAATAATCTCTGAAGGCTTATGTTTTATATAGCCTATAATACAGTAATGAGCAGTAGAACATAAGATCTTCAAGAATGTTAACAGTACAATTGAACACAACATTGGATCCCTAAAGTCAAGCATAAAATCTGCATATGGTAGATGCTTAATAGATATTGTTCACCAGATATATAATCATTATTAAGTAAATTAGCCCTCTTAATGAACTATTAATCATAATTATCTAATAAACTATTATTTAATGATGAAGATGCCTGATAAATATCTTAAATTGATGAATTGACAATTTTATTAATTTTTAGTTTTAAACTGAAAAATAAAATGTTTATGACCAATCTTGAACACAGTACAGTGCTGAAGAGACATAAACCTTAGATAGGTTGTACATACCCTTGCTCTTTCTTGATCTCTATTATCGCTTTTTAATGTTTTCTTTTGGTTTAAGAGGGCTGACAGATGACATTTTTTTCCTTCTCTGAATCTGTAATCAAACTGAGAATACAAAAAGCATCTGTTTGATGTTATGACTGGATTGGTGAAGATGGTGAATCTGCTATCAGTTTGAAATATGATCTTGGAATATTTCCTTCTTTCCCTTCCCTCCTCTGAAACCAGATCTGTGCAGAATTAGATCCAAGGCTGCTGATTGTTTCCCAGTATTATTATTTCCCTTTTCCCTATTAATAAAATATCTGGGAATTAACTGGGAACATGTTCATTATAACATATATATAATATATAGTAATAGTTTTTTTTTTTTTCCTAAGCAGAAGACACTAAATAACAATGTGCTAACCAATAACTTAGCACAGAAAAATTCTGTAATGGTATTAAGAAATTGTTCATTTCCATTTCTCTTCCTTCATCCTCTCTGTCCATAACTTTGGGATACAGATATGATGGTGGGAGTTCTAAGTCCTATTTTGGCCCATGAGAATGAGTGCTACATCTTGGGATTACAGAGAAGTAAGTTGCAAGGAGACCCAAGACTCTGAGTACTTAATGCTGCAAGACTGCCATAGAAGAGGTAAGACTGCTTATATCCTAACTTTGATGTGTAAAGCAAATAACACTCTGGCTTTATTCTCAGGTTTCTTTAATGAGACTTGATACTTGTGCAAAATAATACTATTAATCTCCCTCTCCATCTCTCACTCATGCATTCTATTTTTAAAAAACAGCACATAAAATTGAAAACCTTAGGAGAAGGAACAAAGCATGTTTGGCCATTTTTCATCGTATTGAATGTAAACTGTCTGTGATACTCTGTGCTTCTATTTCCATATGGTAAATATTCTTGAGTCACAATTGACTTTTTACAAATTTAAAATGCTTATTATGATTCAGCATGTTTGGTGATTCTAGCAAAAGCTGTAACACAATGAATTATATCCAGAAAATATACATCTCCAAAACTGATCCAAGAACAAAGAAAAACACTAAAATATACAAATGATTCTAGAAGAGATTGGAAAGGTGATAAAAATGTGTGTGTGTGTGTGTGTGTGTGTGTGTGTGCGCGCGTGTGCTTTTTAAGGCTCCAGGACAATATCATTTCATAGAAGAGGTTTATCTAATCTCTAAAAAACCAATTCTCATGCAACCTAAGTATTCCAGGTTATCAGAAAAGGTAAAAGTTGATAGCCGGGCGCAGTGACTCACACCTGTTATCCCAGCACTTCCATAGGCAAAAACAGGTGGATTACTTGACGTCAGGAATACAAGACCAGCCTTGCCAACATTGTGTAACCCTGTCTCTGCTAAGCCTGCAAAAATTAGCTGGGTATGGTGGTGCACGTGTGTAACCCCAGCTACTTAGGAGGCTGAGGCATGAGAATTGCTTTAACCCAGGAGGCAGAGGTTGCTGTGAGCTAAAATCACACTACAACATTCACTCCAGCCTGGGTAACAAAGTGAGAGTCTGTTTCAAAAAAAAAAGAAAAAGAATGAAAAAGTAAAAGTTTTTTGTTCTAGGCAGTTAGCAGATTCTAAATACTAAAACATGAGTAAGATGGAGAAAGTAAACAGAAAAAGAATAGCCATTGAAGAAATAGATGTGTAATTTTTAAATAAAACATTAGAAGATAGTACCTAGCAAAGCATCAAAAGAAAAGGAATTATTCCAGGAATGTGTTAATTTTTCCAAATCAGAAAATGTATTGCCAGAATAGATTATATCATTAAGAAAATGTGCAGAAAAGCCATATACTTTCTCTGTAGGAGAGATTTTTGGTTTGTCTTGAGAATACAAGGATTGTATAGTCTTTTAAAATAAGTCCTGTCTAGACCACAATTAAAGCTTGATTTAACAGTCTAGTATCTTGCTTAAGGTTAGAGAAATTTCTATTACTTTTTGCTCTATTACCTTGTTTTTGCATGTTTAGAGATAATTTTTACTCTAAGCAACTATTTCAGTAATAGCCATTTACTCTAATTTGTCATATCAATGTCTTTAAAAGACTCTTAAAATAGTGTACTTCTTTTTATTCAGTAGTTTGATCTCTTTAGTTGCAACTGTATTTTAGTAGGAAACATGCAATATGGACAGAATAAAAGGAATCTCAAATTTGCAAATCTTGTATCTGAAAAAGACATATCAGAATACACAAAAACTTCCACAAGTCAAGACAACAAACCAATCTTTAAAATGGCAAATGATTAAAAAAAAAAAAACAAACTCTTCACCAAAGAAGAAATATGGATGGATAATAGGCACATGAAAAGATGTTCGGCATTATTAGTCATTGGAAAATTCAATGGGGTTTGTTTTTTTCCTTACAAAATTTGTTCGGGTTACTCAGAAATGCTGGATGTTAGAACTTTGTCAGATGTATACCTTGCAAATATCTTCTCCCATTCTGTAGGTTGTCTGTTTACTCTGTTGATAGTTTCTTTTGCTGTGCAGAAGGTCTTAAGGTAAATTAGGGTCCAATTGTCAATGATTGCTTTTGTTTTATTGCTTTTGGCAACTTTATTACGAAATTTTCCCAGTTTCTGAGTTTTTATAGTTTGGGGTTTTACATTTAACTCATTAATTCATTTTGAGTTCATTTTGGGTATATGGTGTAAGGAAGGCGTCCAGTTTCAATCTTTTGCATATGACTAGCCAGTTATTGTAGCACAGTTTATTGAATAGGGAGTCCTTTCCCCATTGCTTGTTTTTGTCAGCTTTGTCAAAGATTGGATGGTTTTAGGTATGCAGACTGACTTCTGAGATCGCTATCTTGTTCTATGGGTCTATGTGTCTGTTTTTGTACAAGTATCATGTTGTTTAGGTTACTGCAAAGAACAAAGACACTTTTCAAAAGAAGACATACATGCAGCATACAAGCATATGAAAAATAGTTCAATAATACTGATCATTAGAGAAATGGAATAACTAAGATAAGAGCAGAACTGATGGAGACAGACACACCAAAAAACCCTTCAAAAATCAATAAGTGCAGGATCTGGGTTACGTTTTTAAAATTATGCTTTAAGTTCTGGGTTAAACGTGCAGAATGTGCAGGATTGTTACATAGGGTATACACATGCCATGGTGGTTTGCTGCATCCATCACCCTGTCATCTACATTAGGTAATACTCCTAATGCTTACCCTCCCCTATCTTCCCACACCCTGCTATCCCTCCCTTAGCACCCTGATACCTCTACAGGCCCTGGTGTGTGATGGTCCCCTCCCTGTGTCCATGTGTTCTCATTGTTCAACACCCACTTATGAGTGAGAACATGCTGTGTTTGGTTTTCTATCCTTGTGTCAGTTTGCTGAGAATGATGGTTTCCAGCTTCATCCATGTCCCTGCAAAGAACATGAACTCATACTTTTTTTATGGCTACATAGTATTCCATGGTGTATATGTGACACATTTTCTTTATCCAGTCTATCATCATTGATGGGTATTTGGGTTGGTTCCAACTCTTTGCTATTGTAAACAGTGCCGTAATAAACGTATGTGTGCATATATCTTTAAAGTAGAATGATTTATAATCCTTTGGGTATATACTGAGTAATGGGATTGCTGGATCAAATGGTATTTGTACTTACAGAACCTTGAACCACCACACTGTCTTCCACTGTGGTTAAACTAATCTACACTCTCACCAACAGTGTTAAAGTGTTCCTATTTCTCCACATCCTCTCTAGCAGCTGTTGCCTTCTGATTTTTTAATGATTGCCATTCTAACTGGTGTGAGATGGTATCTCAATGTGGTTTTGATTTGCATTTCTCTAATGACCAGTGATGATGAGCTTTTTTTCATATATTTGTTGGCTGCATAATTGTCTTCTTTTGAATAGTGTCTGTTCATCTCCGTTGCCCACTTTTTGATGGGGTTGTTTGTTTTCTTCTTGTGAATTTGTTGAAGCTCCTTGTAGATTTTGGATATTAGCCCTTTGTCAGATGGGTAGATTGTAAAAATTTTTTCCCAATCTGTTGGTTGCTGGTTCACTGTAATGATAAGAGCTTCTGCACAGCGAAAGAAATTAAGTTTAATTAGATCCAGTTTGTCTATTTTGGCTTTTGTTGCCATTGATTTTGGTGTTTTAGATGTGAAGTCCTTGCCCATGCCTTTGTCTTGAATGGTATTACCTAGGTTTTCTTCTAGGGTTTTTATGGTGTTAAGTCTTACATTTAAATCTTTAATTCATCTGGAGTGAATTTTTGTATAAGGTGAAAGGAAGGAATACAGTTTCAGCTTTGTGCATATGGCTTGCCAGTTTTCCTTACACCAATTATTACATAGGGAATCCTTTCCCCAATGCTTTTGTTTTTGTCAGGTTAGTCAAAGAGCAGATGGTTGTAGACATGTGGCATTTTTTCTGAGGCCTCTGTTCTATTCCATTGGTCTATATTCTCTGTTTTGATACCAGTACCTTGCTGTTTTGATTACTGTAGCATTGTAGTATAGTTTGAAATCAGGTAGCATGATGCCTCCAGCTTTTTTTTTTTTTTTTGGCTTAGGATTGTCTTGGCTATGTGAGTGCTTTTTTGATTCCATATAAAGTTTAACATATTTTTCCCCATTCTGTGAAGAAGGAGAATGGTAACTTGATGGAGATAGCATTGAATCTATAAATTACTTTGGATTGTATGGCCATTTTTATGATATTGATTATTCCTAATCATGAGCATGGAATGTTTTTCCATCTGTTTGTGTCCTCTCTCACTTCCTTGAGCAGTGGTTGGTAATTCTCCTTGAAGAGGTCCTTCATATCCCTTGTTAGTTGTATTCCTAGGTGTTTTATTCTCTTTATAGCAATTGTAGCAGTTGTGAATAGGAGTTCACTCATGACATGGTTCTCTGTTTGTTTTTTATTGGTATATAGGAATCTTTGTGATTTTGCACATTGATTATTTTTCTTGAGACTTTGCTGAAGTTGCTTATCAGCTTAAGGAGATTTTGGGATCAGATGATGGGGTCTTCCAAATATACAATCATGTCCTCTGTAAATAAAGACAATTTGAATTTCTTTTTTCTAATTCAATCTCCTTTATTTCTATCTCTTGCCTGATTGCTGTGGCTATAACTTCTAATACTATGTTGAATAGGAGTCATGAGAGAGGGCATCTGTCTTGTGCCGGTTTTCAATGGGAATGCTTCCAGTCTTTGCTCCTTCAGTATGATACTGACTGTGGGTTTGGTGTAAATAGATTTTATTATTTTGAAATTGGTTCCATCAATACCTATTTTTTGGACAATTTTTAGCATAAAGGCTGTTAAATTTGTTGAAAGTCTTCTCTGCGTCAGTTGAGATAATCATGTGGTTTTTGAGTTTGGTTCTGTTTATGTGGTGAATTACATTTATAGACTTGCATATGTTGAACCAGCCTTGCATCCCCGGGATGAAGCTGACTTGATCTTGATGGATAAGCTTTTTGATGTGCACTTGGATTTGGCTTGCCATATTTTATGGAGGACATTTGCATCAATGTTCGTCATGGATACTGGCCTGAAATTTTCTTATTTAGCTGTCTCTCTGCCAGGTTTCAGTATCGGGATGATGTTGGTCTCATAAAACGAGTTATGGAGGATTCCCTTTTTTTGTATTGTTTGGAATAGTTTCGGAAGGAGCAGTACCAGCACCTCTTTGTACCTCTGTTAGAATTCGGCTATGAATCCATCTGGTCCTGGATTCTTTTTGGTTGGTAAACTATTAATTGTTGACTTAACTTCAGATCTTGTTATTGGTCTAATGAGGTATTCAACTTCTTCCTGCTTTAGTTTTGGGAAGGTGTTAGTGTCCAGGAATGTATTCATTTCTTCTATATTTACTGGTTTATTTGCATAGAGGTGTTTTTAGTAATCTCTGATGGGAGTTTGTATTTCTGTGGGATCAGTGGTTATATCCCCTTTATCATTTTTTGTTGAATCTATTTGAGTCTTCTCTCTTTTCTATTAGTCTGGCTAATGGTCTGTTTCGCTGACCCTTTCAAAACACCAGCTCTTTGATTCATTGATTCATTGATTTTTTTGAAATGTTTCTTTTCCCTTTAGCTCTGCTGTGATCTTAGTTATTTCTTGTCTTCTACTAGCTTTTGAATTTGTTTTATCTTGCTCCTCTAGTTCTTATAATCGTGACATTAGCATGTCAGTTTTAGATCTTTACTCACTTCTGATATGAGTATAAATTTTCCTGTAGACACTGCTTTAAATGTGTCCCAGAGATTCTTGTACATTGTATCTTCACTCTCATTGGTTTCGAAGAACATCTTTATTTCTACCTTCATTTCATTATTTGTCCATTACTCATTCAGGAACAGGTTGTGCAATTTCCATGTAGTTGTGTGGTTTTGAGTAAGTTTCTTAATCCTGAGTCCTAATTTGATTGAACTGTGATCTGAGAGACTGTTATGATTTCTCTTCTTTTGCATTTGATGAGGATTGATGTACTCGCAATTATGTGGTCAATTTTAGAGTAAGTGTAATGTTGTGCTGAGAAGAAAGTATATTCTGTGGATTTGGGGGAGAGAGTTCTGTAGATGTCTATTGGGTTCCCTTGGTCCAGATCTGATTTCACGTCCTGGATAATTTTCTGTCTCCATGATCTGTCTAATATTGACAGTGGGATGTTAAAGTCTCCCACTATTATTGTTTGGAAGCCTAAGTCTCTTTGTAGGTCATTAAGAACTTGCTTTTTGAATCTAGGTACTCCTGTATTGGTTGTAGATATATTTAAGATAGTTAGTTCTTCTTGTTGCATTCATCCCTTTACCATTATGTAATGCCTTCCTCTGTCTCTTTTGATCTTTGATCATTTAAAGTCTGTTTTACCAGAGACTAGGATTGTAATCCCCCCCTTTTTTTCTTTTGCTCTCCGTTAGTTCCATAGGTCTGCCTCCATCCCATTATTTTGAGCCTGTGTGTGTCTTTGCACATGAAATGGATTTCTTGATTACAGCCCTATTGGTCTTGACTCTTTATCCAATTTGCCAGTCTGTGTCTTTGGATTGGGGCATTTAGCCCATTAACATTTAAGTTAATATTGTTATGTGTAAATTTGATCCTGCCATTTTTGATGCAGTTTCTTCATAGTGTTGATAGCCTTTCCCATTTGGTGTGTTGTTTTTGCAGTAGCTGGTACCAGTTGTGCTTTCCATGTTTAGTGCTTCCTTCAGGAGCTCTTGTAAGGCAGGCATGGTGGTGACAAAATCTCTCAGCAGTTGCGTGTCCATAAAGGATTTTCTTTCTCCCTCACATATAAAGCTTAGTTTGGCTGGATATGAAATTTTGGTTTGAAAATTTAAAAATTATTTTCTTTAAGGTAATGGTATTACCTAAGTAATACCATTCAAGAAAAAGGCATGGACAAGGACTTCATGTCTAAAACACTAACAAAAGCAATGGCAACAAAAGCCAAAATAGACAAATGGGATCTAATTAAAGAGTTTCTGCATAGCAAAATAAACTATCATTACAGTAAACCAGTAACCAACAGATTGGGAAAAAAATGTTTGCAACCTACCCATCTGACAAAGGGCTAATATCTGGAATCTACAAAGAAGTAAAACAGATTTACAAGAAAAAAAAACAACCCCATCAAAAAGTAGGCAAAATATATTTATGCAACCAATAAACATATGGAAAAAAAAAAGCTCATCCTCACTGGTCATTAGATAAATGCAAATCAAACCACATTGAGATGCCATCTCAAACCAGTTAGCGTGGCAATCATTAAAAAAATCAGGAGACAACAGTTGCTGGAGAGGATGTGGAGAAATAGGAACGCTTTTACATTGTTGGGAGTTATTTCAACCATTGTGGATGACAGTGTAGCAATATTTCAGAGATCTAGAACTAGAAATACCATTTGACTTGACAATCCCATTATTGGGTATATACCCATAGTATATACCCATAGCAGAAATCATTCTGCTATCAAGGCACGTGTATGTTTACTGCAGCACGGTTCACAATAGCAAAGACTTGGAACCAACCCAAATGTTGATCAATGATAGACTGGATAAAGAAAATATGGCACATATACTCTACGGAATACTATGCAGCCCTTAAATAGGATGAGTTCACATCCTTTTCAGGGACATGAGTGTAGCTGGAAACCACCATTCTCAGCAAACTGACACAAGAACAGAAAAACCAAGCACTGCATGTTCTCACTCATAAGTGGGTGTTGAACAATGAGAACACATGGACACAGGGAGGGGAACACCATACACCAAGTCCTGTCAGCAGGTGGAGGGGTTAGGAGAGTGATAGCAGGGGGTGGGGGATTGAAGAGGGATAGCATTAGGAGAAATACCTAATGTAGATGACGGTGACGGATGTAGCAAACCACCATGGCACGTGTATACCTATGTAACAAACGTGCACGTTCTGCACCTATTTCAGAACTTAAAGTATAATAAATTTTGAAAAGTGAAATGCAGATCAAAACCACAATGAGAGATCATCACATACAAGTCAAAATGGCTATTACTACAATGTCAAAAAATAACATAGTGGCACAGATGTGGAGAAAAGGACATGTATACATTGTTGGTGGGAATGTAAATTAGTTCAATCATTGTGGCAAGCAGTGTGGTGATTCCTCAAAGACCTACAGAAAGAACTACAATTTGACCCAGCAATCTCATTACTGGATATATACCAAAAGGAATATAAATCATTCTACCATAAAGACACATGTATGCATATGTTCATTGCAGCACCATTTACAATAGCAAAAACATGGAATCAACCTACAAGACCATCAATGGCAGATGGATTTAAAATATGTGGTAGACATACATTATGGAATACTATGCAGCCAAAAAAAAGTCCAGATTATGTCCTTTGCAGGAACATGAATAAAATTGGAGGCCACTATTGTTAGCAAACTAATGCAGAAACAGAAAACCAAATACTGCATGTTCTCACTAATAAGTAGGAGCCAAATGGCTAAATAATGAGGATACATGGACACAAAGAGGGGAACAACAGTCACTGAGGTCCACTTGAGCTTGCAGAGTAAGATGTGGGAGAAAATCAGAAAAATAACTGCTGGGCACTAGGCCTAGTACCTAGGTACTACTCCTAAGTACTAGGAGTATCTTTGTAGTGTTCTCTGCATTTTCTAGATTTAAATGTTAGCCTGCCTTGCTAGTTTACAGAAGTTTAAAACAATCTGTACAACAAGGCCATAGACACAAGTCTCCCTATATAACCAACCTGCATATGTATCCATACATCTAAAATATGAGTTTACAAAAAAGAAAAGGAAAATTCAAGTTAAAACCACAATGAAGTGCCATCACTATACACCGACAGAACAGCTAAATGAAAAGGATTAATTATAGCAAGTGTTGGCAATGATATGAAGGAATCAGAGCTCTCATATACTTCTAGTGAAAAAGTAAAATGGCACAATTACTTTGAAAAACAGTTTGGCATTTTAAAGCATCTGAAATAGCATGTAGTAGTCATTCTGCACCTAGGCATTTCAACTAGAGAAAAACATATTCTTAAAAAACATATACATAACTGTTAATAACAACTTTATTCACAAATACCCAAAAGATGGAAACAAACCAACTGCCCAGCAACAGGTGAATGAATAAACAAAATGTTGTATATTCATATGAAATACTATGCCACAATAAAAGAATGAAGTATTGATACATAAGCTTTGTGATAATAATGACAATAACATTGATGAGTCTCTAATCTGTTAAGGAGTGAAAGGAGTCAGATGAGAAAATAGGACATATTGTCTGACTGCTTTCATTTATGTAAAATTATGAAAATGTCAAACTCATCTATAATGGCAGAAAGGAAATCTCTGTTTCGGGATAAGGGGAAGATGTCCAATGAGATAAAAGGGAATCAGGAATCATTGAGGAGTGACTGACGTGTTCATTATCTTTACTGTGGTCATGCATTCATGAATAGAATCACATATAAAAACTGTATTACATATACATATATGTGTATATATATATATTTTCTTGTATGGCTTTTATTAGAATTTTACCCAGTCTTACAGATGTCTTGTACATGTTTTTCTAGTTGTTATTTAGTATTAGCTTTTAACATGTGAGTCTATGATCCAGTTTTAGTTAATGTTTGTGTATAGTACAGCATAAAACTTATCAAGGTTCATTGTTTAATATGTATGTTAAAATGTTAAGATACTATTATTTGTTAAAAATATTTTTTCCATTGAAGTACCCTATATTTTTCAAAAAACAATTGAATATGCATCTGTTTTAATCCATGTCATTGATCTTTCTGCCAATCTTTATAGTAAAGCCAAATTGTCTTATTATTTGATTACAGTAAGACTTGTTACAATTATTTTGCCTCTTACAGGTCCTCTACATTTATTTTGGTAAATTTTAGTATACAGTTTGTCAGTTTTTTAAAAGAGCCAGCTAAGGTCTGCATGGAAATAGTTTAACCTACAGATTAATTTAGAATAATTGTCATCTTAAAAAGTTAGACAAAATGCTAACTAGAATAACCAACTTAGAGAAGAACATAAACATAAACATCAGTTTAGAGCTGAACAACACAGCATGAGAACTTCGTGAAGCATATACAAGTATCAATAGCTGAATCGATCAAACAGAAGAAAGGATATCAGAGATTGAAGATCAGTTCAATAAAATAAAGCAAGAAGGCAAGATTAGAGAGAAAAGAGTGAAAAATTATTCAAGAAATAGGGGATTGCATGAAAAGAACAAATCTATGTTTGATCAGTGTACCTGAAAGTGAAGAGAAGAATGAAACCAAGTTGAAAAATACTCTTCAGGATATTATCCAGGAGAACTTCTGTAACCTAGCAAGGCAGGCCAACATTCAAATTCAGGAAATACAGAGAACATCATGAAGATATTCCTTAAGAATATCTTCATAGAAAAGCATATACTGAGAGATTTTGTCACTGCCAGGCATGCCCTACAAGAGCTGAAGTGGAAAGGAACAACCAGTACCAGACACTGCAAAAACAAACCAAACTGTAAAGACCATCGACCCTAGGAAAAAACTATTAATTAATGGGAAAAATAACCAGCTAGCATCATAATGGCAGGATCAAATTCACACATAACAATATTAACCTTAAATGTAAATGGGCTTAAAGACCCAATTAAATGACACAGAATGGCAAATTGGATAGAGAATCAAGACCAATAAACTAGGTATCAGTGGACTGTATCTCAAAATAATAAAAGCTATTGCTGATAAACCCACTGCCAATATCATACTGAATGGGCAAAAACTGGAAGCATTACCTTTGAGATCTGGCACTAGACAAGGATGCCCTCTCTCAACACTCTTATTTAATATAGTATTAATAACATTTAAATACTTAGTAATAACTTATTTAATATAGTATTTAATATAGTACAATCAGATAAGAAAAAGAAATACAGGGTATTCAATTAGAGAAGGAGGAAGTCAAATTTTCTCTATTTGCAGACAACATGATTGTATATTTAGAAGACCCCGTCATCTCAGCCCTAAATCTCCTTAAGCTGATAAGCAACTTCAGCAGTCTCAGGATACAAAATCAATGTGCAGAAATCACAAGCATTCCTATACACCAAACACACTTAAAGAGCACAAAATCAAGAAGAAACTTCCATTCATAATTGCTACAAGGAGAAAATACCTAGGAATACAACTAACGAAGGATGTAAAGGGCCTCTTCAAGGAGAACTGCAAACCACTGCTCAAGGAAATAAGAGAAGGCACAAACAAATGGAAAAGCATTCCACACTCAGGAAGAATCTATACCATGAAAATGGCCACAATGCTCAACATAATTTATAGATTCAATGCTATCCCCATCAAACTACCAATGACCTTCGCAGAACTGGAAATAACACTTTAAACTTCATATAGAACCAAAAAAGACCCCACATAGCCTAGACAATCCTAAGCAAAAAGAAAAACCTGGAGGCATCATGTTGCCGGTCTTCAAACTATACTACAAGGCAACAGTAATCAAAACAGTGTAGTACTGCTACCAAAACAGAAACATAGACCAATGGAACAGAACAGAGTCCTTGGGAGCAACACCACACATCTACAACCATCTGATCTTTGACAAACCTGACAGAAATGAGCAATGGGGAAAGGATCCCCTGTATCATGGTGTTGGGAAAATTGGCTAGCAATGTACAGAAAGTAGAAACTGGACCCATTCCTGACACCTTACACGAAAATTAACTCCAGATGGATTAAGGACTTAAAACATAAGACCCAAAGCCATAAAAACCCTAGCAGGAAACCTAGGAAAAACCATTCAGGACATAGGCATTGGCAAGGACTTCATGACTAAAACACCAAATGCAATAGCAACAAAAGCCAAAGTCGACAAATGGGATCTAATTAAACTTCAGAGCTTCTGCCCGGCAAAAGAAACAATCATTAGATCAAACCAGCAACCAACAGAATGGAAAACAATTTTTGCAATCTACCCATCTGACAAAAGGCTAATATCCAGAATCTACAAAGAACTAAAACAGATTTACTAGAAAAAAACAAACCCACCCAAAAATGGGAGATGGATATGAACAGTCATTTTCAAAAGAAGACATATATAAAGCCAATAAACATAGGAAAAAATGCTCATCATCACTGATAATTAGAGAAATCCAAATCAAAACCACATTGAGATACCATCTTATGTCAGTTAGAATGGCAATCATTAAAAAATCTGGAGACAACAGATGCTGGAGAGGATGTGGAGAAATAGGAACATTTTTACACTGTTGGTGGGAGTGTAAATTAGTTCAACCATTGTGGAAGACAGTGTGGTGATTCCTCAAGGACCTTCAAATAGAAATACCATCTGACCCAGCAATCCCATTACTAGGTATATACCCAAAGGACTATAAGTCGTTCTATTATAAAGATACATGTACACATAAGTTCATTGCGGCATTGTTTACAATAGCAAAGATCTGGAACCAACCCAAATGCCCATCAATGATAGACTGAACAAAGAAATGTGGTACATATACACCATGGAATACTATGCAGCCATAAGAAATGATGACTTTGCGTCCTTTGTAGGGACATGGATAAAGCTGGAAACCATCATTCTCAGCAAACCAACACCAGAACAGAAAATTAACCACCACATGTACTCACTTGTAGGTGGGTGTTAAACAATGAGAACATGTGGACACAGAGAGGGGAGAATCACACACTGGGGTCCGTTGCGAGGAGCTAGCAGAGGGACAGTGGGAGGGAAGTTGGAGGAATAACGTGAGGAGAAACGTCAGGTATAGGTGATGGGTTGATGCAGGCAGCAAACCACCTTGACATGAATGTACCCATGCAACAATCCTGCATGATCTGCACATGTACCCCAGAATCTAAAGTACAATAAAACAAAAGAAAGTGAAAAAAAATTTATCTTTTATCTTTCCTTTGCCCTTTGAAATTTTCTTTCTAGACACTGCCTACTCAGATCCCAAATACAATATTGTATACAAGTGATAAGGGGGGGATCTATAGACAGAATATTTGTGTTTTCCCAAATTCCAGTGTTGAGGCCTAATTTACAATGCAATGATATTTTTAGGTGGGGCCTTTGGGAAGTTATTAAGATATGATGGTAGCACCTTTAAGAATGAAACAAGGTCTTTTATCAGAAAAGATATAAGAATGGAGAGCTTGCTCTCCATTCTCTCTCTCTCTCTCTCTCTGCCCTCTGCCATGTAAGAATACAACCAGAAGATAGCCATCTAGAAACTACACAGAGGATCCCCACCTGTCACCAGATCTGCCAGCTCCTTGATTGTGGACTTTCTTGTCTTCAGAATCATGAGACTTGTTTCTGATCTGAGTGGGAAAGGATTCAGTGTGTCTCCACTTAATATGACATTAGGTATAGATTTTTTCATAGATGCCTTGCATTAAAGAAGCTTCATTTTCTTCCTAATATTCTGATTTTTTAATCATAGATATGTTTTATTTAACTTATTGATAATTTAAATGTGTTGATGAATACAAGTAAACAATTATGTGTATGCATATTTGAATAGTATATATACATTGTTAAATGACTACATCATTATGGAAATTTATCAGTAAGTCAGCCAGAACAAGCTAACTTGTAACAACAAGTTATGTAAGTTCATTTTATAAAAAGTATTGTAGTCTCCAAGAAGGGACTGCAAACTGTAAGTCAATATAGGTTTTTGGTCACAAAAGCTGGTCCCTAACCCATACTCACAACTGCACAAAGGCAATATTCTAACATTAAAGGGGAAATAAAAATAATTTAGAGCTCCATTTCAAATTTAAAATACATACATTTAAACAGCATAATCCTGGAAAAATTTACATCACCAATGTGTCAGTAATATGAGTAAATCCCATTTTGTAAGCATTAATAGAAATATGACTATAGTAATATGTATTACTAAAGTAATACATGTCTCTTGTTACTTATTCAGTATATTAATTCAAAGTCGAGACTCATAAAAGCCACAAATCTAAGTAAAGTAGACAAATGGTGAACATCAGTATTAGGTTTTGGAACAGGGCTCTAGTTAAATCCCCGGGTAACATTACATATTCTAAAATTACTTGCACCTTTTTATTAAATCACAGTGTCAGGGCTGTTTTTCTAAAGTAGAACAAGTAACTTTTTATTTTACTTTTTTCAGTTTATTTCAAAGCTGGTTTATTTCATTAAATCCAGCTCCTTATGCACAAAAATGTTTTTGAGAGTGGAGTCAATGCTTAATTTTTTTAAAAAAGTAATTTCTAAAGGTCTCCAAGGAAACTATTCTGTAATTTCCTTTGATAAACCATTGTAGCATATAATAATCCTCATGACTGGGAAATTTACATTTCTAATTTACGTAAACTTCATATTACACGGTTTTAGCCTGAATTTTTATCTTCTGTCCTTTCAGGTAATAGAACACATATTTGTATTGATTTCTACATAAAGATCCTTAATATTCTTAAATAATAAAATAGATTTCTATCTTTCTTTCAATACATATGTTCATTTTAGGTTTTTTTTCCTTCTTTGATCTTGGAAGAGGAATGGGCACAAGGCTTATCAGAAGGCAGTACATGGGAAAAGACTGGGTGATCTCAGCAACATATTTGGTCTTTGTCCTGTGGCATCTTTATCTTAATTCTCATTATTATAGTTTGATCTTAGGCCAGGCACTTGTATCTGCCTGAAAATAATTACTGGGCTTTGAGGGTATTTTGTGCAGTGTCTGTGCTACTGCCAACTCCGTCTGCTTTCATCACCAAAAGGTAAGACTTTGGGGGCAATGCAATATTTGAAGAGAAATAACATATATCACCAGAACTGACACTAGTTAAGGGTAAACCTTTGAGGAAACACATTACTTTAAGGAAACAGAGAGAGACACACCCCTCCTCCCCCACATTCTTTATGAGTACATTCCGTATATTCATAACCTCTTTACTACTTTGTATTTGGGACATTTCTTTATGCACACACATCTTTCATACTTCAAATACCTCATACTTAAAAAAGAAAATTTTTAAAAATCCAATGAACTTTTTCAACTGCTATGACTTTTTCCAACCTTTGCTTCGCATACTTTGTCCCCAGCACTTTAACACTATCTGCATATTTTATAAATCAGGAACGTTCCAGCATATAAAGAAGAGCCACAAACCTACACAGTTCCTTCATTTTCATTTAACAAATAATTATTGAGAATATGCTAGGTTTTGGGAAAACACTGGTGAGAAAATAGTGCCCCACTCTGTTCTTGCTTAGTTCTGTCATCACAAACATAATTTCTTCATGGGATCACTGGACCTTGCAATTTACTTGCATTCTCCTGTGCTGCAATACTGGAATTTTCCTACAAATTGATCCTGGATGTCCCCTCCACCCCTCAGCTTTTGGTATTCTGTGTTGTCTCTGGAAAAAAAGCCTACACTCCAGTTCTGCCCCCGTGGTTAACATCCCACCTTAATCAGATTTTATTTTTCCCAAAATATATTCAGTAATCCTTTTTAAATGGTCCCCCTTATACATAAACACGTACAAACTTTGTTATGCATAATAAAGCCACAGGGTCTATTAAAAGAGCCTACATAACTGCCAATCCTACATCTTGGAACTTTTAACTTTCCTCTCCTCATTCTACTAATCATCTTGTGTTCTTTCACTTACCTCTTTTCTTTCCTTTCATCATAGATTCTTTGTCTTTGTGTGTGTGTATGTTTGTGTGTGTGTGTGTAACATCTAAGTGGGAATTTATTTTATTGCCTTTATATTATTAATCTGAAAATATCTTGGCTCCTTGACCTTCACAATCTCAAAGCCATATCATTTCTGCAATTTGCGTTTATTGCTTGACTTTTTGTTATTTCTTTAGTATTTTATATTCACTGAGAGACCATGGCAATGGGTGCACTTTTATAGAGCTAAAAATTAAATGAATAAATTACAAGTAAATGTATCATTTTTGGTACATGGGCCCAGAGACTGAGGAAATGACTACATTTTCAAAACCAGAATATAAATAAATAATCATTTTTAAATCTGGTTATAGAGCACTATTATGTAAATTACATTCTTTATTTCACTTTATAATTTAAAAAGCTCTCCTACATCTAAAGAAAGTAGCATGACTGATACCCCAAAACCAGAGATAAAAATGGCCCATGTTTTCATTACTCACTCTTATTTTCATACTTTCTGGGAAATGGTTTTGTGGTGTCACTTTCTCTGGTTGTTACATCTTCAGCCACAAAAGGATATATTAGAATTTTAATGTTTGATACCAAACATGGAGGCAGGTAGGATAAACCCTTGAACGGGCTATGACCTTACTGTGGAAATTCTCACTTGAGGGATCCCAGCAAAAGCTACTAAGTGGGATTCAGTAACCAAACAGCCTCCCCTAAAGCATTGTAGCTTGCTTTTCTCATCTAAACACTAGACACATTACATTTTACTGTAATGTGACGTGGTACAGCATAAATACATCCTTGTAAGAATGATGGCAAGGAGAATTGCAAACAGTGAAGAAGTCTTCCCAATTTTTGTTATCATCACCTGATGATGGCACCCTAAGAGTCTCTTCCAAAACTCTTCTTCCCTCTGCAAAATAGTTACAGCTTTTTCCATTCTTATTTCATTCTTGCTTATAAAAGTAAGAGCTGCAATTCTTACATCCTTCATTCTCTCCATTTTTACTAGAGTTATATGTTCATAGGAAACATCTTTCTGAGGTGGTACTGAATAACAAGGTGAAAATAGTAAACATTATATAGCGTGAACCTCAATCATGCATTAAGAGCAAAAAAAGTGTTTAAAATTATGTTTCTTTGTCTTTGCTATTTCACATAATACTGTTGCTTTTGGGGGAAAACACTCCCTAGGGTTTTTTGCTGCATCTGTCTTATAAATGATTCCCTTTGATCAAAATCTAGTACAAGCTTGCCTTTTTTAGAGTCATAGAGGCAGTGATTTCATATCACAGTATTTTGACTCTTGACAGCTGAGTGGGAGTAAGGAAAAGGGGGAGGGGAATTATCCAAAAGAGAGAAAAAGGTTGGGGAGAAGAATTCAAAGTCAGGACAAAGATGACAGGCAAAGCATAAGAACAGCCGTACAAAATGCTACTTGCTCTCTTCCAGAGATTGGTGTGCTGGGGTGAATGACAACTACTAATTAAAATGGTGGCTTATTATTATGTAAGATGCGACACAGTTTGTCTAAGATCTGGAATAAAAGATGAATCACTTTTATTTGTAAAAAATTCTAATTTAAAAATATGCATTTTTAGATGAATATCTATCTGTGGTGTTTTTGACAGGAGATGTGGTAATTAAAACCTTTTTTATTTTGTGACTGAAATGTTCATATTTTTGCTGTGTGCCAATTTTTACATTTCTATAAATAAGAACAAAGCATGTTTTCTGCAACATCTCTAAGTTTATATGTTTTATAATTTTTAAGTCCAAGTGTCAAAATTAGATACCTAAATCATGATTACAAGTTTATATCTTACCATAAAATTTTTTGGATATTAAGTTTCAAACTTAATGATCTCTTTTTTTAATGGATGTCTATTAAAGCACATGATCTGTTCTTTTCAAGACAAATGTGCATTATGGTTCTCAAAACACTTACTGCCTGGTGCTTTTATTTTTAACTTTTTGAGAGCTTAAAAATTGATAGCCTTGGATTTGCTCTACTTTATACATATCTTTCACAGTTAAGAGAATAATTTTCTAATTATTCAAATGTAGCAAGTAATTTTATTGTTCCAAAGAAAATACGTTGCTCTCTGATTCCAAATAGTTGTTTACGATTTGCAGAATTTGTCTAGGTAAGTTAAAACATGCCATATATGGACAGGAAAATGCCTCAATCAGATAAACAATAATACTAAGTAAGCAGATGTTAATATAAAAAAGGAATACCTTATTTTATTGCACTTCACTTTATTGTGCTTTGAACATGTTGTCTGTGTGTGTGTGTGTGTGTGTGTGTGTGTGTGTGTGTAACAAAAGTTTGTGGCAATTCTGCATCAAGCAAGTATATTGACACCGTTTTTCCAACAGCATGTGCTCACTATTTCTCTGTGCCACATTTTGGTAATTATTTCTAACATTTCTGTTATTAACATATCTTTTACACTGATCTGTAATCAATGATCGTCGATATCACTACTGTAATTGTTACAAACTTAGCTCATATAAGATGACAAATGTAATTGGCAAATGTTTGTACTCTGACTGCTCCATAGATCAGCTGTTCCTTCACTTCTCTCCCTCTCCTTTTGTCTATTTCCCAAGATAAAACAATATTGAAATTAGTCCAATTAATAACCCTTCAATGGCCTTTAAGTGTTCAAGTGGAATGAAGAGTCGCACATCTCTCACTTTAAATCCAAACCTGGAAATCTTTAAGCTTACTGAGGAGGGCATGTGGTAAGCTGAGGGAGAGGCCTCTTAGACAAAACTGTTTGCCAAGTTTTGAAAGTTAAAAAAAATATTTCATGAAGGAAATTAAAACTTTTACTCCAGTGAACACACAAACGAGAAGAAAGCCAACCAGCCTTATTGCTAATATGGAGAAAGTTTCAGTGATCTGGATAGAACAAATCAGTCACAACATCCCCGTAAGGTAAAGCCTTATCCATATAAAGTCTCCAGTTCTTCAATTCTGTGAAGGCTGAGAGAAGTAAGGAAGCTGCAGCAGAAAAGTCTAAAGCTAACAGAGCTTTGTTGAAGGAAAGAGGCCTTTTTCACAACTCAAAAGTGTAAGGTGAAGCAGCAAGGGCTGATAGAGAGTCCGTAGAAAGGTGTCTAAAGCTAACATAAATGATGATGGTGTCTGCAGTTTCCAACAGATTTCCCTTGTAGACAAAACAGACTTATAATGGAAGAATATGCCATCTAAGATTGTAGATAGAGAGGACAAGTCAGTACTTGGCTTCAAAGCTCCAAAGGACAAGCTGAGTCTATTTTTGGGGGCTAGTGTACTTGGTGACTTTAAGTTGGACCCAATCTTTGCTTGCTATTCTGGACATCCTAGAACCTTTAAGAATCATGATAAACTGTCTCTGCCTGTTTTCTCTCAATGGAACAGCAAAATCTAGATGATAACGCATACGTTTAGAAAATGGTTTACTGAACATTTTAAGCCCACTGTTGAGGCCTGTTCCTCAGAAACTAGAAAATATTCCTTTCAAAATATTATTGTTTATTGATAATGCATGTGCTCATCGAAAAGCTCTGATAGGGATATTCAAGGTATATTTTCATTCCTGCTAATAAAACACTCATTGTACAACACAAGGATCAAGGAGTAATTTTACCTTTCAAATCCACTATTTGAGAAACACATTTTGTAAAGTTATAGCCTCCATGGATATGATTCCTCTGATGGATTAGGGCAAATTAAATTGAACACCTTCTGGAAATAATTCATTATTTTAGATGGCAGTAAGAATGTTTATGATTCAAAGGAGAAGGCCAAAATATCAACATTAACGAAAGTGTAAGAGAAGTCAGTTCCAACTCTGAGGGATGCCTTTGAGCCATTGAAGAATTCAGTGGGAAAAGCAATTGCAGATGTGATGGAAATAGCAAGAGAACAAGCATTAGATGTGGAGCTTGGAGATGGGACTGAACATCTGTAATTTCATGATAAAACTTCAATAGATGCGGAGTTTGTACTTATGAATGAACAAAGAACATGGTTTGTTGAGACAGAAACTACTTTTGGTAAAGATGTTATGAACATTGTTGAAATGACAAAATATTTAGAATATTACATACACTTGTATGATAAAGCAGCATCAGGGTTTGAAAGGACTAACTTCTATTTTAAAAGAAGCTTTACTGTGAAATTCTATCAGACAGCATTGTATGCTTTGGAGAAATCTGCATGAAGAAGTCAATCAATACAACAAACTTCATTGTTTTCCTGTTTTTAGAAATTGCTACAACCACTCTAACCTTCAGCAACCACCACCCTGATCAGCCAGCAGCCATCAATATCGAGGCAAGATCTTACAGCAAAAGTTTATGACTCTCTGAAGGCTTAGATGATTATTAGCATTTTTAGCAATAAAATAAAGGTATGTACATTTTTTAGACATAATGCAATTCCACATAATGCAATTAGAATTGTTTTAGAAGCACTAAAAAACCAGAAATAAAAAAGATGTTACTCACTTTATTGTGACATTTGCTTTACTGCAGTAGTCTAGAATGAACTTGCTCTATCTGCAAGACATGCCTGAATATGTATTAAATGAAAACAGAACAGTTTAGTTTGGTATTTTATTTTGTCTTATGTTGTTTTTCCAAGCCATACCTTTGGGCCTCTACTTCTATTCTCAGAGCAGTTTATCTGGGTCTTCACTTTCTTTCTAAGAAAAATTTTTCTTCTTCATTTTTATTACCTTTGCTGTTATTTATACACATATTTTAACGGCACTGTCAAGGCTGGGCACATTAAGTGTGTTAGGGATACAAGGAGGGAGTCAGTGAAATTAATGCATGCAGGAAAGATGTTGGAAGAACAAATCCAATAGGCATCTAAGGCAAGTGGCATAGGAAATACTGCCAGCAGACAAGAACGGAGAATATAAAAACTAATATTTAAGATGTTTTCATTTATTTCCATGAACTGTACTAGCTGTTTGACAGAAAGTATCTAATTAAATCCTCAATAAAACAGTATAATATATTCCAAGCTCAGAGAAATATTCTAATTTTTATAATCACAAAGCTAACAGAGAAATTACAGTTTAAAGTCTGATTATTTAGGTTTCAAATATGTGTGTCCCTTTCCATAATACACTGACTTCTAAGTAAAAATAAATAAAATTTTGAAGTTTTAAAACTTCTTCAATATGTATTCTTGTCTAATAGCAGGAATGCATCCTGTGACTTTGATTGGCAATGGAAAAGAATATACTAGACTGACTTTTTAAATATGAATTAAATATTAACCAATAGTCGGACTCCTTTCTCACACCATATGTGATAATCAACTCAGAATGAATCAAAGACTTAAATGTAAGAGTTAAAACTAAAAAACAAAAATAATGCTCTCAGAAAAAAGCATAGAGAAATATTTTCATGATTGTATTTCACAGTGATTTCTCAGATGAGACACCATAATTACAAGCAACAAAGAAAGAATAGCTAAAATGAACTACAATAAAATGAACACTTTTTGTGCTTTCAATGATACCATAAAGAGAAAATATTTGCAAATCACATATCTGTTATATAACTTTTGTGTAGAATACAAAAACAACTCTTACAGCTCAATAATACAAAGGCAACCAACATAAAAATTGACCTGGCTAGACATTTCCTAAAAGACAATATACTAATGGACAATAAGTACATAAAAAGATGCTCAAAATCATTAGTCATTAGAGAAATGCAAATCAAAACTTTAATGAGATACCACCTCATACCCACTGGGATAACTGTAACGAAATATCAGACAATAACTAGTGTAGGTGAGGATGTGGTAAAATAAGAATCTTCTTCCACATCTAGAGATAATAAAAAATGGTACCGGCACCTTGGAAAACAGCCTGAAAGTTGCTTAAAAAGTTAAACATAAAGTTGTTTGACCCGGCAACATTAACAGGGTTTTCAAGAAAAAAAATGTATTTGTTTATGTAAAAACAAGTACACAAATCTTCATAGCATTTTCATTCATAAAAGGCAAAAGGCAGAATCAACTCAAATTTCCATCAGCTGATGAATGTATTGTTAAAATGTGACAAAGACAATGATAAGCATTGACGCAAAAGTTCTGCACAAAATACTAGCAAGCCAAATTAAGCAACACATTAAAAAGATCATTTGTATGACCAAGTGGGATTTATTCCTAGGATGCATGGATAGTTCAACATACACAAACAATGTGATACTTCATATCAACAGAATGAAGGACAAAAATCCTATGATCATTTCAACTGATACTGAAAAAGCATTTGAAAACATTTCAACATCCTAACATGATAAAAGCCCTCAAAACACTGGGTATAGGAAGAATATAACACAATAAAAGCCATGTATGACAGAACCAAAGCTAGTATCATACAAAATGAGGAAAAACTGAAAGCCTTTCTTCTGAAATCTGGAGCATGATGAGGATGCCCACTTCCAACACTGTTATTCAACATAGTACTGAAAGTTCTTACTAGAGCAATTAGAAAAGACAAAGAAATAAAGGGCATCCAACTTGGAAGATAAGTCGAATTATTTTTGTTTGCAGATGATATGATATATGCAGAAAATGCTTCTGTCTGAAAGACAGCCAAAAAGAAATTCTGGCAATGATGTGGAGAAAAGGGAATTCTCATACACTATTGGTAGGAACATAAATTAGCACAACCACTGTATAGAACAGTTAGAATGTTCTTCGAAAACTAAAAATAGAATCACCATCTGATCCAGCAATCCTACTGCTATGTACATATACAAAGGAAGAAAATTCAGTATGTCAAAAATATATCTGCACTCCCATGTTTATTGCAACACTATTCACATCACCCAAGATTCAGAAGTAACCTAAGTATCAATCAACATATAAATGGATAGAGAAAATGTGGCACATATACAATATGGAGTACTATTCAGCCATAAAAAATGAGATCCTTCATTTGCAACAACAAGAATAGAACTGGAAGTCATTATTTTAAGTGAAATAAGCCAGGCACAGAAAGACAAATATCACATGTTCTCAGTTATGAGAACTGAAAGCTAAAACAGTTGAACTCATGGAGACAGAGATTAGAGGGATAGTTCTAAGAGGATGGAAAGTGTAGTGGGGGAGTATGGGTAATGGTACAAAAATAAATAGAATGAATAAAATCTAGCATTTTATAGAACCACAGGTTGAGTATAGTCAACAATATATTGTATGTTTAAAAATTGGATTGTGTGTTACACAAAAAAATATATAAATGCTTGAGGTGATGGATACTCCATTTATAGTGATGTGACTATTATAGATTGTATGCCTGCATCAAAATATCTTAGGTACCTCATAAATATACACACCTGCTGTATACCCACAAAAATTAAAAAAAAAGGGATACATCTCTACAATGGCATATTACTGAGACATGCTATAATGCAGATGAACCTTCAAAATATAATGCTAACTGAAAGAAGCCAGTCACAAAATATTGCATATTATATTATTCAATTGACATGAAATGTCCAGAACAGGAACGTCTAGAGAGACAAAAAGGATGAATGGTTCCTTAGGGCTGGAGGATGGGAGGAGTTGGGGAGTGATAGCTAAGTAGTACAGGGTTTCCATTTGGGGATGATAAAAACGTCGTAAAATTGATTATGGTAACCTGCATCACCATGACAATCCTAAGCAAAAGGAATAAAGCTGGAGGCACCATGCTACCTGAATTCAAATTATACTACAAGGCTACAATAACCAAAACAGCATGGTACTTGAATCAAAACAGAGATGTAGACCAATAGAACAGAACAGAGGCCTCAGAAATAACACCACACATCTACAACCATCTGATCTTTGACAAACCTGACAAAAACAAGCACTGGGAAAAGGATTCCCTATTTAATAAATGGTGTTGGCTAGCCATGCATACAGAGCTGAAATCAGATCCCTTCCTTATACCTTATACAAAAATTAATTCAACATGGATTAATGATTTAAACATAAAACCTATAACCATGAAAACCCTAGAAGAAAACTTAAGCAATACCAGCAAAGACTTCCTGACTACAATGCCAAAAGCAACGGCAACAAAGGTGAAAATAGACAAATAGAATTTAATTAAACTAAAGAGCTTCTGCAAAGCAAAAGAAACTATCATCAGTGTGAACAGGCAACCTACAGAATGGGAGAATATTTTGCAGTCTACCCATCTGACAAAGGGCTAGTATCCAGAATCAACAAAGAACTTAAACAGATTTGCAGGAAAAAAACTCCATCAAAAAGTGGGCGAAGATTATGAACAAACACTTCTCAAAAAAAAAAAAACATTTATGCAGCCAACAAACATATGAAAAACAACTCATCAGCACTGGTCATTAGAGAAATGCAAATCAACAACAGATGCTGGAGAGGATGTTGAGAAATAGGAACTCTTTCACACTGTTGGTGGGAGTGTAAATTAGTTCAACCATTGTGGAAGACAGTGGCAATTCCTCAAGGATCTAGAACTAGAAATACCATTTGACCCAACAATCTCATTACAGCGTATATACTCAAAAGATTATAAATAATTCTACTGTAAAGACACATGCACGTATATGTTTGTTATAGCAATGTTCACAATAGCAAAGACTTGGAACCAACCCAAATGCCCATCAATGATAGACTGGATAAAGAAAATGTGCCACATATACCCCATGGAATACTATGCCACCATAAAAATGATGCGTTCATGTCCTTTGCAGGGACATGGATAAACATGGAAACCATCATTCTCAACAAACTGACACAAGAACAGAAAACCAAACACCTCATGTTCTCACTCATTAGTGGGAGTTAAACAAGGAGAACACATGGACACAGGGAGGGGAATATTACAAATCAGGGCCTGTCAGAGGGTGGGAAGCTAGAGAAAGGAGACCATTATGAGAAATACCAATGTAGATGACGGGTTGATGGGTGCAGCAAACCACCATGGTACATGTACACCTATGTAACAAACCTGCACATTTTTCACATGTACCCCAGAACTTAAAGTATAAAAAAGATGTAACTGTTCCTGCCGTCTGAAGTGCATTTTGTTGTAATGAGCCATTTGAGTTATATAAATAAAATGCAGGCTTTGAAATAATGCCAGCCTATATGTGTAGTTCGTAAATAACATCTTCTAGCATAAAAGGAATGGGCTTAAAGTCAAATCTATTAGAAGTGACCTAAGAAGATGTAGAAAATGTAACCTCATGTATAGACAGTGGCAAAACTAAAAAAGAAGTGGGGAATAAAAAGTTCCTAAAGTCATGTTAAAATTTAAGACCATAGCATTAAACAAAAATAAACATGATGCCCTTTCCTATGAATCTGGATCTAGTCTTAGAATCTTTCAAAGACAGCATCTCATGAAGCTAGCTTAAGATAATTAAGGATGAAGAACATGATGCAATACGTTTTGCCTATTAGACCTGGGCTAATTCAAGACTTTTAAGTTCAGTTCATACTATATGCCAGGCCTGAGGGTAAAATGAGTGATATGTTATTCATGCCCTAAAGAAGCTCAGAGTCAAGTTTTGGGGGTGTATATATAATACCTACAATACACATACACATAAACATCAACAGTGGGAGCCAATCCATTAACTCAGCATGATTCACTTCATCTGGTGGGTATAGGGTAAAGTGGAGTGGCTAATACATATAAAGTATATCATTTAAGACAGATTTTGAAAGATACGTAGGAGTTCATTAGATACACAAATTTTCAAAACAAAATTCTAGGTCGAGTAAGCCAAACTCATATATTAATATGAGCTTTAAGTAAATAATGACAAGGTAACTTGAGATTATTAATGAGAAAAAAAGCAAAAAAGTTTAAGAGAGCATCAATAAGGTGAATATGTAGTTATGAACTAGGTTTTACAGAGCTATAGGCCATTCTAGAATAGAAAGTATGAACCTTATTCTATTTCAGTGATTAAAAATTACTAAGAAGTTTTAAATTAAGTAGTGGTACAACTGGATTTTAGTTCTGAAATAGTTCTAAAGTTCTACCCAGCTTATCAGATTATCAGTAAAACAGGTCATTTTATTGGAACCTACTATAAATCAAGCACTATGTGATTCACTCTAAATGGATTATTGCTGATCTCCCCAATGACTCTGCATCAGGTGATGAAATGTGTTCAGACTAACACAAGTACTTCTCCCAAGATCCTAGAGATAATAGCGATAAGATTCAAGCCCGAAAGCAACTGAAATCTAGCCTGTGCCCATTATGTCTCTCTGCATCCAGAGAACACTCTAATATATTACAGGATGCTTTTGGGAGTGTTTGTGATCTGAAAGTAGCCAGACTCATTAGGTGGAAAATGTTTTTAGGATTACACCAAGTGAGCGATTTTACTACATTCACCTATACAAGATACCTTTTTATTTCTTTTTCTAATTTGAACCAAAGCTCTATTCAGTTTAGCAAGCCATAATGACCTCAATATGAGCTTAGAATTTAGAGGAAAAGCTCCAGTCCTAGAGTGGAGGATGAATTGGATAACACTTCTAGACAAAAACTCAGAGACTTGAAACAAGACTCCTAGGCTAGTTTTCATGGTATATTATTGGAAAAGAGAAAGTAACAAGGTGGCTCAATTACAGAATTTAACAACACAGACAGAGTATGAAATGTAGAACTGTGATCATCATATTAAAAAAAGATACAAGAGATCCAGAGCCACACTGCTTTAGTTCAAATCCAGATTCTATTATTGTACACTGTAATAAACTCAGGTGTAATAATTAACATCTCTGTTCCTAAGTTTTCTCATCAATATGTGGATATATTAGTGCTCCATTATTCAAAATGTTCAGTATAGACATGACAATACATGTTAATGTGCTGAGCAATATGTGTGGCACAGAGAAAGGACCCTTCTCTGTTTCTGGCCATCTCTCTTGTGTGTTTGTCTGTGTAGGCATCCATATATACAGTCATCCCTCAGAATTCATAGGGGCTTAGTTCCAGAATTTCCATGGACACGAGAATGCATGGTTACCAAATTTTGTGGATGCTCAAGTCCCTGAAATAAAATGATTAAATAATATAGCATTCACATACAATTTACACAGATTCTCCTATATACTTTAAATTATCTCTAGATGACTTATATTACCTAATGCAATGTAAATAACATATAGTTGTTATACTGTATTTTTATTTGTATAATTTTTATTGTTGTACTGTTATTTTTTGTTTTGTTTTTGTAAAATGTTTTTAACCTGTGTTCGGTTGCCTCTGTATGCAGACCCTGTGGATATAGAAGGCTGAGTAGAAACACACGTAATGAACCTGAGCCAGCCATTTAACTTCTGTAAGCTTTGTTTTTAATATTTCTAAAATTAGGGCAATAATATACTATATTTTCTCTCTCCAAAGGGTATTATAAAAATCAAAATTAAACACTGTTAAATTGTGAGGCTCTAAAGCACAAAACATGATGTTATTAGTATAGAAGAAGAATGAGTGACAGTATCAGTAGTAGAAGCTCACCATAATAAAATACAGGAATAAGCAACATGTTGTTACCATACAGTATATGTCAATTTTACTAGGGTTTTTAGGCCATTCAGACTAGATATGAATATTCAAGTAAGACTTCAAATAATAGAAAATAAAGCATAGTATTCCACACTGAAAAAGCGTAAGACAAACGTAGGAGGTTGGAAAGTCATTGGCTGTGTCTGAGAGAGCTAATAGATTAGTGAGACGGCAGACCATGGTATACAGAATGATACAATTAAACGTGAATCTAGAAAGATACCTTGGAACCAGATCATGAAAGACCTAAAATTGTATGTCAACTAGCCCACTGGACTCAGAGAGCTTAGATTGCATTTCTTATTTTTCAAAATAGTTTTTGTGGATATAATTAACCAGCAACAAGCTAGCCTAGGAACCGATTTCCACTTACTGCCACCTACCTCATAGATTTGTTATAAATATTGTGTGGAGTGACAAGTAAAGAACCTAGTGAATTATTGGAACTCAGTAAATAAACTATATAAATTATAGAGCAACTAGGAGGTCACTTTATATGAGATGAAGAAATCCTTTCTTCTATAGATTGTAAACGTGGAAATTATCTCAAAGTATTATGTAGATTATGTATTAGGTACATTGCTTAATATGTCAGAGCTTTAAATTTTATATTTGTACAAAAAATAATTAAAAACACTCTAACCTCAGTGATAATTAAATAGTGTATATAACAGTGCTCTGCTGGCTAGAAAGTACAATTAATTATATACACATTAGGTAAGGGTATTTTTCAGCAATAAATTCATAACCAGTTAATAAAGCACTATAATCTCAGTTGGTAAAGTCTCACATAGCACAAGAGAAAGTTACAGAGCCAATGAAGTTATTAAGATCTTATGGAATAAATGATATTTAGGTTTGGAAGTGGCGAAGAGACGAAGCCTTGCACATGCTATGCAAGAGTCTTTTGGTGGTTGCTGTGTCCATAGAGGAGTGACAAAGTCACCAATTCCTTGCCAGCTTCATTTGTCTTTTCAGTGAAAATTTAAAGCTTTCTTGTTTGCCAAAATAAAGTACCCAAAGCTATAAAGGCCCTACTGAGCAGTCTGGCAAGATACCAACTGGTGCTAACTTGATTTCCCTGGCCGAAGAGAAGTGTTGAATCACCCACAATTCCTTGAGGTCTGTTGCCCGCAGCTCTCAGCTCAGGACATCAAGCAACGATCAGTTACACTACTTTCCCCATCTGCCTGCTCTCTTTCTATCAATAATATCCCTAATAATATTCCAGTCTAATGCCTTGGCTGTCGGCACTTAGTCTGCCTCTCAGAGACGCAAAGTCAAGTCAGAGGGGTGCCAATTACAACTCTGCTGAAGCCAGACTACCACTTCTCTAGCTTCTACAGACTACCCTTCTGAATCAGGCCTAGGAGAAATAACACAGATAAACAGAAATTCTGATATAAAAATTCAAACAACCGGTAAGTGACTATAAGGTGTGGTTTTTAAAACGTTGGTATTGAATTGGCCAACTTAATTTGATGTAAATGATTACTTTGGCCTATTTATTCTCCCATTACTAGTTTAGTCCTCAATTAGTGTTTCCATTCAAGAAGGCTTTGTTGAGCATCTATTGAATTCTAGTAACAATAATAAATATGAATAAGAAATAGTCCCTACTCTGGAAGAACACTTAGTTTAAAGGCTGTAAGAGTCAAGCAACAATATAACTGCAGAAAAAGAGACAAATCTGAATAAAAAGACTGAAGGAATTGCCCAGGATGTCAGTCTCTACTGGCCAATAAACTATCTGGAGCGAATGCAACATTTCTGTTCTTCTTGGCAATGTTTTCACACTCCAGATACTATCATAGATAATTGGAAGGAAAGCTTTGATAAGTCACTGAGAATGGAAACAACATTTCCAAAGGGAACATTATTATGACTGAATGTCTTCTAAATTGGATTCACTGTGGAATTTTTGTTTTACTTGGTGAAGCACACGTATTCGGGTCCGAAGCTGAATCATGAATGAGAGAAGAGAGCTGGAGTGCCCCTGCAAGTATTGTGCCACGATGTCTTTTTACTATACTATGAACGTCCTCTTCTTCAAATAAAAATTTAAAAAATATTAATTTAAGACTTCATGTCAAACTCTCTCTTCAAAATAACCATACCCCCATAATTATAATTAGAGGCAAAAGAAGTGGGATTCCATTATATTTCTATTGATATATCACAAACCTACCTAGATCAGAATCTCATTTTCTAAGGCTTTTCTTCTAGTACAACAGGGAAGTGTATCTGCTTCTCTCACAAGTCTGTGTCTCTCATTGCATTCTAGATTTTACTACTTTTTCCCTTTTTAGAATTATATCCTTCATCTATCTGTATTCTCTAATTCTTCTCTCTCTCTCCATTCTCTCCAACCTCCCTCTGCCTTTTTATTCTTGATTATTCCCTTACAATAATATTATATATATACTCCCTATCATGGAAAATAAAGCACTATATGACCTTGTTGCTAGCTCCCCTCCAAAATCACATCATCTTCCCCCATTGAGCTACAGCTACTTTCCTGTTTTCAAATACACTAGGCTCTGTTTCCTCTCTGGATATTTACACTTGTTGCACCCTCTGCCTAGTGGAATCATCCCACACATCTATTCTGGAGTCTGAATTTTTGACATCTTTAGGCAGAAATAGCTTTGGTAACCACTCTAGTGGTGACTGACTGGTCACCCCATTAATGTATTCACAATCTATTAAATCTACAGCTATAACACTTGAGTTGTCTTTTTATCTTCTTATCACCATATGTTTATGGTGTTTATAATATAATAGAAATTAGAAATGAGCTTAATTGGTAAACATAATGGTGCTCACAAGATATGTGGGTCAGTCAAAATATTTTAGAGATCTCTCCCCCCTTTAAATAAAAAGCATGTGAATTGGGTAAGGCCCTAACCCTTCACCTTTTGGAGATACAGTCACCACTTGATTATGAAATGTCCATGATTGACCACAGTTTCAAAAGATTTGGTATTTAATGATAGCTATAAAGTCATAAACCCTCATTGTACATTAAATATTGTGTCCCTTATCCGGGCGTGTGCGGAGGCCCTGCCAGCAGCTGCAGCACTGAGAGTAGCCCCTGAGAAAAACCCTCTAGAAAAACAGCTGTTCCTCTGTGTGGTTTGTTCTTTTCCTGGTTCTGAGTGTGCAGGCCAGCCCCAGGTCCACTCATCTTTTTCAACTTTTGGCCTCTCACCTCTCCACTGTCTGCTCTCCTTAACGCCCTGAGATGAGTTGAGCCTGTTTCTGCTCACTTTCCCCAGTCAGGATGAGGGATTAGCCAGAGGACTATGTGATGCCCCTTTTCTAAGGAAGAGGACATAGCCTCTTCAAAGGTAGGAGCCAGAGGGCTGGACCCTACCCTTGTCTCTGGCAGCACCTCTGCAACCTCTTCCGCCATCCGGTGCCCGTTCCCCACCTGGAAGTGAGATTTTGGGTTCCCATCCTCTTGGTAGATTCCTCTCCTTCCCCTGAGCATTCTGACCCTATCACCTTATCCCAGCCATGCCCACCCCAGGTACTCAGACACGGACCGACAGGAGTTTGTGGTGACCCCAGTGTCAGGGCGCACGTTAGGCACCAAGTGTGGACTTGCCAATCTCCTGACTCCACTGTTAGATCATTTTCCTTGGGAGGGTAATGGGCAGAACTCAGGGATGGGGCGGGGCGAGGAGCGGGGCGCGGCAGGGAGACGAGGCAGCAAAAAGAACCGCGAAGGAAACACGCCTGCCCCTTTTGGCCTTTCCTGGACTCCGCCTCCCTTTTCCATCTCCTCCAAAGAGAAAAAAAAAATTATTGTATTCAAGATTTTACCAGAGAACCAAGAACTGAGGTAACATAAATGACATAGAATTTCTTATTCCCAATTTATAAGTATATTTGGCCTGACAAATGACTATATTGAGAACTTCCACACATCTTAATGTCTACATTAAAGCAAAATTACTATTCCATTGCTCTCAGTGGCAAAATTTAGCTATTTCTAGAAATCCTTTTCCAGGTAAGTAATTTTATTGCTTATTATAGGAACTTCTCAAATGAACCACTGACTCCTCAGTAGAAAGCATCAACAGAATTTATACCATAAGACACTTTGTATATCTCAACATAACATCTCCATATTGCTGTTTCCATCAATCCTAAATATACCCTCTACATGATGGATACACAATTCTAATCCAGTTCTAACATTGAAAAACTCACCTCAAACCAAACTGCAAATTCTCAATAAAATCCAATCCTGTCCTTCCTCCTCTGAGATACTGGCAAAGCCCTGTTGAAGTAGTGTTCTTGCTTACTGAGGTGGTAAAATTAAGCTCTGTCCTGTCAATACATTGTGTGGGACATAGACAACTATGCAATGAAATAGGAGCTAAGACTTGCTTTTATTTTTAACTGAGTATGGCATTTGAGAGGAAATAGCTGGCCCTTGCCTATATCTGTATTTTGGCAGTATCAATAGTGGCTAAAATAGCTAAATCATTGTTTATAACCCAGTAAATTTAGGCCAGATTTTAACAAGGTCTAAATTCAAATGCCGTATATCAACACGGTTTTCTCCGACTGCTGAATTCAAAGTTGCCTTACTCATTTAGTCACCATTTTACCTATTTTTGTTGTTTTCTTTCATAGTTCTTGTTATAGTAATTTGGCTTACTAATTTGTGTTAATGGGTTACATTTTTGAAAACATTTTGAAATCCAACCTCTTTCAAAATAGGAAATTACTGTCAAGTTTCCTCTTTTATGTTTATGTTCATGTTATGGTCTTACGTTTTATTCTTAAAGCTATATAGTAATCAAGTAAAGTTCAGAATTAATTGTCATAATTCAAGTGCATAAAATCCCTTTAAAATAGCCATGTAAGTAGGAATTTATTAATATACCCTTGAATTACTGAGATGTTGGTTTTTGCTGACTTATATGATTTGGTTTATTCATATAATACACACGTGGAATTATTTTTACAATGCATGTAAATAATTTGAGTTTTATCCTATTGCTAAAGAGATAATAAAAGTGAGTATGGCTCTAAAAATGTGTAAAGTTAAATGTTTAATGAGAAAAAATGTTATTTTTTATTAAGAAGCTGATTATTTGAAGAAATTCTAAGTAAAATTTCAAACTGGTAGATGGAATGTTTAAAACACAAGTTTTCAAAATCTAAATGTCAGTATTTTTATTTTGCTCACTAAAAGGTAAATCAGTATTTTTTAATATTAATGCCATAAATATATACTATATACATACATGTTTAGATGTTTGTGTGCATTAACATCTTATGTTTTGTATATTAAGTGCCACAGGACAGGTGATTTGCTTTGTATAATATTGTGTGTAGGAGGATAATTATTGCTTTTTGATCATGATGGATAATGATAATGATTATAACTAGTGTAATGGGAATCATAATTTAATATTTTATGTAGCACTATAAAATTCGCACTGAGCTGTACCAATTAAAGTTGTGACTCAACAAATAAAAATTAAAAATTTATAATCCGTGACCATGTATTAAATAAATAAGCCTAAAATGAAGATATTTTTAAACTTGTGTAGGAGTGTTAACCATTAAATGAGCATATTCAATAATAGGCAAAGTTTCAGAAGTTCTTTGAAAAGGTCTTTGCAGTTTATAGATTAGTCTGGTATCTGAGACTGAATATAACAGACTGCAGGCTGTTTCTCCCCGAGGTGAAAAAAGGAGGCCTTTAGAATGGATGTTGAAGGTGAATAAAGTAAAATATGATTCATAGAGAAGGAAATGAGGACCAAGAATCCATTTGGAAAATATTTCAATGTATTATTATATGTGAAAGAGGGAAGCTGGGAAATCAACTGAGCGCCTCTTTCGAAACTCAGCTCAGCTGCCACTTGACAGTTTAGAGTCTTCCAAAGGCTTCTCCTAGGTGCTAATTTCGCCCCCAGTACATATATCTTGCAGAGCTGATTCAATATATATGGAAGTTGGGCAATGTAGTTTGGATACTCCAGGAACAGATCCTCAAAATAGGGCACTACTGCTCGTGGTATATTTTGCAGGTACAGGAGACATTGATATGAGAGTAATGAGGTAAGGTAAGGTAAGCAAGAGAAAAAGCCAACATACAGTGCATTATAAAGACAACCAGTGCTATGTGGCTGCAGCATAAGCCTATGTGGTACATCATTAGAAAACCAACATAAAACTCACCCTTCAGAGTTGTGGCATAAGAAGGGCTTTTGACCTGGGTACTTAGACCCTAACTCCTCTCAGTTATTGATTATGGGCTACTAGGGGGTATAAGCATTTCTAATGTCTGGCCTCTTTTGGAGTCAACTATCAGGCATGGAGAGGCATACACCAGCAGAAGGCAATAGGCTGAACACTCTGAAGGAAGAAAGCCTATAGAATATAGTCTCCCACATAAAACACCTGACTACCTGTGCAGGCTAAAGTTTTGCATTCATCTGAGTGGCTATTCATGTACGCATTTACTCACTTTACTCATTAAATTCAAGAAAGCTTTTTGATAAAAGACTAACACATGCCATTACAGTTATTTTTTTCTGTCAGCCATGGTGTAAAAAAAATAAGATGATGATTAAAATACTGGCCATTCTTGACTAGGTGTAAACATGCTTAGTAGGTAAGATATTTATGGAATGATTAAATGAATGAGTAAACAAATAATAAACCCACTTCCATATTGAAACAAATGGGGTTTATCTAGTTTGATGGAGTATTTTCCATAAACTTGGATCAGAGGGAAATAAAATATTGAGGCAAAAAATTTCCCATTTAGGAACATTGGAATGTTGTATTTTAGAGTGAGGAGGGAATAAGAAAAAAGTAAAATAAATCTATAAATACTAATATATGATTTTGGTGGTCCTACACAAATTGGGGGTCCCCAAATTTACGACAGTTTTCTCATTAAGCCTTGGGGTCTATGGCCTGTCTACTTGAATTTCAGATGGCTTGTGGCTGCTTTAATTCATAGAATCATGATGCCATTTGGCTTTAAAGGTCAGAAAAGGCCACGTAGTATCAACTTGGTCATCTTAAAATGCTTGTTGTCCAGAAGCTCTCTTTTAGGAAATTCTCTGTGAACTTAGCTGTCGTACCACAGGATTCAAGCTGCATGTGGAAATCACAGGCAACTCCAGTTGAAAGTCTCATCTGAGGTTATAGTGACAGTCAACATCAGTTACTACACATGTGAAAGAAGATGCTTCCAGATAATTCCATGGCCCCAGTAACCTAGTTGCGCTCAGTCATGGAGTCATCCCAGCCAAGGGTGCAGATGTTATGGAGTAGGCACATACCATCTCTGCTGTGATATTCCTGAACTCTGGAGCCTCAAAATATAAACTGTTTTATGGGACTACATTTTGGAGTGGTTTGTTACACAGCAATAGTCATTGGAACTATGACCGAATTTCATCAGTTTATAAAAATGCAAATAAATCTGATGATACAGATGCATAATAGCACCATCTACCTAACATTTAATCCTTTAATCAGTTTGTCCTTTAATCGACAAACGGGACAAAGAATAATGTATTATTTTAATTGCAAAGATGAAGAGCTTATAGAATTAATAGTGTAATTAATTTCCTAAGAATTCCTCATTTTCTAAATGTCAAAGCCAAGAAAAAAAACTCAGGTCTTCTTATTCCAAGTCCATTGCCATAGTTGTATCTTTAGAACATGTTCCGCTGATGTATTACTGGTTGGCAATCTACCAGTTGTGCTGGATAGAGGACTCAAATATAAGTGGTTATATTTGTCCACTTCTACTGTTTCTTAAAAATTATATATGCATGCATTCTCAGTGCATTCCCCTTCACTTTCTGCCATCATGCCACATGGGATATCTAGTTGTCCAATTAAATTCTGTAATGGAATTAGAGTGACTCTGTGAGATTACACAAAGATGGATACATTGAAGTATTTAGCAACGTGCTTAGCATGTGGGAAGTAGTAAGGGTAACCTTAAATTATGGCTATTTCTATAGAGTAATTTTCATATTCTGATTATTATTATTGTCACTAGAAAATGCCTAAAAAGAGTGATAGTAAGTTAATTTTTCAAGAAAAGAATGGCTTAAAAGGGGGGTATTTGCATAAAGATATGCAAGTTGTCCAAGTTTTTCCCAGTAAAGCAGTATCATAAGTTGCTTAGTCATATTTATTAATTATCATCAAAATTATAGAGAGGAATTTCTAGTCATTAGGACAAACACTTTATTATACAAACAAACAACTTTATTCTTTTTAACAACCTCTGAAGTAAATAATATTTCTCCCCTTTAAAGATAAGGGAATAGGCATTCTGAAACTTTAAGTAATTTGGAGTCATTGGAGCTAGAAGTGACAGAGCCAGAGTGGAAATAAGTTTTGAATGCACATAAAGTTTTTGTATGTAATCACTACATTTCTTAACTGGCTTTTATAGTTTGGACATGAAGTTTAATTTTTATCTGAATTTGATTGCCATAGCATGCAATTCAGTATAGAAAGATATATTTAATTATTTTAGTTAGGCATAATGTGTACATGTATGTCTGTGCATATATTCAAAGCAACAAAAATAATGCTGTGTACATTTTAGAAATTGATAATGTTTATGTGCACAGCAGATTTGAATTTTCACTGTTCTTAGGAACTTTGCTTTTTAAATCAATTTGTGAATATTTTATCCTATATGTAATATTTGATATTCTTTTTAGGGCAATGAATTGTTTTAACTTTCATGTTGGTCAAATTAAACATAAAAACATGTTCTTTAAAACATGACATATATTAATTTACAAACTTTTCCCCAAAGTTCTAGAATTAAAATGAATAAACCTCTTTGGCTGAGATTTGAGTAAAGCTAGCCTTTCATATTAAATATATGCACTAATGCCCATTCTCAGTTATTTAAAAAAAATAGGTAAAAAAAAAAGATACATTAATGTAATAATAAACTTTCTAAGCATAAAGTTTCAGTGCTATTTATCATTGTTCATCTGGATAATTTGGCATGATGCCAAAAAATACTCTATTTCCCACTCCTTCTCCCCACAATTAATATCATGTGGACAGAGCCAAAATGTGAATTTAGTTCTAGAGAAGTTAAACATAGAATGATGATTTCAATATTGTTTATTCATTTGGTTTTATCTTTGGCTATAAAATCCACATTAGGGAAAATCTTTATATTGATCCAATCTAATATAAATAGATATACTCTGCCAATATTTCAGAATGATTTTGGCTTTGAATCTCAACATTCTGTGCAAGCTCAGATTTGGCTCTAAATTATTATATTAATAACATAATTATAGGTTCATCAAATCCATTATGTGCCATCTTCTAGTTTTTAAAAGAGTATAGTAAAGATATGACTTCATTTTCTCCTCCAATATATTTGGCTATTCATTTTGGTAAAGTTTTAAAAGCAACTTATGTCTATTCCACTGTATTTAAATTTTTTGAATGAATCATCTAGAAGAAGAAAAGTGGAATAAGAAATACTAAGAACTTCTTTCTTAAACATATATGCCATTTGACTTAGACTTAAATGGATAGATTCTGAACAAAGATTTTAAACAAAGAGCCCCCCTCCACCTATACCAACATACACAGTACATTCAGTCTGTACAAAAAGTTTACCAGTTCCTACAAATCACTTGGAGGTGGGCTAGTAACTTTATTTCCCATACCACCCTTTCTGAATGGTTTTGTTGTTTTTGTTCAATGAGCAATCAACTTGAGAGTTAAATGGTAGCTAATTAATTGATTTACCAAATTCAGTCAAGGCCTAAATCTCTTCTCGTTAAAGCTGTGCTTTTCCAAATAACCACAACCCACCAAGACATGCTCCTAGAGAAAAGAAAAGTGAACACTTACCAATTTTCAGGGCGTATCAAGAAAGGCAACAACTGGGCTATACCATTTTCATCAGAAACAGACCTCAATTGTATTTACCTTATTTATTTTTCAACCAGTATCCTGAGTAGTTTTCACATCAAGCCAGTTGCTACCTGCTGTGATGTCTTTTTTCTCTGTTGGCTACTCATATCTGACAGATACTAAGATTCACACCAAACTAAATTTTCCTGCTGACGCTTTGAATTTGTACCTACCTTCCTTCCTTCAAGGGAGTCAATTACTATCCCTTAAAATTCAGTCCCAGCTCTGTATTATTATTTTTTTTTAAAAGGTCAATTGTCACTTCAGGTTTGAGTATTGGCCCAATGGAAAAAAGCAATTGCCCATCAAGTGTTTGCTTAAGAAGTTTATCAGATGATAAGATTTTGAGGAAGACAGTTTTGTATTTGAGATTTTTCATATTAGCAATTATGCCCAGAAAACCCAAATAAAATAATTTAAGCACCTTGAGTGTGCAAATATTTTAGTGATAATTTGTATTAGCATTCTTAAAATATGAGTGCAAATGTTTGGACTAGTATCTATTAATGATAGCTATTCCATATTGTAATAATGTATTAGCTATATTACAACTAATTAACACATTTAATTAACAAACTGTATGATTATATTATTTGAAATTAATATATAAGATGATTTTGCACTATTCACTTTAACTGATTTTTAAAATAAAAACAGAGCATTTTCCCTTTTCTACTTTCTCACTTCAATTCTGAAATAATCCTATAATTTCTCATTTCAGCTTTTAATTGTGATTTCTCAAATAGTGAATTCATTGAAAACATATTACAGATTTAAAGTATAGATATTAGAACAAATCACATAATTGTGCTAAGCAGTATTACATGCTCAAAGGGACTATGTGCACCTGTGCCAAGAATATCCAACTGGGATTGGTCTGTCTTAGAATAGAGAGTTTAAAAGTTCTTAGAATAGAGAGTTTTGTTTGCTTATATGTTTTAACTTTTATCCAGGGTAACTGCCTCCTTTACATGCTGTATTAATATGATGCGGAAAAGTACAAGGGGAAGCTGCTGTATTGCTCAATCTGTGTCAACGTATGTATTTCTCTTGGGTTTTATGCATTTGTTGCAACCACTGGCAATCTCATTTCCTCAGCTTCTCAACAGTGGAACCCTTATCTCTTCTCTGTCACTTCTCACTAGAATTAGACAGATCATATGGCTTTCATAGAGTTTTGCAGTAAAGCACAAGTCAGTGCTAGCATCCTGATTTGAAAATACTGTTCGCACTTTTTAAAATAATGGCAGTTTCCTTAGCAACACACTTGGAATAGTTACGTCTACTGTGTGTTTTTCATCAAATTGTGAATGTTTTAATTAAATAGGTGTAAGGGCTGTGTATTTTTCTTCTATGATCTGGTAAGGTGGAGCAAATAAATGCCCCAGCTGAGGATCATGTTGTTTTAAAATCATTCCTTTGATAAAAATACTCCACCTTTTCCATCATTTTCTCAAACTGTCAAATTAATATAAAATACAAATATTTCTACAAATATTTTCTTAATCAGCCCTGTTTAGATCCTCAGGACAGTTAAGGCCCCTGAGATCTATAGTCATATTTTTCTGGAAGATATTTTTCAGGACAGGAATAGTTACTTTCTCATTTTAAATCCTATAGAATCTTATATATTTGTTTGAACTACTGGAGATTACATTTATTGGATATTCTATGCCTGGACAACAATTCCCTAATGATATTTAGGCTACAAGTCAGGAGCACATGGAAAAAGGATGAGCAAGAGTGAGAAAGTAAAAAGAAATAAAATAGTAATATCCTGTTCAGATATCACAGTGTTGCACAGAAATGTCACATACACAGACGCACACAAACACACATCACACACTCTACACAGAGTCATCATTGAAAGGACTTATTAACATACAGCTATATATGTGTATGTATGTGTAATAAAAACATTTGTTGAACTAAAACACATTTAGTTTCAACAATCTTGGCATTACTTAATTCGTCATTAATATGTGTTTATTCTCAATTTGAAGCATGAATAATTTAGAAACCAAAATGGCAAAGCCCCTAACACAAATTGATTTGTGAATATATCTCTATAAAATTATACAAAGGGAAACATAACACATAATGCATAGTAAGAAGTATTTGTCATTTAAAAAATATGTCTTCATCATTTAAAGTGCTATTCAAGAAAAATAATTAGATAAAATAAGGAGCAGCAGGACTTTGGAACAGCCAAGTAAGGATTCACCCATAAAAGCAATGAGACCACTGACAAAAATTGTCAAAGTTAACTTTTACATAACTTTGAAAATCAACCAAAGACTTCCAATAATTGAGGATCATGTATTCAGGGAAAGCTGCTGAACCTCAATGTTAAAATGAAGTTTTATGGTGTCTTTATCCCTATTTCCAGCTTCTTGGTAACTTTGAAAAAATGCAGAGCCACACAGCAAATATAAAAACCACCAAAATAGCAGCCATCAATGAGGAAATAACAGGGTAAGAACTCCTCAAAGAATCCCATCCTCAAAGGATTGTTATTATTTTACCTGTCGGGCAGCCTCCTGACAAAATTTTAATCACAGGGCAACACATTATTTTCACTGATTTAGGACTTAGTCGGTGGGAAAAGCTCTATTCTACAGAACATTTTTCAAAAAATATTAGTGACATTTTGTTAAAATTGTGGTTATACGAGAGAGAGATACCAATTAAGGAAAAAAGGGTCCTTAAAATTTAAGATGATGATCTGAAAAATGAGATCTACATAGGGGCTTTGAAAAATAACAGCATGTTCTTTCAGATGTAGAAGGCTAAAACAAATACATGACTATATGCATGCCCAAGAAGGACCTGAGAAGTCCCAACCTCTCATCTTGGCTGATGTTGTTTCCTGCACAAGTAGAAAGTGAAGACTAAAGAATAGTTACACATGGCTGGAACATGGAAGAGCTGCCCCATACACCCACTGAGCAACTCAGCAAGGACACAGCTGTATTGGTTCAAGGAATGTAAAGACATTTCTTTCCAATTATTACCTTAACATTAAACTCACTGAGATGGGACCTCAGTGATTGTACACAACAGAAAATACAAATTGTACAGAATATACAGAAGTGCAAGTAAACAATTAAACAAGAGCAACAACAAAAATGACATACAATAAAAGCATTAAATATGGGGAGAGGATTTGATTTCCAGAATAACATTATGTTATTTTAAATGTTCATTGAAAAACACATATAAAACATTGTATTATTTAAATGCATATTAAAATAAACAGAGTAGTATAATTCATATGCAAAACAAAGCAATCAAAATATCCTCAAGGAAGCCTAGTTGTTGCATTTAATACACAAAGGCATTATATCAGCTATTATAAATATGTTCAGAGAGCTAAATGTCACCTTGTCTAAAGAATTATAAGAAAGTATCAGAGGTACACCCTACTGAATACAGAATATAATAAAAACACAAAACAAAACAAAAAGCCAAATTGAAATTTGGAAGTTTAAAAGTATAATAACTACAATAAAAAGTTTATTAGACTGATAAAAGAGTAGATTTGAGCTAGCATAAGAGAATCAGAGAATACAGATATTCTCCAGTCAGAAGAACAGAAAGGGAAAATAATGAAGATAAACAGAGTCTTAGAGATCTTTGAAACATCATCAACTAATTTATGAATATCGGGGTTTCTAAAACGAAAGGGAGAGAAAAATTATTTTAAGAAATGTTCCCCCAAATTCAAGCATTGTTGTTTGTATTGGATCATATGGCCCAACCGAAAGAGCAACTTGAATTGCAATCTAGATCTCTTTCGGAGCCTTCTTTAGTTCTGGGCCTCCATCAAAATGAGAAGCTTTCATTCACTCAGTGAATGGGCCCCACAAATATTCTCAAATGGGAAGTATGTTGCCTCTAAATCCAAATTGGCCCACTAAGCACTGAGCCTCTGTTTAGATTATAAAAGGAGCCAGATTCGGTAACTTATTCTTCATCTTAAAAGGGATATCTCAAAATTCCTTACATCCTTGGGCCTAGAAACTTCACTGAGCTAGAAAGCCCCTAAAATTTTTTAAGATTTGTTTCCTTTTGACATCCAAATATCTTACCGAAAAGTTTTGAAAAGTGATGCTTTCACTGTTTAGAATAGCAGAGACCTGGAACCAACCCAAATGCCCATCAGTGATAGACTGGACAAGGAAAATGTGGCACATATACACCATGGAATACTATACAGCCATAAAGAACGATGAGTTTGTGTCCTTTGTAGGGACGTGAATGATTCTAGAAACCGTCATTCTCAGCAAACTGACACAAGAACAGAAAATCAAACACTGCATGTTCTCACTCATAGGTGGGTGTTGAACAATGAAAACACATGGACACAGGGAGGGGAACATCACACACAGGGGTCTTTTGTTGGGGGCTAGGGAACAGCAGGGAGGGATAACATGGAGAGAAATGCCAGATATGGGTGATGAGGGATGCACAGCAAACCACTTTTCCATGTATGCACCTATGCAACATTCCTGCATGATCTGCACATGTACCCCAGAACCTAAAGTACAAATAAAAAAAAAAAAAAGAAAAATGCTGCTTCTTGCCAACTAATTTTAATCAGCATATTGTGATCAATATTATGGACTAGTGTGATAGCTTTTGGAAGAAAACCAATCAAAATCTAGGGAACTAAATGATGGCATAGGGCTGGAGAGTTGATATATTCTTCAGATTTAGGACAGTGATGGTATTGATGTCATCGCCAGTTGAAAGCAAACTTTATCTGGTGATCTTCATTGACAGTTTCCAAGAAAAGAGTATTTATAAGATCAGTTACTGCATACAAAATACCACGGGATGTGTTAATTTACTCAAGCAATTAAATCACATCTGGAACAGGAAGTAAAATTGGAGCCACCACTGGGTTAGGTTTATGATAACCCAACTGTCATTCTTCAGTATCTATTTGACTTCAGCATAGGCCAAATAGGTGAGTTGAATGAAGATGTGGTAAAACTCATCAGGCCTGGATCTTTTAGGTACTTGATGATAGCACTAACCTCTACAATCCCACCAGAAATGTGACACTATTTGATTTACTATTTCCTACATAGAGATGATTCTAGTGGCTTCTACTTCTTCTTTCCTATCATAATAGTCCTCACTCCAAAGGTTACACAGTTAATGTGAAAATTCTGCAAGTGCTGAGCATGTCTTTTCCAACTATGCATTCTGAACCTGGGGAAATAACCACAGAATAGGTTTGAGTAGTCACTGGACCAACTGTACAATGGGCCTGAGCTACAATTCTATTAATCATGTGAACTTCAGAAGCCCCCAATTCTGACAGGTAGATCACAGTGACATTTTGAGTCTTTTTAGATAGGGGTAGATTGCTGTTACTATTGGCAAAAAGACTTAGCAGAATTAAAGGGTGCAGTGTCTCCTGCTTCATTAGAATCTTCCCATAATATCCCATTGCATTATTTAAAATCCGGTTTCTTCCCAAACAATGTCCTCAGTTTAACAGCATACAAGCTGTGAGGTGGAAAATTCAATTTGCCTTGTAATTCAGCCATCCATAGGATGAGATTCTGGGCTTGGTTTTTAAAAATCTCAGCTCTATGGCTAAGGGAAATTAGAGTTTAAGAGGACACAGAAATTTTCAGGTTGTGTATGCAGAGCTTGAGCTGACAATTTGAATACCTGAGTTCATCCTTTCCCACTCTCTACTTTCTCTGAAGCCATTAGTAGAAAATAGCTAATCTCATTATACACATTAATTGGATAAAAGTGTTCTAAGGTATCAATATAAGTTCACCAGGTACTTACCATTTATTAGTATTTAATAAGATGTATCCAATAGTAATATTTTTTATATCTCTATTGTCATATTTTGTCATGACATCAGAGTTTTTTTAATAATTGGAAAGAGGTTCTTTTTTTTTTGTCTTTATATCTAATCAGATTAGGGAACCAATTTCAGGAACCTCAGAACCAACTCAGAAAATTAATCTTTTTATCTTTTTTTTTTTTTTTTTTTCTTGAGACTGACTCTTACCCAGGCTGGAGTGCAGTGGTATCATCTCAGCTCACTGCAACCTACAGCCTCCTGGGTTCAAGTGACTCTTGTGCCTCAGCTTCCCATGTAGCTGGAATTACAGGTATGCACCACTATGCCTGGCTAATTTTTGTATTTTAGTAGAGACAGGATTTCCCTATGTTGGCCAGACTGGTCTCAAACTCCTGACAAGTGATCTACCAGGCTTGGTCTCCCAAAGTGCTGGGATTACAGGCATGAGCCACCATGATTGGCAGAAAATTCATCTTTTTAATTATTTTTCTCTAGAATGGTACTCAGTATCAAATTCTCTATCATACTTCAATCTAAAATAAGAGACAGTCAGAGAATATAGCAAACACACAAAAATGTGATGTAACTATATACTGCTATAAGAGACAGACTTTAATTTCAAAGACATGAATATATTGAAAGTTGAAGTTATATTATTCCAAAAGTTACCAAAACTAAACAAAACAACACTGGAGTTGCTGCACAAATACCAGACAGTAGACTTTAAGAAAAAAACACAATTAATGGCATTTAATATAAATTAATGAGTAAATCTCCTACAAAGGTATAACAATTAAAAACATATATGAACCTTACAACTGAGTCTCAAAATATAAGAAAGCTTGGCAGAATTAAAGTGAGAGGGAATTAAACAATAATTTGGATATCACATTTGCAACATGGAAAGAGAAAGGCAACAGATCAACAAGGAAATAAAAGAAGTGAACAGTGTTATAAACCAGATAGATCATCTTAAGCCAAACAGAAAAAGCCTCAATCAGTTTAAGATGTTTACAATTATACTTAGTATGTTTCCTAAACATAATAAAATTATTTAGATATGAATAAAGAAAGAAAATTTTGTTTGAAATGAAAAAATATATAGAAATTCAACAAAAACACTTGTAAATAAACAGTGCTGAAAGGAGAAATCAAAAGGGAAATTAGAAAACACTTTGAGACAAGCAAAAACGAAAACAAAAAAAAACCACACAATATACCAAAACTCATGAATGAATTTAAAGTAGAGAAATTCTATTTTTAGGGTAAAATTAATATCTATATATGCCTATGTAAAAAATGTTTTCAATCAATGTCTTAAACCTCCGCCTGAAGAAGTGGAAAGAGTGAATTAAACCAAAGCAAGTGGAAGAAACAGAAAAATAAATACTAGAATGTAAATTTCTATAATACTGAATAAAAGACAATAGAGAAATTCAACAAAACCAAAATTTGGTTCATTGGAAAATTAAATACAATTGATAACACTTTAGCCCTATTGACTAAATATGAGAGAGAGATGATTCAAAGCACTAAAGTCCTGACTGATGTCACCACTGATTTTATAGAAATAGATATAAGTTAATACTGATCCTTCACAACCTTCTCCACAAAATTCCAAGTGGCAAATATTATCTTGATATCAAATGCAGAGATATAAGAAAAGAAAACCACAGATCACTATCTCTCATAAGTGCAGAAACCCCCAACAAAATACTAGTGAACCAAATACAGTAACATATAAAAGGCATTGTATCCCTTGACCAAGAAGGAATTATAAGAGAAACTTGATTTCACAACAATAAAGAAAAGTAACCACTTCAATCCATCATATTAATAGAATGAAAGACGTGAAGCATGTGTTCATCAAGATTAACAGAAAAGTATTTGGCAAAATCCAACATCCTTTATGGTAAAAACACTGACCAAATTGGAACTATCTGCAGAATTCCTCAGGCTTATAAGAGGCTTCTACAAAAGAGAGACAGTTACCTACATACTTAAACACCAAAAGCAATGGCAGCAAAACCCACAATAGACAAATGGGATCCAATTAAACTTAAGAGCTTCTGCACAGCAAAAGAAACAATCATTACAGTAAACTGGCAACCAACAGAATGGGAAAATTGTTTTTGCAATCTACCCATCTGACAAAGGGCTAATATCCAGAATCTACAAAGAATTTAAACAAATTTACAAGAAGAAAACAACGCCAGCAAAAAGTGGGTGAAGGACATGAACAGACAGTATTCAAATGAGACATTTATGCAACCAACAAACATATGAAAAAACGCTTATCATCATGGTCATTAGAGAAATGTGAATCAAAAGCATATTGAGATATAATCTCATACCAGTTAGAATGGCGATCATTAAAAAATCTGGAGACAACAGTTGCTGGAGAGGATGTGGAGAAATAGTAACACTTTTACACTGTTAGTGGGAGTGTAAGTTAGTTCAACCATTGTGGAAGACAGTGTGGCAATTCCTCAAGGATCTAGAAATAGACTACCATTTCACTCAGCAATCCTATTACTCTGTATATACCCAAAGGATTATAATTGTCTCGTTATAAAGACACATGCACACGTATGTTCACTATGGCACTGTTTACAATAGCAAAGGCTTGGAACCAACCCAAATGCCCATGAATGATAGACTGGATAGAGAAAATGTGGCACATATATACCAGGGAATACTATGAGCCATAAAAAAGGATGAGTTCACGGCCTTTGCAGGGACATGGATGAAGCTGGAAACCATCATTCTCAGCAAACTGACACAGAACAGAAAACCAAACACCACATTTTCTCATAAGTGTGTGTTGAACAATGAGAACACATGGACACAGGGAGAGAAACATCACATGCTGGGGCCTGTTGGGGCATGGGGGTACTAGGGGAGGGATAGTAGGGAGTGGGAGGGTTGAGGAGGAATAACATTAAGATAAATACCTAATGTAGGTGACGGGGAGATGGATAGCACACCACCACGGCACATGTATACCTATGTAATAATCCTGCATGGCCTGTACACGTACCCCAGAACTTAAAGTATAATTAAAAAAAAAAAAGCTGTCTATGTTGCTAAGTGAGACTGAACATTTATACTTTGATTTATTCATTTGTTTAAGACATTCAATACACTAGCAGGTTTTGGAGCAGATATATAGAATGGAAGCAAAAACACTACTCTGGCAAAAAGAAACCAAGCAAGAAATTATAACAAATTGTGATACATCTTCCATTGTTATGTAAAAAACTGCATTCTTATCAGTAAACTTCTAGAGTTCAGATATTCTTCCTCCTACACAGAATTTTTTTTTTTGCCAAGTCTTTGCAAATCTTTGATTTCTAACCAGAACAACAACAACAAAAAACATAAAAATAAAGACAGTTTCTTGTCCCTTGCAAAGTGGAGAATTGAAAGCCCCTACTGGTAAGAAGAACAATAGTTACTCTTTTAACATAGAAGTTCTCACAGATGGCAAAACCACCCCAAACTATGCCTGAAAACCAAGAGCCCTTCAGAAAAAAAAAAAAAAAAAAGTGTAATCTACGATGCTTGCAGGCAAGAGTCCAGTATGCTCATTTTCAAACTGTTGGACACAGAAAAGACTGTTGAATGGTTTGTTTTCAAAATTCAGTAAACAACTTAGGAAGATAAAATATATATTTTTTTCTTGCTTGGAGTGACTGTTATTATTGAAACTGTTAGTGTTGAAGGTGTTGTACTTATAAATAATCTCTTACTATTATAATTATTTCATGTCTACAGAAAGCTTTAAATGAGCAGTGTGCCCAACTTCAAATAGGCAGTGTGATCTGAAGCTTAATGATAAAACATGAAATACTGGTAACAGCAATATAACACATGATTTATATACAAGGGAAAGAGGACTGTTAGAAGGAAACAGATGTTATAAAACTTTCATTTTCTATATTTAATTTACTGAGTATTCAAAAGTCCTCTATGAATCAAAGTTGGTACGATCTCTGACACTAGTGGATCTCAGAGTTACATAGAATACTTTCAAAGAATACCAAGGTTGAACACTTGCTTTTCATGAAAACAATACAATACGCTTACCACGAATTTGTTTGCTAGACCAAATGATTTCTAAAATATTTTTATATTAATTATATTGTAAAATAGGAAAGTAGGCACAGTAGCTGGCTGAACATGAAAACTTTGGATCAGCGTCTACTCTAGAAGCTATTTATAGAAGGCATATCAAAGTTTCATCTTGGGATGCAAAGAGATTAGTAGACTTAAGGTTAACCCATGAAAATGTGAAATAGTCTATCCCAGCTAATGTGCACATCCTCAGAGGCAATGGAAATCTAGTTAGTAACCTTGAGTCAGAGTGAAAAACAAGTGTCACTGGCTCCACAGAGGCCAATTATGTTCTTCTCAACTTATTAAAGACTAATACACTATCAAACAACAGTTCACTGCAGGAACTGCCCTTAGGAACTGTATCAAAGACTCAGGTATCCTCTAGAGGGTGCCATTTTCCCATGTGCAAGCAGATTTTACAGTAGTATCATAAATCTTAATATTAAATTTAAAAATCTGCTAAAGAGCAGAATTGGAAATGCCTATTTATATTTTAGAGAGATCTTATTCTTAAATCATTGAATATAATGATGAGCACTGAAGTTCCTGTTGACTTGAAGAGGAATATTCCTAAGGATTATGAGGTGAGCTGGTAAAATGAGAAAATTTTTTTCTATAACACTAACTTCATATCATGTGATTACAGGCCCACTTAAAACTACCTATGAGGCTGGGCACAGTGGCTCATGCCTGTAATTCCAGCAATGTGGGAGGCCAAGGTGGGCGGATCACCTGAGGTTTGGAGTTTGAGACCAGCCTAGCCAACATGAAACCCCATCTCTACTAAAAATACAACAATTAGTTGTGCACGGTGGCAAGTGCTTGTAGTCCCAGCTGCCGGGGAGGCTGAGGCAGGAGAATAAGTGGAGCCCAGGAAGCAGAGCCTGCAGTGAACTGAGATCGTGCCACTGCACTCTAGCCTAGGCAACAGAGTAAGACAACGTCTCAAATAAATAAATAAATAAGCAAAACAAAACCTACTTATGTAATCAGCTCAGACCAGGTTTAGCTCCCAAAATTTTAGGCAGTAAGACCTGGAGAAGCAGAACCTACTATTTTTTTTAATCGCATAATTGTGTTTTTTTTTAAAGAAACTTACTTAATGATAGAATAACTGTCCTGGGTATAAAAGTCCTTTTCTTTTCCAGGTAAGAAGCGGTAGAAGAGGAAGTGGTTAACTGGAGAAATATCACCATCACCTATTGCAGGGGAATAGAAATTTTAAGCCTTCTTGTTTTTGTGACATGATTGTAGAGCTGATGATCTCGGTAAAGATTTTTTAATTTTTTTGAAGCCATGTAAACATGTTTTTCCTATTCAACATAGTCTTCTTTTGTCTAAAGAACAGACATAAGAATAGCAGAGAGTAGAAATTAGGTGAGAGTCTTCACATTGTCATTGAAATATAAATAATACTAATAATGTTAATAACAGTAACAATAACGGATGGTTATTGTGTGACATTTTGCCATGCCTCTACTTTTGATAGCTGTTGTAGTATTAACAGAATAAATGCTACTGTCTTGTGCTATATATATATATGTGATAACAGTATAGAGTTCAGTCTATGTATTAACACATGCTGTTATTTACATGTGAAATAAAACATTAAGCAAGGCACAGTAGTGCATGCCTATAGTCCCAGCCACTCAATAGGCTGAAGCAAGAGGATGAATTGAGTTGAGAAGTTCAAGGCTATAGTGCACTAGGATGATGCTTGTGAATGGCCACTGTGCTCCATCCACGAAAACATAGTGATACAATGTGTTTTAAAGAAACTAATAAATACAATAAAATACATAAAAAATCAGTAAAATATTATTGAGGTAATTATTAATCATTCCTTCCATATACAATTTTACATAGCTACTCTATACATTTCATGTTGTATTAGTCCATTTTGCATTGTTGTAAGGGAATACGTGAGGTTGGATAATTTATAAAGAAAATAGATTTATTTGGCTCACAGTTCTGTAGCCTGTGCAAGCATGGCACTAGCATCTGCTCACCTTCTCATAAGGCCTCAGAAAACTTCTACTCATGGCAGAATGTGAAAGGGGCAGGCATGTCAAGAAAGAAAGTAAGAGAGGGCAGGAGGCTCCAGGCTCCTTTAAACAACCAGATCTCATGTGAACTAATAGCACTAGAACTCACCAATTACCATGAGGAGGGCACTAACTTATTCCTAAGGAATCTGCCACAATGATCCAAACACTTCCCACTAGATCCTACTGCTAACACTGGAGATCACATTTCAATAGATTTGAAAGGACAAACATCTAATCTATATCACATATTCATGTGACACTGAGTTAAGATAACGTGAAAGCCTGAAGTTAGCAAGACTTTGTTAGCAAAGTTAGCAAGTGATGCAAAAGTTTAAATCAGCTTTACTCACAATTGCCCACACATGGAAATAACCCAAATGTCCATCAAGTGCTGCATGGAAACAGCATTGAGGTATAACCATCCAACGACACACTACTTAGCAATAAAAAATGAGTAAGTAGTGGTACATGAAATAGCAAAAATGATGTCAAAAGCATTATGCTAAGTGAAAGACACCAGTTATAGAAGACTAAATCATGTATGATTCCATGTATTTGACAACCTGGAAAATGTAAAACTATAGAGACAAAAATCATATCAATGCTTTCTAAATGTGAGGGGTTAGAGGAGGAGGTTAACCACAGCAGGGCGTAAGGGGTGGTTACCGAGCTACATTTATTTGTCAAAATTTATAAAACTGTACACCTAAAAATGAGTAGATTATCTGTAAATTGTATCTCAATTAACCTGAATTTACAAAAAGTTTGCTTCTGGAAGTTGGAATACACAACTGTTTTTACTTTAAAGATTCCACAAGAATACTCAGACTATGAATGTGATTGGCAATGGTTTTGATGATACTGATTCTCATAAATATGACAATTACACAAACGTCCTTCAATGCACTTTGGGGAAAAAAGAAAATCCTACTGGAAAGTAGATCACAGCTTGCTTTTTCTACTTGACTAAGTTGTGTTATAATTTCAGAGCAGAGTCTTTGATTTAGCTACAATTCAGTAGTCACACAGGCTTGAGTATAATACCTTTGGGTAGTTTCACAGAATTGTTTTACATTGGGACACTGTAGAAGAATGGGAGCAGATCATTTCTTTCACTTTGACAATGAACTGATGCCACTGACTCATTTTCCTCACTTTTGTTCTTGCTTCCAGTAATGTCTACCTCCAACAGGTGCAAAATAAGTCATTGAAAATCAAAAAGACATAATGGGCCATGGAGAAAAACAGATAAAGAAAGTGATCATTCTGCAATCATAGGCTTGACAAAAACACCCCAGATATATTTAACATTCTACCTGGTGATTTAGATGTTCTTCTGGAAGTTGTATGGGAGTATTCTTTCTTCAAATAGTTTGCCATCCTCCTGACTCAAATTATGAGGAGCTGGCATATTTTAAAAAATGGTAGTAATGTTTACAGCATGAATATTATATATAAACATCTAATCCTGGCTTAAACTTAGTTTCATAGCTAGATGTCTGTAGGTATCATTTTATTTATAGCATGTTTCTTTTTTTCGTTTAGAAGCCTTACTCTTTTATTTATTACATTCTACTAGATAGTATTTACATGCACTTTGGACTTCTACCAGTTAAATCCTGTAATTATACTATTGTTTATGTGATGGTGAAGTGATTACATTTAAATATTTTTTATCTATGTTGCCCTGACCATAAAATACACTTGATGCTATTGTTTATCCAACTGAAATAACATAAATTTAAAATTAAAAGAAAGGGAATAAAGTCTTACAAAATAGAACAAGGGAGTAGATGGTTTCTGAAGAAAGTTACGTCATCTGAAAAAAGCACTTCGATTTTAAGAATGAGGTAGGGCAGTTAACTCCACAGGCTAAGGGAAATGGTCCCCTTCTACTTTAAGAACCAAAATTGTCTAATGTATGTATTATTAAACCAAATTTTAAAAATGCAAAAGGCAAGACCAAAGGAGTCAAGAAACATCAAAAGTTTCAATATGTGCAGGTTTTTTATTTAAGAAAAGTGCCTTCTACATGAATTCATGCACAGCTTTCAAGTGTTTTGAATTAATTACATTAAAATAATAGAAAAAATCTTGAGTACGTCTGGAAGATAGGTATACATCTAAATGCACAAGTACATACTCGTGCACTTTCACAAACATGAACAGGGTACCTGCTACATGTAAGATCTTCTGCTAGGCTGGGTCTTGTTCTTAATCAATAAGATCAAAGTATTTCATAGCATAATAGCTTTAAAATAGGATTGTTGGCACCCACAGATATCCCTTGAATAAGAAAGCCCCAAAAATAGAGCCAGGGAATTTGAACATTTACTCAGTCTCTCTAGTCTTTCATCAATATATAAAAACAAACATATGGACACACAGACAATAGCAGTTAATGAGCTGATGGTCAGTAAACATTTTCAAGATAAATTCTAGTTTCGACAATTTTTAGATATATATAGTGAAACTGATAAAGAAGAATGCTCTAAGCAAGTGCTTCAGGCCATTTTCTTCCTACTGTTCGTTAACTGCCCAGTAGCATGATTTATCTGGTCACTTTCCCTTAGCTGTTAGTTCCTTTTATATAGCCACAACAGGTTCAGTCTTTCAAATCTTTGCTTTTATGACCTATACATCTGCCTATTTGATATTCTGTCCAGTCCAGACCACCAACTTTTTCATAAAAGCCATAAAGAAACCTTAGTAAATTGACTTAAGGTAGATAAAAATCAGTGATCTGGAGATAAATAAGGTTATTCCTTTATATAAAATACCAAAGTTGTGAGCCTTCAGCCTTTTTCCCTCTAGTTATTGAGGTGAACATGCTGACATATACCAGCTGAAAACTTTTAAAGCTCTTTCCTTTAATCTTATGCTCTGAGAATGATCTACAAATTCCAATACTAAGTTTATGTTGGCCTTGTAAACCCCAAAGTATTTCTTAGTGATACAATCATTCTGGCAGAGAATTTTTGCATATAATTCCTTGGAAGAAACTTAAGATATTTATCTGAATAAGTTTAAAATTACCTTTTATGGAATTTTGTTTTACTCAGGAGCAGAATTTCATCATTTTTTTTCCTTTTTTAATAATGTAAGTTTTTTTTTTTTAAAAAAAGGGCAAAAAAATTAAATAGGCTCTAAACTCCCATTTTAAAACAGATATAACCAATTACTAAAGAATGCTATTATGTGGTTTATCACAAACAAAAACAACTAAATCATTTACATCATTTCAGCATTGTATCAGCCTAAATAGGCTGCATGATGCTGACGTTATAGAAAATCTAACAAATAATACAACATTTCAAATATAACATTTGAAAAATGTTTCAAAAAAGCAGACATTTATTCCTTATACACAGTAAATATTCAATCAAGGTTTGCAAGCAAGCAGGCTCTACTTTCATAGTCATCCATAGACCTAGGGTGATTGGGGCCATAACTTGACTGGTGGCACAAACTTGGGAATGTTGCGGAGTTTGCCCTGGCTCTTAAAACTTCTAGCCGCATATTACACACGTCTCTTCAGCTCATATTTCATTGGTCAAACACATCATATGATCACACCTAACGTCAAAGAGAGTAGTGGTGGGCAATCCTGCATATGCTTGAAAAAAGTCAGCAGGAAATATGTGGCAAAGATCATAAGCAATCATCACAAGCCTACACCTCTCCAGAACTGGGAGAATGGCACTTTACTAGGTCTAATCATGGTACAAGAACTGGTGAGTGAGACAACCACCTAGGGAAGTGATAAATCACCAACAGAAAAGCATATACAGCCTAGACATTTATGAAAGAGAAGGTACGCAGAGGGGTAAATCTACATGAAAACTCGATAGGTTAAGTATAGGAGGCCTAAGGAAGAAAGCTTCAAAATAGAGAATGGAAGTAGGTACTTCAAAATTAAGGTTGGCTATTTCCAAACTTATTTATTTTACAGTCAAAATGATGCTGCTTGATTACTGCCACCAATATTCAGATGAATATTAAATTTCCTTTGTGGTTTTACACTTAGGACAAAGTAAATGAATGACTGAAGACTTGCAAACTCTGTTTGTATCAACTTTCCAAGATTAATTGATAGCCTCTATGTTTCGATGCTCATGGGGCAGATGGATATGAATGACTGACACCGCCCTTAATGTCACAGCATGATCCAAAGCATCACCAAAGTCTTAAAAGAGAAAAAAATAAAAGCCTCTCCAGTCACATTTCTACTTTAGATTCTATAATTAGACATAAAAGGACAATATATTTGTCTTCTTCACTAGACTGAGGGCTTCTTAAGATAGGGATCATGACTTGTGTCTATGTTCCCCATACCTAGTGTACACTATACACATCCATTTTAAAAAAACATAAAAATAATTAATAATTTGGCCTTTGTGGAAAGGATAGTTTTTCTAAGACTTCTGTGACTTGTTTAGCAATGTTTTTCTATTGATTTCTTCTCTTGCTTCACTCGCATGTATGTGGCATTGAGTCACTTTGGGGCAGAAGTTGTTTTGTTTGTTTGTTTGTATTTTTGAGATGGAATCTAACTCTGCTGTCCAGGCTGGAGTGCAGTGGCATGATCTCAGCTCACTGCAACCCCAACTCTGCTGGATTCAAGTGACTCTCCTGCCTCAGCCTCCCATGTAGCCAGGATTACAGGCACCCGCCACCATGCCCAGCTAATTTTTGTATTTTTAGTAAAGACAGGATTTCACTGTGTTGGCCAGGACGGTCTCGAACTTCTGAGCCCGTGATCCACCTTGGCCTCCCATAGTGCCGGAATTAGAAGCATCAGCCACCGTGCCCAGCCAGGGCAGAAGTTTCAAAAGCCAGTATGGAGTTCATCATATCTCTTTTAGGGCTGCAATAATAATTGTCAGTGTTTGAGACAGAAACTCTACCAACCTGGGATCCTGAGTCAAGATGGTATGGAGCAGAGCCCTGGATGACCTACAATAGGCATGAGTGAGAAGTATTCTTTGCTGCTCGAAGCAACTGAGATATTAGGATTGTTGGTTACCTCAGCATAACATAGCACATTTTGACTGATAAATTGTGGAATATTTGGAATAAAGCATAGGATTTCAAAGAACAATAAAATGCTATTAAGAAAGAAATAGTTGAAAGAAAATTCATAGGTTAAAGCTGTGGCTTTGTGTTTATAGGTAATTTCTCAAATCCAAACTCAGTTTCTGCAGGTAAAACCTGAAGCTCATATAAGTTGAGTTCACTTGATCAATTTCACAAAGTGACTTCAAAATCACTTCATGCTCTTTTCACTATCCCCTATGCCACACAGTTTTTATTCCTGTTTCACAGTTAGGAAAGCTGAGTTTGTGGAAGTTAATTGGTTACTAAGAAGGAGCTCCATTGGCTTCATGCCTAGTGTTATTTCCACTACTAAAAATATCCTCACTGTCAGGAAGAACACTTAAAATTTATATTTTAGAGAAGTGGTATAATACAGCTGGCAATAAGTAATCCAAGGTACATAGTTACCACTCCTTCCTTCTTCCCACCTTCTGTGTAGGTAGTGAATCCGAACAAGCATAGCTAAATTCTAACCTCAGCTCTACCTCTTAATAACCATAGAGATAGAAGTCACATATCTATAAAATGGGGATAAACAAATATACAAGGTCCATATCATAGTGAAACAAAGCAAACAATGAATCAATATTAATTATCTTCCTATCTTCTCTATGTAAAAATCCTTACTGATAAATATGCATATCATCAAATCTGAGCCAGTCACAATTAGAAATGAGCCTTAAAAAAAGTCATTGTTTAGAATGGATTTGTTTTTCTTCCCTTGGCACCTATTCAGCAGGAAAGGATATTTATTGTTCTATAATATCAATGTTGAGGCCTGGTGTGGTGGCTCATAACTGTAATCCCAGCAATTTCTAAGCCCAGGTAGGAGGATCGCTTGAGCCCAGGACTTCATGATTAGCCTGGACAACATAATGAGGTCTCATTTCTACAAAAAAATTAAATAATTAGCCAGGTGTGATGTCATATGCCTATAGTCCCAGTTACTTAGGAGGCTGAGGTGAAATGATCATAATCACTGGAGCACGAAGAATGGGAAGTCAAGGCTTTAATGAGCCATGACTACATCACTGCATGCTAGACTGGGTGACAGAGTAATAATCTATCTCAAAAAAATATATAATAATATAAATAATTGAGAACTGGGCAGACTGAACGAAATAATCCTAATTGTATTTGTAGATGTTTGGGAAAAGACAAGCTTTCTATTGTCTCTTTTGTATGAAAAGAATTAAATCTAGAAATTGTGAATCCATTCCAGGTTAAGGAAGCTGACTGACACGACTCATCAAAAATCTAGAGCTGGTCAGTCAAGTATGAAGTTAGGAGGCTGTGACAGACTAGAATTTCACAGCCTGCCATTCAGGCTGTACTCACTAGGGCTCAGTGAAAATGAGAGATACCTTAACAGGTTTACTGGCTCCTATTGAGTTCAAAGGCAGTAGGTAACTTGGCCAGCCTTTCTTCTCTCTCTTTTCCCAGTCCTTCTGCCCTTCAGATGAATCGTGTGAACCCATAATCAGGATTCTTGGGGACTCAATGAATTTTGCTAGAGCTCTGAAGAGGAAGAAAGATTCTCCATTTAAAGGGAAAATTCTCTAATGGACATTCAATATTTGTACTCTATTAGCAATCTTGCCTAACTTCTATAAATTCTATTATCCAATAATATGTCTACTTGACATTTGTAAAAGACACCTATACTATATCATGTTCTTTCCTCCAGGAAGCATTTATAAAACTACAAGAATGTCTGCCCTCTATGGTATCTAAGGGAATGCAAGAAATTACATGTGAAAACAAATTATTGTATTATCTATTTATTCCCCTGGTGAATAAAATTGTCAGCTTCCATTTTCTATTTCAAATCCCTCTAGGATAGCATTTACTTCATTGAGATGAGAATGAGAATCTGCCATCACTCTTTATTATTGCAATCCAAAGTGTTAGTTTTGCTCTGTGCTTTTCTTCTTTGAATTGAATTTGGTACTTGAAGCCCTGCAGAAGGTAAATGTATCTCCTCTCTGAGGTTTCCTCACTTTGTAGGGAGAAGATATATGGGTTATTTAATTCCCATTTCTATGCCTACAAAAATACACTGCCATCTCTACTTACTCCACAGTGGGAATATATCTGATTTATCTTTTGCTTTTTGCACTAAACAGAAAGGCTTCAAGCCAAGTCTTTTATTCTGGAAAATGCTTATCTTGACTGGAGAAATTCTTTGTGTTAACGCTATTCTGAAACTATCACCCCTTGAAAACTGGCTCAACTGCTGACCACGTTGAATAATAATATAAAATGGTTATCATGGTGGCTAGTGGTTTAATGAAAAAGAATCAGCGGGTTGCATTTGGAATCAGCAAATCAGGTCAGAAAGAAAATCACCTTTTCTTTCTGAGAGCATCAGTCATTTTTATCTTGAGTCCTGACTAAAACCTTTGCCTCATTCTAAAAGTTTCATCAATTGTCAGGCATGGAAGAATCTATCCATATCTTTCTCCTCTAAAACCCCTATATAGGGTCAGAATCCCAAGAAAGAAAAAGGGCTCAATAATGTATTATGCCTACTTTATTATGCCTAATATATTTTGTCTCTGACAAAATATGTACAGATTAACATTTTTTATCTAAAATATTCTGGTGTGGTTTGGTTTAGGTGGCTAGCTCATTTTGCTTAGTGCTAATGAGTCAAGGGTTATGAGTTCAAATGCCAGGTGAATCAGTTAAGTTTACTGCCCCTTAGAGTTGGAAACAACCTGCATTGGACAGAATATAAATAAAGCACCACTAGTGGACAACCAACCAAAAGTATATGCTTTTGTGATGGAAGATGAATAACTTCATTTATATGCATGAAAGAAATCATTGGAAACACATCAACATTATTCCATACATAGACTGTCTCAACTTGTCTAACAGTATGTATAGTTCAATGCTCTTAAAGTAAGACATTTTGTTTTCCATGTAATCTTAGAGCTGGAAGTCATCTCCAAAGGTCTTTTGATCTAGCTTCCTGCCTTCCAACAGGAAAATTTGAATTCTATTTACTGCTTAGCTCACACTCATTTTGGAAATGTAGAACAGCTGGTAGGCATTTTCTTATTAATGCTTCTTAATATCCTTAAAGACAATAAAGTCAGTCATTGGGCTTTGCATCTCACTGAACAATTCTAACACACAATGTTTAGGATTTCAAGTACATATTGTTTAGTATGCTTTTTTTTAGTATGCTTATTTTTGGCCCAATTTTCTAGAAAGTCATTAATACAGACGCTACAATTTTTCTCTCTTGCCTTGGACTACAAAGATCCCCATGTAGGAGCATGAAGCTAACTCTATTGAAGTGACTCTTTTAAATGTACTGATTAGATGACTGAAGTCTTTGACTCATAAATAAATGTACCCCAGAGCATTCATCTATTTATGGCCCATCATACGTTTCCTTGAGGATTAAGAATAATGTCCTTAATAATCTTAACATTTCTTAATGGAAGTAGAATTATTTTGTATTTCAATTATCATTTATCTGCCTCAGAGACATTTCCATCAGGAATCATCATCACACCAATGTAATGGGACTGATTTGCCAAACTGGAAATAGTAAAGGGTAGTGGCACATCATACCCCACTGACAACAAAAGCGGCACAGGGCACAGCTGTATTCGATTTAAAGGCCCTGTGAATAAAAAGTTTGCCTCTGAATTTTATTGAGTTTTAGGAGATCATCCTTTAGAGAATAATCAACACAAACAGAAAAAGACAAAACCTAATCTGATGGCAACATTGGCAATCATGAAGATTAGAACAATGAAAGGAAACTGAGACAGCTTGAAAATAAAACGTCAAAAGGAAATATTTCAAACGGGATGACATAACAAAATAAATCATAGTTCATTTGATGCAGAAAACCAAGAGCAAATCTTACTTAAAATCAGGAAGTGATGACTGTTGTAAATTGCAAGCTGCGAATTGGCCAATACTATCTGAAAACAAAGTTTTCACAGGAAAATAGCAATGAGATTAAAGACAATGAAAGAAATGTCAGTCACACAAGACAATAGCACCAATACTGAATCTTTGTCTAACTTCCAAAGTTAAATCGCATATATTTCAAAGCTGTTCTAGCCTGTGTGAAGATTCTCCTGTGACTACACTGAAAGGCGGTTTTGCTAAATTTGCTTTGGTTCACAGGCAAAAATAGATTTTATGTACCTTCCCTCAAAATATAATGTAGACATAATTGAAAGGCATTTACATGTTTTCAGCCAGCAACTGCAGCATGCACCCTTGCTTCCAGGTTGTTGTGTAATCCTCAGTTTGCAATAGGATGGTCATTCTGCCAAGGCCATTGTTTTATTACATTTGTCGAGAGTTTTTGGTGATAATTTGCAAAAGTTCTAAAGATCAGACATTGTAAGACTGTTCTCATTATTGGCATCATGATTCCTTAAAACTTTTTGTAGTGATATTCAGTAAATTCGGCTCATCTGTCAAAGTAGAAAAATACTAACTAATATAAAATTGGGTCCAGTAAGTGTTGCTCTTTTCAGTTGACTCATGGGCCCATATGTCCACTGGGTGGACAGGAGCAGGTAGGGAAGTTACACTATTCTTGTCTTGTTTTTTTCTCTTTTTTGAGTGAATCCTGCTTTGCTTCCTTTTCAGAAGCAGCAGCAATTCTTCATGTTCTCAACTCTTTCATAAATTTGGATTGCTCACGCCATTTACATAAAAAGCACATATTTTCATGAAATTCACAGATAAATATAGATAAAAGAGTGCCCTTGTTTTGACTATGACATTTTTATTCTCATTTTTGTCATATTTCTACTTACTCTTAATGCCAAATTAAATACTGTATTTAAAATAAAACTTTCACTTACAACTAATGATTCTGGGCAGAATCCTTCATACTCTTATGAAAATTTGACAGTTCTTCTAATCCATAAAAGTGGTACCAATATTTCCTTGTTGTTGTTCTTGTCCTCGCTGTTTAGATTTTTTTTTTTTTGGACACTGATAGTTTTAAAGCATCCAGTACAACTGATTAAACAGATGTTCTTCACTTTTTCTTGTCTGGCTAGATGCAAAGGAAATATAGTTTTTAAAACCAGGAGTGCTAATTACATAAGTAATATTCTGTCCTCTATTCTCAGCGTACCACATCAGGAGGCACTTCATTTGTGCCATTTTTAGTAATATTAAATTTAGTCATTTATGTTAAAATGATGTCTACCAATTGATGGATTAGGCAGGAGATTGGTAGGCAGGAGAGTTACTTATATTTCATTTTCAAAACTTGGTAAAAAGTAAACAACTAATATGTTCATTGATACTATTGGATTTATATAAATTGATGATCATTGCCTAAATCAATTATTACAATGATTGTTGTGAAACAGTGATTTTCTAATTTTACCATTACTCGTATATTTATGAGCTGACAATATTCTGTGAAGAGCGTTTCCTTTTCTCTTATTCTACTTATGAATGTATTTATTCATTTATTTAGCATTCTTCCTCCCACAGAGAGATAACAGATCTTCAGCAGCATCAAATGTCAACACATAATCCTACAAAAAGTTATTTTGAGATTACCACACTAATACCAGTAGCAAAGCAAAATTATCTAAGTAAAAATTGTTTATAGTACTTTTTGTCTTTAGAGCATGTCCCATTGAGGGCATACATAGGCATTTTTAAATTATTTATGTATTATTAATTTGATTTGCAGTGAGGATTATCTGTTTCTATTTATACAAAAGTAGGGGGTTGTTTTCTTCTTATTGCATATGATGCTACCTGTTGAATAAATAAAATATTTACAATTCAAAATCTCAACTCTTTATGAAAGGCTTACTCAGGAAAATCACATTTTCTTATCCTCTTTATCTCTTAAAAAATTAGAACACTTTATTTTTAATAGTATGCATATAATGGTCTAGAGATATATCTATTTATTTTGATCCTTCAAGAATATGTTTACTAGATGTAAAATCTTTGGCTGGTCTCTCAAACTCACTTTTTTTTTTTTCTGCTCCAACATTTCTATTTTGTACATTGTTGCTTATAAGTCCAATATCAATCTAGTTTTCTTTGATTTTTACATGACAGGATATTTTCTCTGTAAGGTCTGAAGATTTTATTTATCTTAATATCTAATAGACTTAGTAAGTATATTTTGTAGTCTATTATTCTGGGCCAATTTTTCTGGTTACGTGTTAGATGCTTTCAAAATGTAGCTGTGAATAACATGCATTCCGGAGAATTCTCTTGAATACGATTACATCCTATGACTTTGTTTTGTTTACCGATTCCAGTAACACATATCTTGAAACTTCATTTCCTATTTTCTATATTTATCTTTTTTTTCTATGTCACCTGTTCTTCACTTCTATTCTCAGGCTGATTTTAATACATTTTCTTGATATCCATTATTTTTTAAATAAAATATATTGTCCTAACATTTTATAATCTACATTATTTTTAAGATTTAAAAAAATCTTTTATTTCATTTTAATTATTAAAATCAGACAACTCTCTCCTTTGTATATTTTCCTTTTTTCACCTGTTAACATTATGAGATTTTGAATTTCTGGTTTAATGCTTGATTTTGTTTGCTTACTTGTTTTTTTTTGTTTTTATCCCCAAAGTTGTTTTTAAGCACATTTAATTCAGAGGTAAGGATGCGGTGGGCAGTTTTCTTCTGTTTTGTTTTTTGGGGAACTGGCAGGAGAATTTTCATCAGCTGAAATGTTTTCATTCTCATGTTCTGTTTTGATTTCTTACAGTAAATTTGCATGGACATCATTGTTTTGGGTTTATTTCTTAATATCTTCAAGACTAGAATGCTGACTTAAAAAAAAAAGCTAGTTTGTAAAATATTTGAAAAGATTTATTCTGAACCAAATGTGATGACAAAGACCTATGACACAGTCTCAGGAGGTCCTGAGAACATGTACCTAAGATAATTGGGTTGCAGTTTGGTTTTATACATTTTAGGGAGACATAAAACATCAGTCAATGTAAGTTATATATTAATTTGGTCTGGAAAAATGCAACAACTGGAAATGGAGGTGGGGAATTTGTGGGGTGGTAAGGGGGTGGTTTACAGGTCATAGGTGGATTCAATGGTTTTCTGACAGGCAACTGCATGAGGGAGTTAAGTGCCTATCTAAACACCAGTAGTCATTTGGGAGGCTCAGAATTTTATTTTTGGTTCACAAGAGATACATTTTTATGTACACTGGTTTAAGTGTTTTGGGTGACTTAACAGACTTCTTAGTTCAAGAGTGGTCTTTTCTGCTGATACATTAACATGCCATTTATTTAAATCAATGCTGTCATATTTTTTGAGGTTGGGGGAAGAAGACAGTGTGTGTTGCAGTTATTTTCTGATTTGATGATTGGAAAGGATCTTTGACATCTATCTGGACTCCTTCTTTCCCCTTCCCACTATGCATTCAAGTTACTCCTTGCCTTTCCAAATTTCCTCTTCTTTATTAAAAAACGGCACTTCATGTGCTGTGCATTATCAAATCTTCATTCTCATTTCTCAATAGCCAATGCTTATATATCCCAGTACTCAGACTTTCTCTGCATTATCTGCATATGTTTTGAGTAAATTCACCTGTGTCTCATTACCCACAGGCTCCCCATTGGCTTCCTTCTTTATTGAACCTGTTTAACTCTTAACTCAGTTGCAAGTACTAAACCTGGCTCAGCTATTTTGTGTATTTATTTCCCTACTTCCATGTAATTTATGAGTTTTAGCATTCCGTGTCTCCCAAGTATAGCATAGGCATGGGTCAATGTTGGTATAATTTGCCTTATTATCAATATTGGTGTTTAAGTGTGTGTGTGAATGTGGCGTGGGAAATATATGGAGACAACAAATTTCAAGAAGCTTTTTTTATTCTATAGAAACCTAGAACCAAATTTTTACCAATTTTTTCAAACTTTCAGTAAATTCAACGAGTGTGTTAAGTGATGCATGTAGCCACACAAGCAGCAAGCAGACATCACAGACTTGGGGTTTTGTGTGCAGAAGCATTACAATGAATACGTAATCTTCCATTCAACAAATATACAAATACATTCTATCTTATTTTTGTGCCAAATGCTAAACTCAGTATTGGTGATATAGTGGTACCTAAGACCAAAAAATTACTGAAATTTATAGGATTATGATATCAGAGGTGTGTGAACCAGAGCAAGTCATCTTGAACAGGATCTGGGTAAAATGAGGCTGAAACCTTCTGGGCTGCATTCCCAGACAGTTGAGGCATTCTAAATCACATGATGAAATAGGAGGCCAGCACAAGATACAGGTCATAAAGACCTTGCTGATAAAACAGGTTGCAGTAAAGAAGCAGACCAAAACCCACCAAAACCAAGATGGCCAAGAGAGTGACCTCTGGTTGTCCTCACTAATATACTCCCACCATTGCCATGAGAATTTACAGACGTCATGGCAACATCAGCATATTACAGTATATGGTCTAAAAGGGGGAGCATGAAAATCCACTTCTTACTGAGCATATCATCAAGAAATAACCATAATAAAGGGCAACCAGTATGGCAATTCCTCAAGGACCTAGAAATAGAAATTGCATTTGACCCAGCAATTCCATTACTGGATATATATCCAAAGGATTATAAATAATTCTATTATAAAGACACATGCATACGTATGTTCTCCGCAGCACTGTTTACAATAGCAAGGACCTGGAACCAACCCAAATGCCTACAGATAATAGACTGGACAAGGAAAATGTGGCACATATACACCATGGAAAAGTATGTAGCCATAAAAAACGATGAGTTCTTGTTCTTTGTAGCGACATGGTGAATCTGGAAACCATCATTCTCAGGAAACTGACACAAGAACAGAAAGTCAACACCACATGTTCTCACTCACAGGCGGGTGTTGAACAATGAGAACACATGAACACAGGGAGGGAGCATCACACACTGTGGTCTGTTGGGGGGAAATAGGGAAGGGACAGCAGAGGGTAGGGAGTTTGGAGAGGGATAACATGGGGAGAAATGCCAGATATAGGTGACGGGAGATCGAGGCAGTAAACCATGTTGCCACGTATGTAACTATGCAACAATCCTGCATGATCTGCACATGTATCCCAGAACCTAAAGTACAATTAAAAAAACAAAAACAAAAAACAAAGGGCAACCAGCAGGCCTCAGGCTGCGCTGTCTATGGACTAGTCATTCTTTTGTTCCTTCACTTTCTTAATAAACTTGCTTTCACTTTACTGTGTGGACTTACTCTGAATTTCTTCTTGCATGAGATTCAAGGACCCTCTCTTGGGGTCTGAATCAGGAACTGTTTCCTTCAACAGTGACAAGATGGGTATCAAATACAGACCTATAATAAATAACTGCAAAGTCTAAAAATAAACACTTCAGTATCTGGATTATGTAAAATAAATAAGAAAATGTATTTACTATAAAAACATAATGATGTATTTCAACAGACTATTCAGCAAAGGCAAAATCTAAATCATAAACAACTATAAAGGAAGACTCTCAACTTCATTTATACTGAGATAAAGAAATATTACAAGCATGCTGAAATAACACTTTACACCCATAGAAAGGCAGAAAATACAAAGTAGGAGAGCACCATATATTGACAAGCATGCAGGGAAATATAAATCTCATGCTCTATTAATGGCCATTTAAACTGACATAGTAGTTATGGAAAACATCTGGCAGTATTTTTTTATTTAATTTTGAGACAGACTTTGGCTCTGTCCCCAGGATGGAGTGCAGTGGCACAATCTTGGCTCACTGCAATCTCCACCTTCTGGACTCAAGTAATCATCCTTCCTCAACCATCTGAGTAATCTGGACGACAGGCACAGGCCACCATAGCTGGCTAAGTTTCGTATTCTGACAGTATTTTTATAATTAAATTTATAAGCATTACATGATAACAGTGCTATTTGTTTGTATATATGTGATATATATGTAAACATATATGTGTATGTGTTTATGTATATGTGTTTGTATGTGTTTATCTGCAAGAGAGATACACATAAGGTGTTTACTGTATAAATTATAGAGGAGATCATATTCCAGAACGGTGCTTGTGGTAAGATGGAACAGGGAGAAATGGAGAAATGAAATGTGAAACATACATGCTGGCAAATGCTATGCAACCCATTGGAATAATAAACAGCTAATGTTGAGTGGGAAAAAATAGTAATGACCAAATAGTAGTAACCAAACTAATAACATATTAACTGAATACATTGGCCATGATTGGGAGTTGAACAGAAGTGGAGATCAGCTATGAAGGGGCAAGAAAATAATGTGAGACAGGTTCGCGTTCTTACAAGGAGCAGAAGCATGACTGATTCAACTTTCTGTACTTAGGATCACAGCAAATACCGGTATGAAATATAAGCAAAAAAAGCCAAATTTTATTCTTCATCAGCCTTTCTTGATTGAATCGTTCTATACATGGATAGTTATTCAAAATCCCATCCCTAACATTTCTGTGTGACTTTTGATGGAAAAATATCATCCATTTGTATTGTTTTTATTCTGTTATTTCTTTCTTAGTGTAGTCCCAAAGGCATATACACCTTTGCTGTTTATTTATTTAGCAATTTTTATTCTGATCATTTTTACTGGAGATAATCAAAGGTCATAAAAGTAGATAATGGATTCAAAAATTATCATGGGTGTCTTCTACTGTGATTGACTTCACTCCCTATACCTATCACACAGTCTACTGTGGGTGTTGTAATGTCTTCACGTACTTCCTTCTTAATGCTGCTATTCTAATTTCCCATCTTGATTTCTCAAGAGCACAACGCCATTATTATTTTTTTAAAACCATCTTTTAAAATCTGCTGTTTTGTATCTATTTTTCCTCTTGCAGCATTATCCTGTAGATCTTCCTTTATGTAAAAAATAAAATCAAATCAATAATTCGGCATATTCCATAAAAATATGTGTCTAAAGTAATGACTTGGCAACACTAAGATACTGAACTACCTTTTAAATTATTAAGGAAAGACAAAATTGCACAAACTTTTCAAGTGTTATTCACATTTAATTAGAATATGTATTTTTTTTTAAAAGAACCTCTGTCCTTGTCAATTAACAGAGTATTTTCTTCAAAGTCCAACGCAAACATTACCTTCTATGTACAGATTTCCTTGGCTCATTTTAAACGGAATGAGTTGAAAACAGAATTAACTTTGCCTTCTTCTCTGACCTTGTGTCAACTGCTTTGCTCTGGCCTAGAATCTGCTTCCTACATCTAAGATCCCTCTCTACGTTCTGTTTGTTATGTTTTGTTTTAAGTCTATGCCTTCGTTGTTAGTTGGAGCCACTTTCTTTTTAACTTTTTAAAAATTTTGGCAGCTTTTTTAGTTTTGCCATTCTTATTTATGATTAATTTTTTCTTGATTTGAATAAAAAGTGATTAAATTTTGCAAATATTATTTTATTTGGTAAAATGCTGGTTCTTTGCTTTATCATTTAATGCCCTAGAATGTATTCGATCTGTTTGCTCAGCTCTTCCATTTCCTTTTTAATCATAAACCATCATGTGCTTTCCAAATAGCTGTTTCAGCATTACATGAGGAGCTTCTTAAGCATATAGGTTCCTTATTCTCAACCTATTTGCACTAAGGCAGAATTTTTGCGAACAGACTCCTAAGGTCTGTATTTCTTAGAAATCCACATGGAACTTTGACATACAGTGAGATGAAAACCTCACCTCTAGCTCTATTTTTACCCAAGATCAATTTTCTTTTGTTTGTACTGTTGTGATTTGCTTATTTTCTTTCAGTTGAAAGAATCACTTTCTCATTGGGTACCCAGTTTCTAATTATATGGCTCTATAATATTTCCTTTGTCACATTTTTTGCAAAGTGCCATTTAATTATTATTATTTTTGCTCAGTAGTATGTTAGACTCAGGTAAGAGCATCTTTGGTTTGGGGGTACCCATTTAGATAGCCCTAAAAGTCACAAACACTCATGTAAAAAATAATGTTATTAAGAAACATAGGTGTTTCGGAAACTCAGGATATGGTGCTCAATTGTGGCACATCACATAAGCCAAACTGTTTACTCTCATATTTAACATCAGATAGACCTTAGGAAAACAATTATTCCCAATTCTTGCTATATGTTCCAGAAAGGAAAGGCAACTATATCTAAATGGTTTGAAGGTTTGCAGATAATACCACCATTGATGCAATGGAAGTCTGCTTTTGAACAAAGGAACAAAATTAATTTGACGTATTTCAGAGGGCAACTATAGACACCTGTAACAAAATGGTATATATTTGTTTTGTTAAACGTACCTGAACATAAGGTACAGTAAAAATAAGGTCTCAGAATCTTATAGGACCACCTTCATATATGTAGTTTGTTGCTGACCAAAATGACATCTGGCACAGTACAACAATATTTTGTAAATAATGAATTTATTTTACTACATATATAAATAACACTGCCCAATTATAGAATGAGACATATGTTGAAAACATTAAGTTCAATCATGTTTGCCCACTGTCTGCATATAATATAAAAATTACAGCTTTGCATATTTTAAAGCCATCATCACGATATATGTTCCAAGATACTGAATGCAACATGTTTTGTTTAATAAGTTGTTAACTTGATTTATAACTTTTATATATTTAGACAACAATTATGTTGCTTCTATTTATATGATTATTCTAGGTCCTACAAATATTTAGCATCAGCCATTCCCTACAAACAGATGTAAAAGGCTGTAAGTTAACATTAATTCACTTCAGGCTTAGCCAATATTTTCTACAATACCCAGCTATGCAGCAGCATTTTCTATCATCTACAGATGTATGAAGTTTAATTAAGGCCAACAGTTATTTTGAGAATTTGGAATCCAGCAGGTAACAATAGCTGACCAAATAGAAAAGCTACTAGCTAATACTGTATTACAGATAGAGAATAATACTGTATTAGTCCCTTTTCGCTCAGCTACCTGAGACTAGGTAATGTATAAACAAAAAAGGTTTAACTGACTCACCATTCCACATGGCTGGAGAGGCCTCAGGAAACTTACAATCATGGCAGCAGGGGGAGGGGAAGCAAGGCACATCTTAAATGGTGGCAGGAGAAAGATGGAGTGCAGGGGAAACTGCCACTTTTAAACCATCAGATTTGTGACAACTTCCTCACTATCACAAGAACAGCCTGGAGGAAAGCGCCTTCATGATCCAGTAAGCTCCCACCAGGACCCTTCCTCAACACATGAGGATTACAATTTGAGATGAGATTTGGGTTGGGACACAGAGCTAAACCATATCAAATGTTTAAAGCAGCATTTATCATCATGCCAAAAATACATTAATAGTGTGCACTTGGTGAATGCTTACTGACTTGAACTGGACTCATGTTCCCACTAGGTGGGATGCTGGAAGGAAATAATTCAGGTAATAGATGGCCTGGCCAAACAGGCCATTAACTAGAGTTTATAGCTTCCTCTTAACTCAGGGCTCTTTATTTCTCACATGAACTATGATGTCATCTTCCTAAATTTCCCCCTTCAGTTAGCCTTGTCCTTTACAAATATAATTTTTATGTGATGGTGACATGGACAGGAGGCAGAGAAATTCCAGTCATACAGGGCCAGGTCTCTAGGAAAGCCTCACCCTCAAGCTGAAAAGCCTGAGACCACAGCCCAAAGTGAGAACTTCTATCCCTGTTTTCCCACTCAAATGTTGCCTTTTCCTAGAACACGCATGGCCCCTGCCTCTTCCCATCCTGTGCCTATAAAGACCCCAGACTCAACTGACAGAGAGGAGGAGTAGCTGGACATCAGAGAGAAGCAACTTAACTTCAGAGGGAGAGCTTGATGGCATAACTTAGGAGAAGAATCCAGACAAACACAGCCAGACTTCAGGAACTATTACCTACCCGACTTCTCCCCTTTTCAGCTCCCCTTTCCACTAAGAGCCACTTTTATCAGCAATAAAATCCCCGTATTTACTATCCTTCCATTTGTTCATGTGAGTTCACTTTTCCTGGATGCCGTACAAGAGCTCAGAAGCCGAGTCAGGATATAAAAGCCTATCAACAGTGGCCCTTTGCTCTTGCTGGTGGAGGGCAGCTGCAGGCCCACTGAGTTGTTCACACTTAGGTGGTCCCCTGATGGTGCCCAAAAGGACTTGCTCCGGTTCCTGCACCCTCTCACCTGCACTTTCCTGTCCACAAAGTGTGGAACACAGCAGGTCTGAATTAGCGGAGTTTGCTCCTGCCAGTGCCAAAATGACCAGCCGGTTCCAGCACTTGTGCACTCCAGTTCCCACCTTGTTTACTCAGGCACTCTTTCCCAAGAGGAGTTGAGAGGGGCATGCTAAGTAAATGAGGCACCCATGTCACAAGCCCTGCGAAGGGGTCAGGGAAATATCCTGTACTGATAGTGTTCTAAGATAAAGAAAAATCAGAAAAGCACATGAGAAAGTTGTCAGGGAAGATTTTTTTGAGGAGCTGACATTATTTTCCTGAGCTTGGAGTGATGACTTGGGAAAGAGGATTCCTGGCACAGGGCACAGCAGTGGCAGGTGCTAGCAGTGAGGAAAGGGTTTGTCATGCTCAGGGAACATGAAAGTGATGATACTAAGAAAGGCACAGAGTGGGATAGCTTTGATGGGAATGGTAGGTAAAGGCCAGATCAGTAGTATCTCCTTATGTATCATAATACATGATTATATTTTATTCTAACTTATGGAGACATTGCATGTGTTTGTATTTTATATACACACATATAATTTACAAACTAAACACATAATATATATTAATATATGCAGTGTATACCTATGCTGTATATATACAAGAAATTTTTATATACAACAAATTACATTCATTTTAAGAATAAACTTTGAATTTTGACAAACTTCTGTGTCCCTTTAACCACCATTCGCATTAAAACACTTTCAGTGCTCCACAGAAGTTCCCTTTTGTCCTTTGCAGCCATCTTCTCTCCACCACTACCTGAAGAAAATCACTTTTGTTTTCCATAACTGTAAACTAGGGTTTCTCATATTCAGCAATATTAATATTTTGGGCTGGGTAATTCCTTGATGGGGGAGAGGGATGCTTCCCTGTGCACTGTAGGATTTTTAGCATCATCCCTGGTCTATACCTATGAGATGGCAGTAGAACTCTTACCCCACACTTCTAGTTGTGACACCAGAAATGACTATAAACTTTGCCAGACCTTGCATCTAGTTGAGAACTCCTGCTATGGATTATTTTCTATCATTTCTATCTTGTTCTATCACTTAATAAAATACAATCATATAGAATATATTGTCTGCCCTGGTTTCTCTCTCTCGGCATAATGGTTTTAAGACACATCCAGGCTACATGCCCCATTTTGTTATTTATTTTTATTGACATTACAGTATTCATAAACCATGATTTGTGTAAACATATACTTTCTTCATGATCTTTACATCCTTAAAATAGCAGCTTTAATCTTTAACTTACACTTTTATCATCTCAGACTTTCTGAGTCTGCTTCTATTAATTAATTTATCTACTGGTCATGAGTCTTATTTTTCTCTTCCTTTCTCATATTAGTGATTTTTTTCAGTAGATATTGACATTATCAGTTCACCTTGTCAGACGTTAGATTTTGTCTTTCTTTAAATAATTTTTTTTGGTTTTCTGGGTTGTTTTTTTTTTTTTTTTTTTAGCAAACGGGCAATTTATTTATAGATCATTTTGATCTTTCAAATCTTCCATTTTTTTTTGTTCAGGTGGACAATAATGTATGTTTTAAAACCCAGAAGTAATGTAAGTGTGTTTTACTTTAAAAAAACAACTTTGTGGCTTATATCAGATGTAACTAAAATAAAAATACCACCATTCTTACTTTCTGTGTAAAACTTTTCAAATCTTCACGATCACATAATGAATAAAATCCAGTTCCATTAACAGGCTTATATCTTCCTATGCCCTTTCCTCTTCAGCCATTCCCTGCCTCTCCTATGACATTCCTCAAACATGAATATGCTTGTGATTTTTTTTCTGTATAACAGTTTTTTTTATTATTTATTTATTTATTTTTAAATTTTTTAATTTTTATTTTTTTTTAAGACAGGGTTTCACCATGTTTGCTGGGATGGTCTTGAACTCCTGACCTCAGGTGAGCCACCTACCTCAGCCTCCCAAAGTGCTGGTATTACAGGAGTGAGCCACTGTGCCCATCTTTGTACAACAGTTTAAAAAATATATAAGTGTATATTATGTAGCTTCTCTTTGTCATTTTCCTCAATGGAAAATATTACTCTGCCTTTGTCTTTGAATGTTAAATTATGCGTACACATACATACAAATATGGACTGAGTCAATACATATTTTTTCACCTGATTCCAGTAAATGATCCAAGAGTTGAGTAGATTGAAGCTCATAGGGCTAAAGTATTTGCCTAGATATGAATCCTGTAACTCAAGTGTGGTTGAGCTAAAATTCAAATTTGAGTTCTCTAAACAAAATCCATTCCTTTTTTCATGATATCAAATTTTTTTCCTCCTATTCCTTAAGATAAATGAAGAAATTCTTTCCTAGGATCATAATTCTGTTCTATAAATTTATCTGATTGACTAATTTAAGAACCAGGAATTATAAATTCTGGAAGACTTCAAATTTATGGCCTCAATTTTCTGCATGTTCAAAAGCATTAATGTTTTTCAGACCACCATAATTCTTGAGATCTAACTGAATTTCAATGTGTAATTAAAAATGCTAATTCAACATTCAAAATACGGTAGTTGCAAATTTCTAAATAGGTCAAAATTACCAGAAATTCATACTGTAAGCTAAAAATCCATGTATACAGGTCCTGTTAGAACATAGAACTTGTATTTAGAAACTTTTCCTCAAAAGATATAAAACTTCTATTTTTATAACTCTTTCAACAGACTAAGTAACAACTATGCAGGTAATTACAGCTTATCCATTGCATTTAAATTAAGTTTCAAAAGTTTGGATGTTGTATTATTTTGCAAGCCAAAAATTATAGGAGTACCTTACACTTGAAATCAGTCTTATTCTTTAGAAAGTACTTTCGTATGCATTATCTTATTTTATCTTCATGATAATCCTATAGAGAAATAGTATTATCACCCACCACTTTGCATGTGCTGAAACAGACTCTGAGGCACTGGAAATTGCTCATTGCCACTCAGCGTAAGGCCACACTTGGGCCCATTCGGGTTTAAAATTCATCCAAATTTTCACCCTATTATATAAGTAAAAATATTTTTAATTACCAGTACTCAAATAAAATAGAATTTGAGAGTTGCATAACTAAGAGGAAAGATGGCTATTTATTATTCCTCAACTCCAACGTTCAAATTTCTTTCAATCTTCAAATAGGCCTGGGATTATAATAAAACGAATAAACATAGTCCCCTGTAAACTTTGGAGAAGTTAAATACATCTTTTCTGAAAACATTTCAATTAGGCTGGGCACAGTGACTAACACCTGTAATCCCAGCAATTTGGGAGGCCAAGGTGGGAGCATCACTTGGGGCCAGGAGTTCGAGTCTAGCCTGGCCAACATGGCTACTAAAAATATAAGAATTAGCTGAGTACAGTGGCGCATGCCTGTAATTACAGCTACTCAGGAGGCTGAGGCATGAGAATTGCTTGAACTTGGGAGACAGAGATTGCAGTAAACCAAGATTGTGCCACTACACCCCAGCCTGAGTGACAATGGTGAGACTCTGCCTCAAACAAAAACAAAAACAAAAAAAATCACAAAAAAAAGAACCAAAAATTTTTAAAGCAAATACTAGGTATTTCACTAATAAAAAAATTAGGATAAATGTTTAAAGATCTAAATCAAGATTGCTCATTTAATTTTTGCTGTAAACCAATGGTCAAGGAATTGCCTCCACTAAATAGGCTTGGTGTCTTCTCACAGACTGCAGGAATTTCCTTCAAACAAAACAAAATATGTATTTATTCTTTTGGGCACGAAATGTGTTTTATATTATAGGGTATAATAATGTGAATTATGTAATATCCTACTCACTATAGGGATTTGAAAATTATCAGATGGGACCAGTGAATACACAAATTATGCAATAACCTCCATATAAGCAATGCTTATATCAAATTTATGTTTCTAATGAGATGAAGTCATATACGGATAAAGTGGAATTCTGAAACTTGGAAAAGCAGACATTTCGCCGTACACCTGAAGGCAGTTTATCCTCAAGAAGATGAGATAAGACTCTTGCACATGAGCTCACATCCTCAGTAGAAAAATGCTATAAAGCTTACCAAAAAGAAGAAAGACAGGAAGTTCAAAAATACAGCCTATTTCTGCCAAATGAGTGGAGGGGAAGCTTAAGGAGTAGGTTGTGAGAAAAAAAATATGTAATGAATATCTATACAATCTAAGAAACCCCAGTCACAGAAATAAAAAGACCATATAATAATAGTATGCACTTAAAGTCAGTAACTCAGGCTGAAAAAGGTGGTAAAAAGAGTTCATAAAAGTCTTCAAAGTTTTTGGCTGCTATGCTTGAAAAAGGCCGTACACCTCACTGATATCACAAGATGTGCGGGCAGGGAGCGTTGTCAGTGCCAACGCTGGTGAATACTTTTGGAGAAAAGTTAATAAGAGTATCAATCACAGTCAATTAGAAGCCAAAGGAAAATATTGTTTATTGTGCTCCCCTTTAAGAAGGATCATACAAGAGTTAACAGAAGCTAAAAACAAATAAGAGACCTGTGCAAAACTGTGTTCCCTCTCTCATCAACTGAACATGTGAGTAAAGTCAGTGACAATTCCTTTTGCCCTTTATCTTGTGAGGGTGATGCAGGTATAGATCTGGGAAAAGAAAGCACAATTATCTGCTGGCCCCTGAAGATCCTCAAGTGTCTCTGAACTATAGGGTCTTATGCTCAGTGATATTCAGTGAAATTTAGGTTTTCTACTCAGTAAAAGAATAGGCATGGATCAAAGCTAGAGGCTGCAGGTCTTCCAAAGCTCTTCTTTCCCCTGGAATGCTTAAAATAATATGCCCAGGCTTCCATTGGCCATCAAAGTTTGCCCGTTTTATTAGCAGACACGTCTCCTCAGGGAAAGCAACATTTTTCCTACTGTAGTTGTCTTTTATGAATCACTTATTACGGATAAGTCATCAAAAACACTTATGTAAATTTTCTCATGAAACTCGAGTTATAATGCCTACTCTGTGAGATACTATAGGTTTCCCATTTTGGTGCCCGTGGTTTTACAGAACAAGGTAATATAGCCATTTAGCAGCCACAATAAGATTCAAAGTCTATGATTTCTGTTCGCAGAGGGAATGCTCAACCACTACTCTAGGCTGCCTTTAGGAAGTCCATATAGTAAAATGTATGTTTTCTTTATGCTGACTCACAGGTGAATCATTTCATATTTCTGTTTGTTGTACAGGTCCCTTACTCCTACAGTCATCAGTAACCTGAATCTCAGAGAATGAAAAAAAGGAAGGTAATTAAGGAGGGATCACAGTTCCAAAGAAAGCATGAAAAAGAAAGCAGAGGAATTCCGATATATAATGTTATGATGTGAATGCTGTATTAGTCAACTGGTCGGTGTATGTAACAGGATACACAAGATAGATCACTGCTTACTGGAATTGTATGAATAAATTATAGTTTCTAAGCTTCTGATTAATGGAGGATTAATAGTTATACCACATGCTGGAGACAGCTTTTTCCACTTAAACCACCCTTGCGCTTAAGAAAGTTACAGAGACCAGGGAGATGAGAAAGACAGAGCTGTAGTTCCTGACAAACTGAGCAGTTAGTACTTTTTACAACAAATGGTGCCCTTGGAAACAACTAAAAAAGATTTGGTGAGTTAAAGACTGTACCATAAGAAATGCGGGCTCCTTAAGAATAAATATTTAGATGATCTTCTATTGTCTGAATGTTTATAGCCTCAAAATCCATGTTATAACCCCAAGGTGATGATACTAAGAAGTCAAGCCTTTTGGGAGGTGATTAGATCACAGGTTTGGAGTTAGAGCCCTTATAAAAGAGGCCCAAGGAAGCTTCTTTACCACTTCCACCATGAGAAGACACAGTAGGAAGGCACCATCTATGAGGATGGGGCACTCATGGGGCATCAAATTTACTGTACCTTCATCTTGTTCTTCTCAGGCTCTTAGATTTAGAGAAATACATTTCTGTGTTTTATAAGCCACCTACATTATGGTATATTTGCTATATCAGCTCAAGTTCAAGAGGATAGGACCTAAAGAACGATCAGATTTATAGAGACCTGGGCAAAACTTCTATTCGATGCGTCCTTTGTTCATCAGCTTTGAACCTAACCTACAAATTGAGTCTCCTGCCAAAGCATCTTGAATCCAACACATTCAGGAAGAATATCCCTAGGTCCCACCCTACTCACTGCCAATGCCCTGAATCTTCTTTCTGATCTGGAACACTCAAAGAAATATTAGACCTTTTCCCTCCATTATTTTAAATATTTTTTTCTTTCTTCAGAGTCTTCTCTGAATTATGCCCTGATCGCCTAGACATTTTGCTATGATTGAAAGGAAAAAAGGAAGGAAGGAAAGAAGGGAGGGAGGGAGGGAGGAAAGAAGGAAGGAAGGAAGGAAGGAAGGAAAAAAAAAAGAAAAGATGGACAAGAAATATTCTAAATCAATGAATATCATAACATGTATCTCGATTAATGATTTTGAAACAATTGCTATGAATATCATATTACTTATTATATATTTATAATTCATTCTTTGTTCTTCATTTTAAACCAAAGAACAGCAATTGTAAAACATATTATTCCAATAAACTATCCCTATAGTCCAATAAGAAAAAGAAGCTTAAAACGAATACAAGTGTTTATTTCTCTCCTTTGACATACTTGCCTAAGCTTTTATTGAAAGCTTTTAAACAAATGTTACACTTCATGGATATGACAAAAGTAACAGGAAGCTGCAAAGATATATTGACCTGAGACTAAGCCTTAATCAATTGATTGGAGAGATACAGAATAAAAGTAAAACTTTCAAACTTCGTTTGGATAATTTTGTCTCGCTGAGTTTATCTGAAATTAAAAATCCGTATGATTCTTCAGACTCTTCCATTGACTGAATTTTGCAACCACTTACAAAACCTGATTTTTATTTTATTTTTTACAGTTTCTCCTCTTAAAAATATTTAAAGTGTGATGATAACAAACAGACATGACCTTTCCTATCTAGAAATTTAAATCTAAAAGGTAAGTACACCAAATGAAATAAGCAAATAAAATGCTGCCTTTATAGAACACGTGCAGAAGTTCCCAGGAAAAGATGGAGTTACTAGGTTGACTCAAACTTGATAGTGTAGAAGAACAGGAAACATGGTATGAAATATATGTGTTTATAGGAGTAAATAAAATATCATTTTGGATGACTGTAGCACTTGGTATATATTAAGGAAATCATGAATATTGTTTGCTTAGCTAGAATAAAGAAATTTACCCTGTTGCTTATACAAGATGAAACAAGCAAAGAGGTTGAGAACAGGAAGGAATAAGGGTCTATTATTTTAAAATTCATTTTAATTAAATAGTTATTTATATATTAAGCAACTCTCATCCTGGCACTGCATAACATGTCAGGTGAGGGAGGAGATTTTGATATATTTTAGCATTTATATACTCCTCAATTTGAAAGTATCAGAAAAAATAAATACTGTTGTAGGTGATAATGGTCATGATTGCACACTGCAAGATTGGGAAGAGTCCCTGTAATTTAACCATATTGTTCTAGCACACCTTGCAGATGCATCTCTTAAACAAATAATTCATTGCTTATGACCCCACAGGTTGTACCAGCACAGGAAAACTGAAGTATAAAATACAGCAACCATTTAGAAAACTCAGATCATTGATACTATTGCCATGGAATATATTTCTCCCCTATATTATTACGATCTTTTATTTTTTATTGATCGCTTTCATATGATTATTTTTATAAGAACTGCTTTATCAAGTCCATGCTGACCTGAGTTACATATAGTTATGAACTGAATCAACATCACCAATTTTGATAATAGAAGTGAAAACAGAGCTTAGAAATGACTCAAAAAGGGAATCAAAGACAACCTAGCAATTCCAAATGAAAGGCTGCAAGCTCTGTGCAATAATTTCTACTTTCCCTTCTGATCTGATACTATATCTAAGATTTAACAGACTCAAAATGCAAAACTTATGGAAAGTATTGTTTTATAAACAGATATTTCATTAGCTATATTTGTTAAAGGTAGAACTTAGTTGCGTCTTAAGAAATTTATTATTTTTTTAAATTAACTATGTAACAGGTATTACTTAAGGCATGAGAACAGAGGGATAATGAAAACATGCTAGCCTCAAGAATTACACAACCTAGTAAAAGGCTACCATAAATGCTAATAACCAGAAATCTCACAAATTCCTTCAATTAATAAATACTGGGATTAAGCATGTTATTAGTATGTTTGTTAGGCAGAATAATGTCCCTTCAATGATATCTATGTTCTAATTTACAAAGCCTGTGAATATGTGACATTTTATGTTATTTACATTACAAGTTAATGCAAAATGACTTTGCAGATGGTTAAATTAAGCATATGGAGTAAGGCAAATTATCCTGGATTCTCCAGGTGGGCTGAATAGAATCACATAAGGGTCCTAAAAGTAAAAGAAGCTCAGAATCAGACAGATAAATTTAAAGATGCGACGCTGCTGACTTTGAAAACAGAAGAACAGGTCTCGAGTCAAGGAATGTGAGCAATCTCTAAAAGCTGGAAAATACAAAGAGATGGAATCTTTTGCAGAGACTCCAGAGGGACTCCCTGATAATACCTTTATTTTAGTCTAGTAGCACCCATTTCAGATGTCTGACCTCTGGAACTGCAATACAATAAATTGGTGTTGTTCTTCAGCCATTATAGTTGTAGCAATTTGTTATAACAATAACAGGAAAGCAATAAAGTTAGAGACCTATTTATGCCTTCATGGAGTATTCACACTAGTAAGGCTTACAGGCCAGTGACGGAATACACAGCAAGCAGTTACAAATTCTGAGTCACATCAGTCCTCAGGGAATAAATGTTTTAACTGGATCTTAAAGAATGCCTATGAGTTTGTCAGATGACAAACAACAGAAAATACATTTCAGGCAAAAAACAAAAACAACAACAACGACAACAAAAAAATCACTGGAAAGCTGACAGTAGAGTAAGACAATACAACGGTTTCATAAAATGACAAAAAATTTCAATGCAATATAAGGCAGGAAATGGTGAGATAAGAGAAGTATCACACTCCTCAACTCCAGGGCTTGTTCACCTGCAACCTGTGCGAATATCTGTACACTGCACACCCTACACACACGAATATCCTACAGTGCACAAGTGGCCACTAGTTAGGGACTGAGGATGCTGGTTAACACACAAATCGGCCACCGGCTGAGAAGAGTATGGAATGCCACTCCATATAATGCTGATCTATTTCATATTCATTAGAATCTTGCAAATGATTTTTTTAAAGAAATGTGTCATTAACTTATCTAAATTCAGAAAGATAACACAAATGAAAGGAGTCGTTCAGTACAGTACAAGGCATGTACTGTCAAGTCCTATGAATAAAGGCCCATAAAATGCTTACATCTGATATACACACTAAATGCAATACAAATGAGTAATTATATGGGGGACATAAAGACATCATCAAGACTTTTCAGTATCCCAAATAATACTTTTTGAACTTACTTACTTGGTAGCATAAACCTATTTTTTCACTTCTAGTTAAGTAGAGTATTAAGGTAGTAAACAGGATAGTTTTCATCTCTTAAAACACTTCTTTATATATGAATTATTTTGCTTTAGATATCTGTTTTGCTTTATATGGGAAGATAAAATTATCAGAACAAAACCAACAACTATTTTGTTGTGACTTTTGTTGACATTTACTACTCATTAGAGTATAGGGCATATCAAACTGTCAAATGAGTCACTGATTTTTTATTCTTTCCTTTGGTTGACATGTCTCATTCTTGATCTACATTGGAAAAACTATTTCCTTGCCTAGAGGTGGCACTACTCACCGGATCAAGCACCAGCTGACACCCAAATGAATCAAAGGATTGTTTTGGCTTAACTCACTTAACTTTATGTTGTTCTCCTGTTCTTAAAAATAAGAACTGAAGTACTAACCTTTATAATCTCACAGGAATACTCAACCCTTTTAAAAAAAAATTAGTGATGGAGGAGGAAAAGTCCAACATAATTAGACTTAATACTATTTCTCTATTATGTAACGAGATTTTAAAGAAGGAAAGAAAGTATCCTTATCTGGATGGCTAAAGAACAAGAAGGAAAAACTTTGTGGTAAACACAGATTACCATTTTATTTTCATATCCATGTGGTTGTACTCTCCCTCAGTACAAAAAGAGAAGTGAAATGATATCAGAATGTCTTAAAATTGTGAAGTTCTGTAAGAGTCTGAAAGCCTTATCTATTCTATTTCATATTCATCTGACCCTTACTAGAATGTAGTACCCAGTCTATAACATAATTCTTAAAAAATGTGACACAGAAACTAAAACATAAAGGAAGCAATAAAATTAACAAATCATGGAATATAGGCAAAACGGTTAAAATATTCAAAAAAGGAGCAAATTTAATAATTCCCAAAGCACTTTTTCACAGGTTGTTCAGAGATACTACATGAGAAATGAAGCTCATGGTGAAAATTAAGAAATGCTGAGGAAATTTAAGTTAAACATGCTTCTTTGTGTTAAATGAACACAGAATCACTAATATATTAATATGCATCTAAATAAAAAGGGTATGTTTTCTGGCAGTTACTGACTTCCTTTGCCCACAAAATATTTTTGTTTCCAATCCAGTATTTAAGATACCATTGACCCACAGAATACACACTGAAAAGTACTTGTTTACAGAACAGCAGGCAACATTTCAAAAGTACATATAAAGAATAATGAGGTCAATTATCAGTGGTCTCTGCCTATATCTCAAAGAATTCAATAAACAGTAAGTCAGAGTCAAATAAGTAATAGACATTTAAGCTAGATGAAAGGACAAGTTCTCATAGGGGAGCTAGTTTGAACAAAAATGAACGTTTGCAGGTAGACAGAATTTATTACATTAGGTGCAAGGAATAATAGAATATGATTTGCAAATTATCTCTTATTTTGTGGATCCATTGATAATAGCCACTATCAACATTTGCAAAGCTGCGAAAGCTGAAAGATTATGAAAATAATAAATTTCAATTATAATAAAAAGATATTCACAATACAAAATGAATTAGCAAAGATAAGAATACTCTGCCTGCTTTTAAGAGCCCTGGAGGTAAGGATAGGAGTAATATCTTTAAAAAATTAAAATTGGGCCGGGCGCGGTGGCTCTTGCCTGTAATCCCAGCACTTTGGGAGGCCGAGGCGGGTGGATCACGAGGTCAAGAGATCGAGACCATCCTGGTCAACATGGTGAAAGCCCGTCTCTACTAAAAATACAAAAAATCAGCTGGGCGTGGTGGCGCGTGCCTGTAATCCCAGCTACTCAGGAGGCTGAGGCAGGAGAATTGCCTGAACCCAGGAGGCGGAGGTTGCGGTGAGCCGAGATTGCGCCATTGCACTCCAGCCTGGGTAATAAGAGCGAAACTCTGTCTCATTAAAAAATAAATAAATAAATAAAATTAAAAAGCCAATAGTTTCTCTAAAAGTGATTAAACAATATAATTTGCTTTGTAGTCATGGTAACAATACAATTTGTTTTGTAGCAGCGGTGATGAAATTTGAGCAGAAATGCTGAAAATAAAGGACTAAAAGCAAATGTGAGGTGCCAAAACTGGTAGGATCAAAATGACGAGAGTAGTAAGACATGGTTCAGCTTGATTAAAGGCATTTTCAGCAGGTTTCTTTCTTTGGGTAAGTTTAAAGAGACCGAAGCGGGCAAATTACGATGTCCTTGATTGAGAAAATAAGGAACGATAGAGGCTTATATTTTACCGACTATTTTAGGAGTGAGTGAATATAGCGCTCCAACTTAATGATAGGTAAATGGATTTTTTGGACAGATATCAGAGCTCAAGAGTTCAGCTGTTTTTGAAAATCTCATACCTGAGTTTTAGAAGATTTCAGGCATAATTTGGTAATTAAAATGATGTTTAAATAAATACACAATAAAATAAAGTTGGGTTAATTACATTTCTAAAAGAAAGTTAAACTACTAAACTTGAGTCTCCCTGTGTTCATAAGCATGCACTATAAGAAATTTATAATAAATGTGTTACAAGGTATAATTTAAAAAACAGGAAAAAGCACACAAGGTGAAAATAATTAATCACTTGAAAAATCTTAAATTATGACTTTCGTTAAAACAAAAAGGTGAAAATATATTTTGTCACCAAAACAAAAACTGTAACTAAATCATTTTTCAAGATTACCTAAATGTAGAGTGCCAAAAATGCTGTTGACATACCTGAGGACATTACATAAGTATACACTTTTGTGTAATGAATGGCATAAACAAATAAGTATCTTTTTTTACAGTTGTGCAATAAGAGCCTATTTACATGCAAGCATGTATTTACTGAATAGCAGTATCAAGGATCAACTACTGCAATAAAACTCTTGCCTCAATTCTCTTTTGGCCACATTCCTTCTTGCCCTAAATCACAGTGAACCCCTCCTTCTAGGATTCCTAGGCTTTTGACCTTGAAAGCATATTATTTCAATTAATTCATTCAGAAAATATGCCTTTTATGTAAGAGCTAGCATGTCCTATGCATATTGTTATGCAGAGGGAATTCAAAGTTAAGACATTCAAAGACATCTATCCTGAAGGAGTTCATTCTATTATCTTAACAGCATTCTTTCTCTGGGACATTATTTCCCTCAATTGTAAATAGGCAAAATAATATAATCTCATAGAATTATTATAAAGATTAAGAAAAGTAATATAAATAGCACTTAGCCCTTCCCATAGAGGAGTCAAGAAATGTTGCTTGGATTCCCTATTAGACACATTATATTCTATCTACTATAAACTTTGCTATGTTGGTTGACTGTCAAAGGTCTTTGTTTATTTTTATTTTGGTTTGAGGGATTTTCTTCTTCACTAGATTATGATCTTCATTTAGGCAGAAACTGCAATTCCTCACATGATTTTCCAATGAGCTAGCTCAATTTTTAGACCAGAGCTGAAACTAAATAAATGATATTGAAAGAGTAAGGAAGGAAAAATTGATATAAGGAAGGTAGTGGAAGAGTTATAAAATACGGCCACTATAGAAGAGACTAGTCAGGGCACAGTGACTCATGCCTACAGTCCTAGCTACTCGGGAGACTGAGGCAGGATTACTTGAGGCAGCCATGGCAACATCTCAAGTCTCTACTAAAAGAAAAAAAAAATTAAAATTAGCCAGATGTGGTACAGTGTACTTGCAGTCCCAGCTGTTTGGGAGACTGAGGCTGGAGGATTGCTTGAGCCCAGGAGCTTAGAGTGAGCTATAATCCTACCACTGTACTCCAGGCTGGGCAACAGAATGAGAGCCTGTCTTAAAAGAGAGAGAGAGAAAGATCAAAATATTTCAGTTAAGTAAAGCGTTTCTCAGAAAAGTGGAAACAGTCTCAAACAGTCATCAATAAAACAAAATGTAAATTCATTGAAGCAGGAAGGAGGTAGAAAATACTACAATTTCTTCATTATTTTTTCTCTTCTCGGTTTGCTGCCAACATAATGATTTCTCTAGCTCTCTACTTTTTTCCATTTAAAAGGCCATCTAAATGCTTTCACTCTTAGATTTTATCTGTTTTCTTATATTTATGTTCGCCAACTGGCTCCAAAATCTTTGCCCTGGTGCCTATAGAGGCCAGGTGTTCCTATGTATTACCTGGAAAAGGAGTCACTGAAAATTTTTGTAACAGGTTGTGGAAGAGAAAATATAAAAAATTATGACTTCAGTATGAAAATAAAGGAAGTTAAAAAGAACCAGCCATATGGGAACATTGTGAGTTATCTTTGGAAAATATAGCAAGAAAGATCAAGTAACTTCTATTCTCCTTTTGATAAAGTTTGTGCTTTGATGAGTGACACTAACAGGGAAGAATCTGAACTATGCTAGGTAGGCGCTGGCTTAGGATATCTGGTGTACATTACTCATTTACTTCTTTAATGTATGACTTAGAATCCTCATTTTAATAAGTATATTTTAACTTTTTAAGATACACTTTACATTCCCTACTTTTATAAGCATGATACTAAACTTTAGAGAATTCATGAAACTAATGCTCAAAATTCAAGGGATTATTAACGCAAAATTCATATATATACATCTTTTTTTTTTTTTTTTTAAGACAGTTTCCCTCTGTCACTAGGCTGGAGTACAGTGGAGCGATCTTGGCTTACTGGAACCTCCACCTCCCGGTTCAAGCAATTCTTTTGCCCCAGCCTCCCAAGTAGCTGGGACTACAGGTGCACGCCACAACTCCCGGCTAGTTTTTTTATATTTTAGTAGAGATGGGGTTTCACCATGTTGGCCAGGATGGTCTTGATCTCCTGACCTCATAATCCACCTTCCTTGGCCTCTCAAAGTGCTAGGATTACAGGTTTAAGCCACCGTGCAAGGCCCATCTACATACATCTTAATTCTCATTCTAGATTAGTCATTTGTTGTCTTCTGAATATCTTCTGAAGTCCCTAATTAAGTAATGAAAAATCTAAATCCGATCTATAATAAACACAGAAATTGAAACCAGTTATGTCACTTTTCTACTATAAAAATGTTCCATACATTAAGACAAAAATCTTAACTTATTTGGATTTAAGAAGCTTACCATTATTAGCTCCTGCTTTCTGTTTAGCTTTATCTTTGCTTCCTTTATGTTTTTACTTTATGTTTAGTTTTTACTTTATGTTTGAGAAATGCTGTAGTATTACTGAAATTGTAAAGCATACCTTGCACTCAAGGTTCTGTTTGCATAGGAAGGCTTTTCCAAACGTGTACTTAGAAAACTCATCCTCATCTTTCAGGTACAGCATGAAAAGAAATATTCCACATTCTGCATTGTACCTGTCTTAACCTTATGAATCAGGACAAGGCACGCTTTCTTCTGTACCCATGCTGTTCTGCAGTATCCCCATTAAAGCAATTATACTCCTGATTGACAATGACATTAATTCATATTACTAGAAATAGGTAAGTTTAGTTGAGTTCACACAAGCTCTTTAACTACATTGCTATCAGTTAGACTTCACTGCAATTCTGCATGGAAAGCTTCAGTTTCACAAGACGACCCAGTGAGTAAATGGTAAACTAGAAATAAAAGCCCAAGACAAAAGCTTAGTTTTTCCTATGATATTTAAAGTCCTTGTTTGGTGTCATTTCCCACTAGATTAGAGACTCTTTGAATTATTGAACATGTAATAATTCTTAATATCCACATAACTCAACCAGATATATAACAGTAAATAAAGCACATATATGCATCCATATCCCTTCAAATATAATATTTTAAAAGCAGAAGAAGGCAACAATGTATGAATGAACCTGGATTTCAAAGTGGGAATATTTTAAGCACAGTTTAAAGAAAAAATATATTTTAAATAAAAACTAATGATAACAAACTTCTGGTTTCAGCTTCACTATGGAAGTGCTTAAAGTCTTACTCCCATTCTTCAAGATAAATCTAGGAAAACTGAAAACTAATAACTTTTCATGAACCCAACAAGAAGTATGTTGCAGAGCATAGTCTTATCTGGAAACAAGGAAAGATAAGCATATCCAGATAGTCACAACTAAGATATCCTTTATCTGGAGCAGAAAACTCTGGTGTCCTAAACTGGTACAGACATTCGAATGGTAACTAACAAATTCCTGAGACTGAATGTGGACTAGTATTAGAGTGAGAAATTCCTATTGACTGAAGTCTTAGGAGAACTCCCACACATTGGTGGCCAGGAGTCCTAACCTATTCAAATGTTCAAACTCCGGAAAAAGTTCCCTCATGATTGGAGAAAGTGGAGGTAAAAAGTAATCATTGTGAAATATGCCAAGAGCTTTGCCTTTTGGAAAGATTCTGACATTGTCTTGTACTATTGGGAGAAATGCATTTTTTTCACTCCAGCCTCTTCTAGTCTTTTATCTCATGAATGGGGAATAAAATGCATAGTTACTGAGGTTTAGGCCATCAGATAGACAGGCTGCAGTGCTGTAGCTAGGGAGGGAGTAATGAGAATGGTTAGGGGCAGAAGGGAGAATATTATACCACTGGAGTAACACATGTGAAGATCACAGCCCTAAAAACAGGCCCATTAAAAGACTCAGATTTAACTATAAGATTATAGGAAGCCCTGCCTCTCCCACATGTCACCAACACACCAACAGGCTTCCACTATAATAACTATGAATAACAGCTTAAAGAGTTGCAAGATACAGATTTTCTGTGATGAGTATACTTAGAAAACTCCAAAGTGATGACGAGGGACAAAAATAGGGACAAAGGAAAAATTTGATGTTTTAAGGTACCTGTGGATATTGCAAACATTATACAGCACTACCTCTAGCCCTACTAACATAAACTTGCAAGACAAAGGCCAATTTGTCTCAGCCCCTCTTTTTCTATAAAATACAACCTATTTTCAACAAAAAGTTACAAGACAAGCCAAAAGGCAAGAAAAAAATAATGTACAAGAAAAAAACAAAACAAAACATTTATAAGAACCACACTCAGATATCACACTGACTTTGGAATTAACAGAGAAATAATTTAAAATAACTATTAATAATATGTTAAGAATTGTCCTGAAAAGAATAGACAACATGCAAGAAAAGAGAAATCATGTAAGTATCAGAGGCATTTGAACTAGGATGACTCCATCTTGAATAAGGGCTGGGTCAAAAGAGGCTGAGACCTGCTTTGCTGCATTCCCAGGAGTTAGACATTCTTAGTCACAACATGTTTATGAATAAGGGAAAAGATTAATAATGTTTACTAAACACATCTAGACCTAAAAGACTCGGGAAATTTCTGGACATCCTATTATCTTAAGGGCAAAAGCATTCTACATTTAAAAGTAAGTTTCAGTTTAAAGATAACCATATAGAGTCTTGTGAAAGTCAGCAGTTACACAAAGATGAACAATACTTTGTCAGGAATCTTTGTAGTAGAATACACCTCCCCCATGATCTTTTTGCTTTGTTGTCTTATACATAAACAAGCACTGAACCTAACAAAATGGGAGCATTTCTCTTCTTGCTTTTGGGAATGCCTTCTCTGTCCATGTAGTACCCATTCTTTTATCTCTTTACTTCTTGAATAAATTTGCTTTCAGTTTACTCTGTGGATCTGCCCTGAATTATTTCTTGCTTGAGATCCAAGAGCCCTCTCTTGGGGTCAGGATAGGGACCTCTTTCTAGTAACATAAGTAGAGAGATGAAGACTCTAAGAAAAAGTCAAATGGAAATGTCAGAAAATATAAACACTGTAAAATAAGTAAAGAGTTCCTTTGATGAGCACCTCAGTAGACACAATAGGGGCAAAAAATATAATTAGTGAGCATAAACTTAGCTCAATGAAAATTTCTCAAACCAAACGCAAAAGAGACAGAGAACCAAGCAGATTTAAGAACAGTGGGGCAATTTCAAAGGGTTGTAGTATATGCATAATTAATATTACATAAAGCAAAGAGAGAACAAGGCAGAAGAATAATTAGAAGTAATAATGGTTGGCCAAGTGTGGTGGCTCATGCTTGTAATCCCAGCACTTTTGGAGGACATGGAAGGCAGATCACTTGAGGCTAGGAGTTCAAGACCAACATGGTGAAATCCTGTCTCTACTAAAATACAAAAATTAGCTGGGCTTGGTGGGTGCACCTGTAATCCCAGCTGCTCAGGAGGGTGAGGCAGGAGATTCACTTGCACCCAGGAGGCCGAGGTTGCAGTGAGCCCACATAATGCCACTGCACTACACCCTGGGCAACAGCTCTGTCTCAAAAAAATAAATAATAATGGATAATGGTGGAAAATTTTTCAATATTAATGACAATCACCAAACCACAAATTCAAGAAGGTCAGAAAACAGCAAAGAGATTAAAAACCACTCCCCTAAAAATAAAAACAAAAGGACACACAGGCAAACATACTCAGGCTGTAGAAAACCAAATTCAACAGGAAAATCTTAAAAGAAATGACAGGAAAAACAATTTACTATAAAGCATGAAATCAATAATTTAAAATCTAAATTGTTAGAACTTTAAAATATTTTGAGCCTTAATGTGATTATGGGGCCTGAGTCAAGTAAACAGGCAGCTATAATCATTGTTTCTCCTATTATAGATTAGCCTTGTTGTTTACTTACATTGTTTTGTAAATGTTGTAAAAGACTAAAGAATGCCAGGGAAGATGTCTTCCCTCTTATTGTTGGTCTTCATTATAGATTAACTTTCCTCTTACTCCTTTTAGGCAAAGATTTTATGACAATCACATTGTCTAAGAAGGAATATTAAATGCACTCTTTTAAAATAGAAAAGAAATGGAAAAAAGCTGTACAGAAAAGAAAAGTATAACAAATTACCTTGTATAGAAAATGTTACAATCCTACTGAACTTCTATGTTTTTTGCATATATAAGAAAGACTTTAACTTTTAACTTCAGAGCCCTGACCCCATTCCTTTGGAGACTGTGCTACCTAAATATCTATTCTCAGCTTTATACTTCAATGGACTCTTTTAAACTGGATTCTGATCCTTTTGATTATTTGATGTAGACACGAAAAATAAAGATAAGAATCAAACTAGGCATTTCCTCAAAATCCATGCAAATAAGAGAATTGTCTAAAATATTTATTGTGTTTGGGAAAATATTTTATCATTCAATAGCAAATGAAAATATCTTTCAAAAGTTAAAGAAAAATAAAATTTTTTCAAGCAAAAAAATTTTAAGTAAAGATCATTAGCAAATCTGCAAGAAACATTAAAAGATTTTCTTCAGGCATCAGAAAAGTGATACAGGCCAGAGGCTTGGATCTGCATAAACCAAAGGGGAACATCAGAGAAAGAATATGAGATGTTAAATAAAATATTTGAATTTTCTTATTTGTATTTAATAAAAGATAATTTTTGAGGTAATAATATAACAATGTATGGAGTGTTTATAGCACATGGATTAAGTGAAATAAATAACAATGTTCTAAGGAAAAGGAGGGAAGCACTGAAGATACTCTGTTATAAAGTACCTATATTATACTTTAAGAAAAATAGTGCTAATTGAAGGTAGTCTTATATTAGTTCAAATATATATTATAAAATCTAGGGAAAAAACAAATTATAAAGAAGATAACTGATACACTAAGAGAAGAGATAAAATCATACAAAATGTTCATATAAAACCAAAACGTAGGGGACAGACAAAAAAGAAATGCAATGAATGGAAGAGTTAGAAATGTGATTGATATAAATCTGATTACTTTAATGATTATTTTGAAGGGAAATAGTCTAAATATTACAATTGAAATACAAATACTGCCAGAGTAGATAAAAAATAAGACACAGCTGTATGATGTCTATGAGTAGCCAACATTAACTATAAAGAATTAGGTCAAAAGTTACAGGAATGGAGAATGATATTTCATGTTAACCCTAATCAAAAGAATCAGAAGAAAGCTGGAGTAGCTATACTAATTTCCGGAGAAAAATGGACTTCAGAACAAAATAGAATATTGGAGATAATGGGGGCCATTATATGATGGTAAGTGGCCAATTTTCCAATAAGACATACTATCCTAAATGGTCATGCACCAAATAATAGATATCAAAATGCATGAGACAAAAACTGACATAACTCAAAGGAGATATAGACAAATTTATTAATATTTGGAGATTTCAATACTCCTGTTTAGTAAATAATTTTGATGAATCAGTCAGGCAGAAAATCAGTAAGAATATAGTTGACCTAAACAGGGCTATTATTTAACTTGGTATAAGTAACATTTATTGACTATTCCACTCAACAAGAGCAGAACATAACAGCATTCTTAAGCCCACATAGACTATTAACCCAGAGAGACCACAATACAGACTGTAAATCCATTGTAATCAGTCTATAATAATATCAATGAGAACAACTAGATTCTTATACTATAATGGAGAAAAACAGTAAGGACATACTTGAACTGAATAGCACTGTCAATCACCTGTATCTAACTGGCAGCTATAGAATACTTCATTCTACAATAGTAGAATATACTTTCTTTTCAATGACATAGGGAAAATTCAGCATGATAGACCAAATTCTAAGCCATAAATCATACCTTGACAAATTTTAGGGCATAGAAATGATACAATATCTGTTCTCAGACCATGATGGAATTAAACTAAAAATCAGTAACAGAAAGATTGTTTCAATCCACAAATATTTGGATAATAACACACTTCTACTAAATAACATAAATCAAACACATCTCAGAGAAATTTTAAAATATTTCAAACTAAATGAAAATGACTATAGTAAATATAACTTACCAAAATGTGTAGGATGCAGCAAAATCCGTGCTTAGAGGAAAATTAATAGTATTAACTGCACATATTAGAAAAGAAAAAATATGCAGAATTAATAATCTTGTATATTAGGAAATGCTAATGAAGTTCAGGAGTTGAGAGCTGAGCAGTGACCTCCTAAAATGTTCCAGAAACAAAGCCAGTCAAATGAATACACATTATATCACAATCAAACCCTAAAGGTAATCAAATAGGATAAAAGGAGAAAAAAACCCATCCAAATATCAGCAACCTCAAAGTTTGAAGAAACTGATGAAAGCCTACAAAGACGAAGAAGAAGATGTGCAACAACTCTGACAACTCAAAAAGCCAAGGTGCCGTCTTGCCTCCAAATGAGTTTACTACCTGGAGCTGAGATGGCTAAATGACTGAAATGTAATTCAGAGGATAGATAGAAACAAAGACCCTTGAGATGCAAAAGTAGTGGAAACCCAACCCAAGCAAGCTAGGAAACACTACCAAACAATAAAGGAGAAGACAGATAAAATAGCCAGTATAGAAAAGAACATAACTGAGCTGACGGAGCTGAAAACCACACTACAAGAATTTCACAATGCAGACACAGGTATTAACAGCAGAGTTGAGCAAGCAGAGCGATGAAGAGCTTGAGCAAGCAGAACTTGAAGACTGGCTTTCTGAAATAAGACAGCCAGACAAGAAAAAATACAAAAGAATGAAAAGGAAAGAATAAAACATCCGAGGTATAGAAAAAAAATAACTGACTCAGTAGAGCTGAAACACACATTACAAGAATATCATAATGTGGACACTGGTATTAACAGTAAAGTAGACCAAACAGAACAATGAGTCTTAGAGCTTGAACACTGGCTTTCTGAAATAAGACAGACAAGAAGAGAGACAAAAGAATGAAAAGGAAAGAATAAACTTCCTAGATATATGGAATTATGTAAAGAGAAAAAATCTATGACTCATTGGTATCCCTGAAGATGGGGAGAGTATAAGCAACGTGGAAACCGTGTTTCAATTTATCATCCATGAGCACTTCCCAAACCTAGCTAGACAGGCTAACATTCAAATTCTGGAACTACAGAAAACCCCTATAAGGTACTCCATCAAAAGATCAGCTCCAACACATAATCGCCATATTTTCCAAGGACAAAATGACAGAAAAATTATTAAAGACAGCTAGAGAGAAAGTTGAGGTCAGTTAAAAAGGGAACCTCATCAAACAGCAGAACTCTCAGCAGAAATGCTATAAGGCAGGAGACTGAAGGCCAATATTCAACCTTCTTAAAGAAAATAAATTCCAACCAAGAATTTAACTCCATTCAAACTAACCTGCATAAGCAAAGGAGAAATAAGATCCCCATGATCAAACAGGCTTCATCCCTGGGATGTAAAGTTGGTTAACTATGTGCAAATTAATAAATGTGATTCATCCTGTGCCAGAACTAAAGACAAAAATCACATGATGATCTCAATAGATTCAAAAGAGGCATTTAATAAAATTCAACACTACTTCTTATTGAAGACTTTCTAAAAACTATGTATTGAAGGAATATACCTCAAAATAATAAGAGGCGTCTATGAAAATCCCACAGCCAACATCATACTGAATAGGCAAAACCTGGAAGCATTCCTCCTTTAGCTAATAAATAACAACAGCATGCTCAGAATACAAAAGCAGTGTACAAAAATTACTACCATTTCTATTCCTTCAAAACGGTCATACCAAGATCCAAATCAGGGACACAATCCCATTCAAAATTGCCATAAAAAGAATAAAATACCTAAAAATACAACTAACAGATTGATGAAAGATCTCTACAATGAAAATTACAAAACACTGCTCAAAGAAATCAGAGATAACACAAATGAAAAAATCTGATGCTCAGAGTTAGGAAGAATTAATAGCATTAAACTGGCCATAATGCGCTAAGCAATTTATGGATTTAATGCTTTTTGTATTAAACTACAAAGGACACTCTTCACAGAAATAAAAAAAAAATTAAAAATTCACATGGAACCAAAAAAGAGCCAAAATAGCCAAGGCAATCCTAAGCAAAAGCAACAAAACTGGAGATATCACACTACCCAACTTCTAACATTACTACAGGGTTACTGTAAACAAAACAGCATGATAAACAAAACAAGGCATATAGACCAATGGAACAGAATAGTGAGCCCAGACAAAGGCCACACACTTACAACCATCTGATCTCTGACAAAGCGAATGAAAACAAGCAATGGAGAAAGGTTTCCCTATTCAATAGATGATGCTGTGATAACTGGCTAGCCATTTGCAGAAGATTGGAGCTGGAATTCTTCTTTACAGCAGATAAAAAAACCAACACAAGATGAATTAAAGACTTATATGTGAAAACCAAACCTATAAAAATCCTACAGGACAACCTATGTAATACCATTCTGGACACAGAAAAAAAGATTTCATGACTAAGACACCAAAAGCAATTGGAACAATAACAAAAATTGACTAATGAGATCTACTAATTAAACTAAAAAAACTTCTGCATAGGAGAAGAAACTATGTATCTGACAAAGTTCTGATATCCAGCATCTGTAAGGAACCATAAAGAACCTACAAGGAACACATTTACAAAGAAAAAACCAACAACCCCATTAAAACATGGCAAAAGACATGAACAGACACTTTTCAAAAGAGAACATACATGCAGCCAACAAGCATATAACAAAAAAGCTCAACATCACTGATCATTAGAGAAAGCAAATCATAACCACAATGAAATACCAGTTCACATCAGTCAGAATGACTATTATAAAAAAGTCAAAAAATAACAGATACTGGCAAAGTTGTGGAGAGAAAGGAAAGTTTATACACTGTTAGTGGGAGAGTATATTAGTTTAGCCACTGTGAAAGACAGTGTGGCAATTCCTCAAATACATTAAAACAGAACTATTATATGTGGCATAGCAATCCAATTACTGGGTATATACCCAAAGGAATATAAATCATTCTATCATAAAAACACATGCACACATATGTTCATTGCAGCACTATTCACAATATCGAAGACATGAAATTATATTAAATGCCTATCAATGGTAGACCAGATAAAGAAAATATGGCACATATACATTGTGAAATACTATATAGTCAAGAAAATGAGATTATGTCCTTTTCAATAACAGATATGCAGCTGGAGATCATTTTCCTCAGCAAACTAATGCAGGACGAGAAAACCACATACCATATATTCTCACTTATAAGTGTGAGCCAAATGAAGAGAACACACAGACATGTAAATGGAAACAACAGAGACCAAGGCATATCAGTAAGTTAAGTGTGGAAGAAGCTAGAGAATCAAGAAAAATAACATGAGTACTAGGCTTAACACCTGGATAACAAAATAATATGTAAAGTAAACCCCCACAATACACATTTAGTTTACCTATGTAATAAACTTGCACATGTATCCCTGAACTTAAAATAACATTTTAAAACAATCCAAAGTAAACAAAAGAAAAAATAAAAATTTAGAACATTAAAAATCAGTAGCAAGAAAAACTTGAGAAAATTCACAAATATACGTAAACAACGTTTGTAAACAATCAACAATTTAATGAAAAATTTAAAGTTTTATAGTATCTTGAAAGAAACAAAAATAGATATATAGTTTACCAAACTTATTATGTCAACTTACTGCATGCAAAAAAAGCAGTTCCAAAATATAAGTTTATAGCAATAAATGCCTCAATCAAACAAGAATCTCCTAAATTAAGAAAGCTATGTTTTAATGATTTTTTTAAAAGAACAAATCAATTGCTATATTAGGAGAAGGAAATAATTAGTTAAGGTCAGAGCATAATTAAATGAAATGAAATAGAGACTATTAAAACAACAAAAGGAACACCAAAGTTACAGATTCTTTTGAAAAGATAAACAAAATTGGCAAACATAGCTAGACTAAGAAAAATGAGAGAAGACAAATAAAGTGAATCAGAAATAAAAGAGGAGATATAATAATCGATACAAGAAACACAAAAGATAATGAGTAATTATTATGAACAATTCTATGCCAACAAATTGGATAACCTAGAATAAATGGATAAATTCCTAGACACATATGACCTATGAAGACTAAATCATGAACAAATAAAAAAATCTGAATACAAGATAATGAGTAAAGAGATTAAGTCAGTAATAAAAGGTCTCTCCTTAAAAATCAGCCTAAGACCTAATGGCCTCACAACTGAATTCTACCAAACATTTAAAAAATAACATTTCTTCACAAATTCTGAGGAGATTGAAGAGGAAGGAAAACTTTGAAACTTTTTTGACAAGGCCAGCATTACCCTGATATTAAATCCAGAAAAGGACAATACAATAAAGAAAGACTGCAGAACAATATACTAGCAGACTGAATTCAACAATACATTAAAAGGATTATTCACCATGATCTAGTGTTATTCATCCATGCAAGAAAGGTTTAACATAGGCAAATTAATAGATGTGACACATATATTAATATAATGAAGGACAAAAACCACATAATCCTGTAATTAGATGCAAAAAAATGATTTTGACAAAATTCAAAATCATTTTATGATGAAAATTCAATAAATTAGATATAGACGATATGTATCTCAACACAATAAAGGTCAAATTCAAGAAACTTACAGGTATCATTATACTCAAGGGCAAAAAGTTGAAATCCTTTCCACTAACATCCAGAAAAAGACAAGAATGCCCACTCTCATCATTTCCATTCAACATAGTATTGGAAGTCCTTAGCACAGCAATCAGGCAAGAGAAAAAAATAAGGGCATCTAAATACGGAAGGAAGAAGTGAAATTCTTATTGTTTGTCAATGATGTAATCTTATACACAGAAAACCCCAAAAGATTCCACACTTACAAAAAATCATTATAAACAAATACATTATAGTATATAAAATTAACAAGCAAAATCAGTAAAATTTCTATATGATAACAGACTTTCTGAAAAAGATATCAAAAAAGCAATCTCATTTATAATAGCTACAAAAACTAAAATACTTAGAAATAAATTTAACCAAGGAAATTAAAAAAAAAAAAACACACTGAAAACTACAGAAAGTTAGTGAAATAAAATGAGGAAAACACAAGTAAATGAAAGAAACCTTGTGTTTACAGATTGGAAGAATTAATGTTAAAATCTCCATACTACCCAAAGTGATCTACATATTCAATGTATCACTATCAAAATTTCAATGTCATTTTTCATAAAAATAGAAAAAAATTCTACAATTCATGTGGAACCACAAAGTAAGCTCAAATAGTCAAGGCAATCATAAATAAAAAGAATAAAACTGGAGGTATCATATTACTTGATTTCAAACTATAATACAAAGTAACATCAATTAAAACAGCAATATACTGGCATAAAAATAGACACGCTGACCAATGAAACCAAACAGAAAGCCTAGAAGTAAGCTGCACATAAGAAGTAAATCGATTTTAAGCAAAGGTGCCAAGAACGCACAATAAAAAGGACAATTTCTTCAATAAATAATTTTAAGAAAACTGGATATCTACACACAGAAGAATAAAATTGAACCCTTATCTCAAACCATACACAAAAATCAATTCAAAATGGATTAAAGACTTAAAAAAATGTGATGTGGTAAAATTGCTAGATAAAATTTAGGAGGAAACTGCACAACACTGGCCTCGGCAATGATTTCCTAGATTTGACTTCAAAAGCACAGGCAAAAAAAGCAAAAAATAGACAAATAGGATTAAAACAAAATAAAAAGCTTTTGCACAACAAATAAAACAACTAATTCGAGAAATAACCTATGGATTGGGAGAAAATATTTGTAAGCTATACATCTGATAAGAGGTCAATATCCAAAACATATAATATATTAGAACTACTCAATGAAAAGAAAACACATAATCACATTTAAAAACTGTCAAGGAAAGGGAACAGAATAGATATTTCCCAAAGGAAGACATTCAAATGTCAACAGATACATGATGAATGCTCAATATCATTAATCATTAAAGAAACGCAAACAAATTAGGCTATTCCCATGAGATACCGTCTCACAACTTTCAGAATGGCTATTATCAAAAAGATGAACAAGTGTTGGTAAGGTGTGGCAAAAAGGAAACTTGTATATTATTGGTGGAAATGTAAATCAGTATAACAATTATACAAAAATGTATGAAATTTCTTCAGAAAACTGAAAATGAATTATCATATGATCCAGCACTCCAACTTCTGGGCAATTACTCAAAAGATTTGAAGTCACTGCCTCAAAGGTATGTCTGCACTCCCATACTCATTGCAGTGCTATTCACAATAGACACATTATGGAGTCAGCCTAAGTGTCCATCAACAGAAGACTGAATACAGAAAAATGTGGCATATGTACACAATGAAATTATTTGACCTTAAAAAATATATTTGTTTATTCTGATAACATGGATGGAATTGGTAACCATTATCTAAGCAAAGTAATTCAGACAGAGAAAGACAAATCTTACATGTTCTTACTTAATGGAATCTACAATAATTTACTCTGTAGCACCAGAGAATAGAATAGTGCTTACAAGAGGCTGAGTAGTGAAGGAAATATGGAAGATGTTGGTTAAAGGAGATAAAGCCTTAATTAGACCAGAAGAATAGGGTGATTTTTTTATTTTTTTTGAGATCTATTCCACAGGGTAATGAACATAGTTGGCCCTCTGTATCTGTGAGCTCCAACCATGGAATCAGCCAACCATGGATCAAACATATTAAGGAGAAAAAAGCAATAAAAATAGGAATACAATAACAAATAATACAAATGTTAAAATATAGTATAACAACTATTTGCACAGAATTTACATTGTATTAGATATTGTAAATAATCTTAAATGATTTAAATCATATGGAAGGATATGAATAACATAAATGCAAATACTATACCTATTTATACAAGGGATTTAAGAATCCATAGATTTTGGTCTCTGCCAGGGACCCTGGAGCCAATCACCTTCAGACAACAAGGAACAAGTGTGCTGTACACTTCTAAATTACTGAGTTGATTTCAAATGTACTTACCACAAAACATAATAAATATGTGAAGTGGGTTTGTTAATTAGCTTGACTTAAGAATTCCACATTGTATTCATTAATAATGACATCACTTTTTATTCCACTAGCATAGACAAATATAAATTTTCAATTTACAATAAAAAATGATGGCCGGGTGCAGTGGCTCATGTCTGTAATCCCAGCACTTTGGGAGGCTGAGGTGGGTGGATCAAGGTCAGGAGTTCGAGACCAGCCTGGACAACAAGGTGAAACCCAGTATCTACTGGAAAAAAAAAAAAAAATAGCCTATCATGGTGGTACGTGCCTGTAGTCCCAGCTGCTCAAGAGGCTGAGGCAGAAGAATTGCCTGAACCCAGGAGGCGGAGGTTGCAGTAAGCCAAGATCACACCACTGCAATCCAGCCTGGGCCACAGTGTGAGAATCCGTCTCAAAAAAAAAAAAAAAAAAAGAAAATTAAAAAAAAATGCAATTGAAAACAGGAAATTAACAGATAAATTAAACAAAAATTGTTCTTTGAATATATCAGTGAAAGTATCAAACCTCTAGCTAGGCAATAGAAGGAAAAGAGAAGAAAGGAATTACCGATAACCAAAATAAGAGAGAGGTCATCATTTCTGATCCTGCGGATATTAAATGATAATAATACAAAGAGTCCATGCCCACAAATTTCATAACTTACATGTATTTCCTTCCCAAAATTCACTACCCCATTGTAAAAATTTTTAAAAATCAGAAAAATTTCAACTGATTGATATTTGATACAATACCTGATTAATACTCTACTAAACTTACAAAGTGTCAAAAACAAGGCTTATATAAGAAAGTCTCATAGCCAAGAGAAGCTTAAAAAGACATGAGCACTACATATAATTCAGTATACTTAAACAGGATCTTGGAACAGAATGACTCTCATGGGTTAAAACCAAAGAAATCTAAAGAAGGATGGACTTTAGTTGATGACTTAAAGAATAATACTGCTTCAAATGTCATGATCAACATAGCCAAATAAAATTTAAAATTTTTAAAAATATAAAAGTAATGAGACATTAAGTAGTATAATTCAATATAGAAATACAGGATCTGAAATGCTAGTAGCTTACCTATAATATAATATCAAATGAGGGCTCTAATTACAAATTGATGAATAATATACTACTTAAATACTGCTGAGGAAAATAAGAAATTAGGGAAAGGCTAATATTTGTTATGAATTCATTTACTCAGAAAATTATTAGTATAAGGTTATTAAAATGTTGAAAAAGAGATACACAAAAAAACCCACAAAAACAACAAAAACACACACAAAACAAGAACAAAAAAAAAAAAGAAAAAGAGATACAAACCTAAGAAAATGTGGTAATGTCTTTGAATGCATCACAAGACCTCTTTGTTCTCACAATTCTTTTCCATGTAAGTAGTTGTTCTAGATTGTCAGAACAATAGGCACAAACCAAGTTAATATGATGGTGGAGAAATCACCCATCAAAGCCATGGGAAAATTGGAACAATTAAACTAAGAAAAAGTTGAAATCAGGAATAGAGTCAGTTAACAATTTTTCAAATTCAATTAAACGCATGAGCCATAGTCAGAGGTATTTCTCAAATCTGAAATTCCTACACGTGGAAATGTGAGTGACATTTCTGGAATAGCTAGAAAAGCTCATAAATGATGTTTTTTATTTTCATGTCTGAAGCCCAATTTTGACAGTACTATAGTATTTAAAATCCATGACTTAAAAGGAGCTATTCGATAAAATATGATCAGAAAGGACAGAACAAACGGACGCTATGAAACAAGAGTTTCTTTCCTTAAAGAAATTAAAAATAAGTCATATCCATAGACCACTGTATTAAAATTATATTGAGATCTTTGCCTCCTCTTTTCAACTTAAGGTTATTTACAAAATATATAAAGGATGAACTTTAAAACAAGACATTGTAGAAACCATATCATTTAGAATTTTTATTTAAAAGAAAGATAAAATAAAGCCAGGATTAGTTACCTATATAATATGCATGCTCTGGAATCAGGTACAAGTGGAGTCATTTCCTTGTAAAGGTTTATTAGCTGAATCTCCAAAACAAATGTGCATATATATAAATTATACTGTATAAATATATAACACTTATAGTTGAACCTTGAATAACACGTCAGAAAAGGCAGAATAGGTACCAAAGGAAAAAGAGGAAATAATTCGATGATAAAGCACAGCAACTACAGTTCTCTCTCCTGGAGCTGGCAATGGAGCCAAAAGTTAGAATTATAGCACCCGGTCTGTGAGTCTATGTTCTCCTTGTATTCAACCAGTGCCCAGAGATGTTTGTAAATGAGGCGAATCAAACCTTTATAGGACCAAAACACTTACTGATTCTGTCTCTTTTGGGTTAATGCAGTTTTCCCATGACCATTTTTTTTTTAATGAAACACAGGGTTTATTGCCATACAAAAAGTTTCCTTTGTTCACAATGCTTAAATATGGGGTGAATAATAACAAACTGCACAGGGAATACACTTGACAGATGAAGTATATTAACCACAGTGCAAGGAAGAAACTCAGTGAATCTCCAAGACATAGCATTTCTCTTTTCCAGTATAGCAAATACTCAATTTTTCATGGTGTTTAAGATCCACAACACTGGTCAGTACAGCATCCCATTTCTTTGAGTGTAATAATATGAAGGATGTTAAATAGAAAAGGGTCAATCTTGACCTTCAACTCAAAAAACCATGATTATGTTTCATAATGACATTAAACCACCTTTGGGTACTAGAAAGTCAAAACTCACCAACCCAAGGTTTGTGCTGACAGAAAATCAAAACTCTTTCTGTGTTTTATTTGGGGTAATAGGTGAAACACAGCATCTCCAATTTCATCTCTCATTGGGAAGCCTGTATATAATGCCTATAGTATAAATCGGAGAAAACGGCAATATATTCTAGCCACCAGTTTAATTTTTATGCCAAATAATATACGACAACACCTAATCATCTAGGGAATTGTTTCCCCTTAGTCCTAGTACTGTAACCAAATTTTTTATCGACCAATCATCTTTCATTGAGATGGACTGCACCTGATAGTAGGGCACGAGGTAAAGCCAGCGTATTTCACCTGTATGAACTACTTGTGGCATTTTTTTCTCTTTTTTTCTCCTTTCCACTATTTGTGGCATGTCTTTTTTTTTTTCCTCCAGTTTTATTGAGGTTTCATTTACAAATAAAATTTTTTAAGTTTATGGTATACACCATAATAATTTTTTTATTTCTACGTAGTATAAAATGATTACAATTAAGTTAGTAAACATATCAATAACTTCACATAATTATCATTCTTTTTTGAAGAGAATATTTAAAATCTACTGTTTTAGCACCTTTAAGTATATGATACAGTATTCTTAACTATAGTTATCATGGTCTATATTAGATAGACTTTATCTTGTAAGTGAAAATTTATATCTTTTGACCAAAGTAGAGCTGTTTTTCTCAACCTCCAGCCTCTGGCAAGGAACATTCTACTCTGTTTAGTTAGACTTTTTTTGAGTCTACATATAAGTGAGATTGTATAGTGTTTAACTAATTTCACTTAGAATAATGGGCTCAATCTCCACACTGACCCATGTTGTTGCAAATGGCAGGATTTATTTTTTGTAACTGAATAATCACACACACACACACAAACACACGGGTGCATAAATACATATATATGTATGTATATATGTGTATATATATATATTCTATTTTCTTTATTCACACATCCGTTGATAGACAAGTTGTTTCCATGTGTTGGCTATTCTGAATAATGCTGTAATGAACATGAGAGTCCAGATTCTCTTCAAAATTGTTATTTCCTTAGATATATACTCAGAAGTGGAATTGGTAGATCATATGGTAGTTCTATTTTTTATTTTTTAAGGAATCACCATACTGTTTTCTATAATAGCTGCATCAAGTTACATTTCCACTAATGGTGCACAAGTTTTCCCTTTCCTTCACATCCTTACTAACATTTATCTCTTGACTTTTTAAAAATTGGCATACAAGTAGGTGTGAAGTAATAATTCATTGTTGTTTTGATTCACAATTCCTTGATAATTCACAAGAGTAAGCCAATTTTCTTATATTTAAATGTGTTCTAAAGAACACATGTAAAAAGCTGTTAAAACAAATAAATTTAGTAATGTTTCGAGATACAAAATAAGTTGCATTTCTATGCACTAACAATTAACTATTTGAAAAAGCAATTAAGAGAAGATTATTATTTATAGTGGCATCAAAAATAATAAACTTAGGAATAAATTTAATGAAGGATGTAAGAGCTGTAATTGTAATTGAGATGTAAACAATATTAACTAAATAAATTGAAGAAACAAATAAATGGAAAGGTATTTCATGTTTGTGGACCAGAAGAATTAATATTGCTAAAATGCCTGAATCACCCAAAGTCTTCAATAGATGCAGTACAATTCCTATCAAAGTTACAATGGCATTTTTCACAGAAATAGAAAAAGAATCCTAAAATTTTTGTACAGAAACACAAAAGACTCAAATAGCCAAAGCAATAGTGAGAAAGAACAAAGCTGGGAGCATTACATTACCTGATTTTCAAATACATACACAGCTATCATAATCAAACACAATGATATGGGCATAAAAATCTTTTCATATACAATGAACTAATATTTGAAGAAGGTGCCAAGAATACACAATGAGAAAAATAGTCTCTTCAACAAGTGGTATCGGGAAAACTGAATATCCAAAAAACAAACAAACCATATAATTGAAATTGCATCCTATCATAAACCATTCACAAAAATTAACTCCAAATGGAGTAAAGAATTAATTTAAGTTCTGACCCCTGAAATTCGTAGAATAAATATCTGGAATAAGGTTCCTGGCATTGTCTTGGTCTAGATATTTTCACGTTAATTCTACATGGAAATCTTTTTAATTTTATTTATTACTTTTAAGTTTTTGGATGCATGTACAGGATGTTCAGGCTTCTTACATAGGTAAACATATGCCATGGTGGTTTGCTGCACCTATCAACCCATCACCTAGATATTAAGCCTTGCATGCTTTAGCTGTTTAGCCTGATGTTTTCCCTCCCTCTTCTTCTCTGGCAGGTACCAGTGTGTGTTGTTCCCCTCTCTGTGTCCATGTATTCTCATTGTTCAGCTCCCATTTATAAGTGAGAAGATGCAGTATCTGGTTTTCTGTTCCTGTGTTAATTTGCTGAGGATACTAGCTCCCAGCTCAAATCATGTCCCTGAAAAGGACATGATCCTGTACCTTTCAATGGTGGCATAGTATTCCATGGTATGTATGTACCATATTTTCTTTATCAAGTCCATCACTGATGGGCATTTGGGTTAATTCCATGTCTTTGCTATTGTGAATAATGCTGCAGTGAACATACATGGGCATGTATTTATATAACAATGATTTATGTTTCTTTGGGTATATGCCCATTAATAGGATTGCTGGTTAAATGATATTTCTGGTTGTAGGTCTTTGAGGAATTGCCACACTGTCAAATGCTTGAACCAATTTACAGTTTCACATACAGCCTAAAAATGTTTCTATTTCTCCATAGCCTCATCAACATCTGTTGTTTCTTGACTTTTGAATGATCACTATTTTGACTGGCATGAGATGATATGTCATTGTGGTTTTGATTTGTACTTCTTTAATAATCAGTGATACTGAGCTTTCTTTCATGTGTTTGTTGGCCACATAAACGTCTTCTTTTGAGAAGTGCCTGTTCATGTCCTTTGCCCACTTTTAAATGGAGATGTTTGTTTTTCTCTTGTAAATTTAAGTTCCTTGAAGACTCTAGATATTAGACCATTGTCAGATGGATAGATTGCAAAAACCTCCCATTCTGTAGGTTTCCCTTTCACTCTGATGGTAGTTTTGGTTTTTTTGAGATGGAATCTCACTCTGGAGAGTAGAGCAGAGCAATCTTGGCTCACTGCAACCTCCGCCTCCTGGGTTCAAGCAATTCTCCCACCTCAGCCTTGTGAGTAGCTGGGATTACAGGTGTATGTCACCACTCCAGGCTAATTTTTGTATTTTTAGTAGAGACGGGGTTTCACCATTTTGGCTAGACGGGACTCGAACTCCTGACCTCAAGTGATCTGCCCACCTTGACCTCCCAAAGTGTTGGAATTGCAGGTGTGAGCCACCACGCCCAGCCAATGATAGTTTCTTTTTCTGTGCAGAAGCTCTTTAGTTTAATTAAATGCCTTTTGTCAAATTTAGCTTTTGCTGCAATTGCTTTTGGCACTTTTCATCATGAAATCTTTGCCTGTGCCTATGTCCTGAATGTTATTGCCTAGATTTTGTTTCAAGGTTTTTATAGTTTTGGTTTTACATGTAAGTCTTTAATCCATCTTGAGTTAATTTTTGTATGAGGTGTAAGGAAGTGGTCCAGTTTCAATTTCCTGCATATGGCTAGCCAGTTTTCTCAGCACTATTTATTAAATAGGAAATTCTTTCCTTGTTGATTGCTTTTGTCAGGTTTGTTGAGGATCACATAGTTGTAGATTTGCATTCTTATTTCTGAGATTTCTATTCCATTCCATTAGTCTATGCCTCTGATTTTGTACCAGTATCATGCATGCTGTTTGGCTTACCATAGCCTTATGGTATACTTTGAAGTCAGGTAGTGTATTATCTTCAGCTTTGTTCTTTTTGTTTATGATTGTCTTGGTTCGTTTTGGGTTCCATATACATTTTAAAGTAGTTTTTTTTCTAATTCTCTGAAGAATGTCAATAGTAGTTTAATGGGAATAGCACTGAATCCATCAATTACTTTTGGCAGTATGGACATTTTCACAATATTGATTCTTCCTATCCATAAGCATGGAATGTTTTTCCATTAGTTTGTGTCCTCTCTTATTTCCTTGAGCAGTGGTTTGTAGTTCTCCTTGAAGAAGTCCTTCATTTTCCTTGTTAGCTTTATTCCTAGGTATTTTATTCTCTTTTTAGCAATTGTGAATGGGAGTTTATTCAAGATTTTGCTCTCTGCTTATTATTGATGTATAGCAATGCCTGTAATTGTTGCACATTAATAGTGTATCCTAGTCTTTGCTGAAGTTGCTTATTAGCTTAAGAAGCTTTTGAGCTGAGATGGGGTTTTCTAGATACTAGATCATATTATCACCAGAGACAACTATATGAGAATCTTTAAACCTCATAAATTTAGATATACATTTCTCTCCCCAAATTTGGGAAGTTTTTGGGTACTATTCAACAATCTTGCATGTTGTTCACGTGTACCCCAAAACCTAAAATGCAATCAAAAAATAAATACTATTTGTTTATATAGATGTTTTGTCCCTTTCTGTTCATCTAATATTTGCATAATGCACATATTATTTTGCTTAATAACATCCCATACATATGCCTTATTCACTCTTTTTCGTTATTTTTTTTAGCTCCTCTAACAGTATAATTTTAAATAACCTATTTTTGACTTCAAAAATTATTTCTTCTGCTTCATTGAGTCTTCTTGTAAAGCTGTCTAGTAAAATTTTAATTCAGTCATTGTATGCTTCAACTTTAGTATTTCTGTGTAAATTTTAAAAAATTCATTTTTTCTATTTTTTTTGCTGAATTTCTCATCTCGTTCACAAAATGTCTCCTTAATTTTAGTAAACTATTTCTGTTTTCTTGTAGTACACTAAACTTCAAGACAATTATTCTAAGTTGTCTGTCAGTTCACAGATCTTCATTTATTTTATTTCATTTTATTTTTTTATTTTTTTGAGATGGGGCCTTGCTCTGTTACCCAGGCTGAAGTACAATGCCATGATCTTGGCTCACTGCAACCTCCATCTCCTGGGCTCAAGCAATTCTTGGGCATCAGCCTTCCAAGTAGCCAGGATTACAGGCAGACTCCATCACATCTGGCTGATTTTTATATTTTTAGTAGAGACGGAGTTTCACCATGTTGTCCAGTCTGGTCTCAAACTCCTAACCTCAGTGATCCACCTGCCTCAGGCTCCCAAAGTGCTGGGATTATAGGAATGAGCCATTATACATGGCCCAGATCTTCATTTCTTTAGTGTCAGTTGTTGAAACTTTATTTGTTTTCTTTGGAGGTTTTTTGCTTTCTTGGTTGTGTATGAAAATTATAAATTTGGCCGGGTGCGGTGGCTCAAGCCTGTAATCCCAGCACTGTGGGAGGCCGAGGCGGGTGGATCACGAGGTCAACAGATCGAGACCATCCCGGTCAGCATGGTGAAACCCCGTCTCTACTAAAAATACAAAAAATTAGCTGGGCATGGTGGCGCGTGCCTGTAATCCCAGCGACTCAGGAGGCTGAGGCAGGAGAATTGCCTGAACCTGGGAGGCGGAGGTTGCGGTGAGCTGAGATCGTGCCATTGCACTCCAGACTGGGTAACAAGAGCGAAACTCCGTCTCAAAAAAAAAAAAAGAAAATTATAAATTTGTTTTGAAGTCTGTGTATTTGAGAAAGTGGTCACTTCTTTCATCATTGACTCATTTGCTTCCTGGGGAAAGACCTGCACCAGTCAGTCCAGCCTGGAGTTCTGGACAGGCCAGCTGGTAAATTCTGTGAGAAGGGGCTTGATCTCAGGGGCTTATAGTTGTTCAGGTCTGCTGCCCATGCTCTAAGGTTGTGTAGGGCTGCTGTCTGGGTTTTGCAGTTAGGTGTCATCTGGTTGAGTTCTGTATTCTGGTAGGACCACTGCCTGAGCTTGCTGATTCAGTGAGGGCAATAGCTGAGCTTTTCAATTACCTCTAGTCATGCAAATTTACAGGCTAATCTCTTTTCTAGAAAGGGTCACTTCCTAGATGATTGAGTGGGGCCACACGTACACTCTGCAATCGTTCCTGGTCAGGTGGGAAGCCATTTTTAGCTGATTGGTGTGTCTGGCTGGACTCCACATTCAGGCAGGACTGCAGGCTGGGTTCTACTATCAAAGGAGATCTCTGGTTGCATGTACTTCACAGTTGGGTGTGGCTTTATGCTATTTTCTGCTGTGAGTTGGGGTCACCAGCTTGATTCCCTAGTTTAGTAGGAACACATACTATGCTCCATGATTGATCAGGGCCATTGGCTGGGCTTCTTGCTTAGGTGTGGCCACCTTGCTATATTCAGCAATTGGGCAGGGTCATGGGCTGGCCTTAGCGGCCAGGTAAAACTTTATATAAGGCTCCATGGCTAGAATAATCTTTGGTGAGGGAAATTCTAATCTGTTGATTCACGCAGATAAATGAGCAGAATTCTGTTATAGGAGTTCATTGTCAGTTTGAGTAATTATACCTTTAGTTTTCTTTTATAAATCAGGCTCATGTATTTTTCTTTCTCCATCAAGTCATCCTAGAAAATTCTCCTTGAAACTACAGATATACGTACACATGAGATACCTATTAATTCATTTATGTCTCCCTGAACTTTCCAGGATTAGTCATACTACATCAAGGTCTATTATACTATTTCTGTGTAAACATGAAATGCTTATACACATTCAAAATTTCCTCTCATGTCCACCTTTAGGATTAAGTATATCAGACAACACTTGATTTGTGATGGATAGCTCAGGTTGCTTATGTACTTGGTTACATTTTCTTGAGCATTCAGTCTCTATGCACTAGAAGCAGTGACCTACTAGCAGTAGCAAGCCAGGAGCTTCTTTTTTAAATGAAGAACATTGTTGGCTAAATATAGCATGACCTTGTTCCAAACATTGCAATTCTTCTATCAAGCCTTATTAGAAAAAAAAAAGTTCACATCTGCCACAGGCACTTAAAGCAAAATTGTATCTGATGGGCTGTAAGTTTCAAATGACATGTGGCATTTTAGCAGAACTTGGATGTGATACAGAGTTGTCTTTTGCTCCAACAAAACAGGCAGCCTTATAAGTAACATGATAAACTGAACAAAGCAGCATACATTTACATGTTTACTTTAAAATGTCCTTGCTAGCTAGGCACAGTGGCTCACACCTATAATCCCAGGACTTTGGGAGGCTGAGGTGGGCAGATCACTTGAGCTCAGGAGTTTGACACTAGCCTGACCAACATGGTAAAACTCTGTTTCTACTAAAAATACAAAAAAAAAAAAAAAATGCCAGGTATGGTGGCAGCACACACACGGAACTACAGCTACTCCGGAGGCTGAAGCACAAGAGCTGCCCAAGTTTGTTTCCTGGAACTTTACAATCATTTATGCTATTGGTCTTATCTTTAACCATATCTGCTTTTAGCTACATAAGATAAATAACTCTTTTATTTATTTTCCATTGTTAAACGTTAATTTTATGTTTATACAATTTTTCTCTTAAATTCCAACTTGTAAAGTTTGAATGTATATTATACATGGAGATTTCTAAAGATGAATTTTAAGCAATTTTTGTGTTGTGTGACATTTCCGGCTGCCCACACTCTTTCCCTCAAATTGTAACACCTGAAGCAATACTTTGTTAAGAGCCACACTGTTTTTTTTTTTTTTTTTGCTTTGAGTACTATATTTCTGTTATATTCATTTTTGTGAGTTATTATGCTTCTTTGGAACATGAAACAATGATAAGATCGGTTTTAAGATTAAAACAAGAAGCATTCAATTTTTTCTCATCAAATGCATCTCTCCAAAGAGAATATGGGTTTCAAAAGGGCAAGATCCTCAACTGCTTTGTCCATTGCTCTAAGCTTAGAATAATGTCTTATATCATAGGTGCTTAAAAAATTTAAGCTAAATTATAAGGAGGTATGGCCAGGACTGTGCTTGAGAACTGTCTCTCAGCTTTTAATACTTCAGTAGTCATCATTATGATAAGGGTAGTGGTAGTGTTCAACTCCTTAGCATGGCATCTAAAGCATGAATACTTCTCATTCTGTTTAGAGTATAGCCCATATCATTGTATGGACTACGACACTTTTATACAGTCCAGGCCTTACATACTGCTCCCTATCATATGTCTGTTTTTTTGCCACTATCTAGACATTAATCACCTACCACTCTTGAGTTATTTAAATATTTAAATATTCCAGACATGGAAACTTTACAAAGAGTTTATCTTCTGCATTCAAGTACCCTACCTGTATTTCCTTTACTCTTAATTTCTTTTAATATAGTCTAGGTTAGTAGATATTTTATTTCCTCAGGTACTTATTTTCTAACCATCAATATTAGGTATTGTATCCCTGTTTTATTGTATATTAGATTGTCAGCACACTTATTATAGCCTGGAAATGCATATTTGCATCAATAATTGTGGAAATGTCTAAAATGTAAATCTCCTAAACTCAGAGTCAGTGTCAAAGTATTTACCCATTACTGTATTTCTTGAAATGGAGAATAGTGACAAATTTATGCTTAATAAATATTTGCTGAATGCAAATAAAGAGGTACATAAGTGATAGGTGCTTAATAATCTAACAGGTCTGCATTTTCCCACATGGATCTTTTATTTATAAATAAAAACAAGTTTGGTTCACCAAGAAGTTCATGTACCTCTGTGCTTCTGCAGGTATTGTTCTCTGCCCTGTCAACTTCACGTTCCTCTAATTTTATTTTTGCACCCTCAGATTCCAGAACATTCTCACAAATTTTAAGATTCAGAACACTCCTAATTTCTTAATTATTATGGCATTATTTACTTAAGGCAGAATTTGCATTACTCACAAAAGGTGAATCTTCAAGGATTAGCTTTTTAAGTTTTTATTACTCTTTCACAAAACTCTATATTCTCTATTGAAAATAGACTTTATAATTATGCTGTAAATTTGAAGATTTTCTCAATCAATAGAAATAAACTCATTTTTGGCCCTTTAGATCTATTATTTCTAAATTTGTGACAGTAATTCATGTAAACTGGTGATTTTCTTCTTTCTGATGATTTCCCATCACGTATAGAACAAGTTCCAAATGTCTTAGTATAGCATTCTGGTGCTACATTATGTAGCACTTGAAAATGGTTCAAGTCTTATTGCCCACTATTTATACTATTTATTATTCACAACATTTATCAAATTGATTCATATGGTAAATATTTATTGAAAACCTGCTTTATTTCAGACACTGTTTTAAGACTGTAGACAGAGCAGAGAATAAAACAGACAAAAATGTCCTATGATCATGCAACACGTATTCTGGTTGGCAGAGTGAGGGAAAAAGGAAGGAAATATATGTAGCATTTTAGAGAATAGTAAGCATCTCAAGGAAAAGAAATAAAACTAAGGAGACACAATGAGCATCAGGAAGGGAAGTTCAATTTTATTGCGGTCAGAGAAGATATTGTCTGCGATACTGGTGCAATGACATAGAAGTCAGAAAGCCTCAATTCTAAAGATGATTAACTTTAAAAGTCTGTTAGGACTCAGTTATTTCATCACATGGTAACGTAAGACATGAAAAACATACCTCTTTCCCTCCTGACAACTTTGGGTTTGGTGCCCTACATATGTGTTTCAATAGAATTGTGTTTTTATTATTCTCATAGCACTCCTTGGTAAATTAAAAATATTCCGATATACGTCTGTCATCCTTTAGCTACTAAAATGTAATTCCCTCAAAATAATTAATTTTTTTGGTACTGATCTTAGCAAAGATGCTTAGAAACTGTTTCTTGAATCTATTTGACATAGTTGTACTGGAGTGGTTGGCAGGCTATTCCATAATCAACATATTATGATATTCCAATTGTTTTTATATTTTATAGTTTCTTCTTTGTAAAAGGAGAGAAGTGGTAAGTTGTAGGGAAGTTGAAAAAGAGTGGTCACATTTGTTCATTACAATGAAATGGAACTATTATCATTATCTAGGATGGTCTTCAAACTGCCTTTATGAAAAGTAAAATCTCTCAAAGGAAATCACTAGTTTCTTTATATTATCATTCCTTTTATATTGAGTATGAAATTGGTTGTATTTCCAGATCAGTGAGCCCAGCAGGAGTACAAAATAAGTTTAGTTAGTTTGAATTTTATTCACTACCAAAGTTACAGCTTTTGATGGTTTATTTCTTTATTATAAATTCCTAGCATTGAATTTCTGCTGCAGTATGACTGAGTGGTCCCTATTATACCCATTCCTCCACCAGACAACTATAATATCTAGGAGCAGATAAGGAAACAATTACCTAAACACTCAGAAATGTGAGCAAATATATCCAGGAAATGACACTTAGAAAGAGGGAATAGGAAGGGTAAGTTATCAATTCCTGTATCTCTGAGTCTGAGGTCAGCCTGCCATAGATGCTACTCTGGGGAGATGAAACTTCAGTGGCAAAAGTTCAGAGCAAATAGTGTGGCCAAAAAAGAGAGGGGAGAATCCCAGAAAGAAAATACTCCAGAAGATACTGCCAAATTATTGATGTAACTTTCTCTGAGTCTCTAACTGACCTCTAAATCAGTTATGTATTATCAAACTTCAGATAAAATAAAATTGAACAAGCAGGTTAATCCAAATAATGTAATTCCTGGACACATCATAATTAAGCTACTGTAAAACAAACAGTAAAGAAAAATTTTGAAAAGGGCTATAGAAGGCTGACACGTCACACAGGGAAACAATCTCTGAATGAAAGCCAGCTTCAACAGAAAATATCAAGTCCAAATGACATTGGTAAAACGTCAGTAACATAATGGCAGGAATGAACTTTCAAACAAGAACTGCATGCTAAGCAAATACATCCACTGAGACTGAAATTGTAACAGATTAATATTCATATAAAAGCTACCTGAGAGTTATTTCTATTGGATCTGATCTGGAAATTTTGAAAGAAATTCTTAAGCCAGAAATGAGGAACATAAAAAATGGTAAATACTTGGGTAAACCTATTTATCTTTTCTATTTAGTTATAAAAACATGGATCATCTAAAGCAAAAAGTAAAATATTATCTCTTACTATTTATAGTATATGTCGATATACTAGAGCTTGAGTCAAATTTGAGAATTATAGATGGTAATTAGTGGTTGCAAAGTTAATAATATATCCAAAAAGACTGAAAAGTTGGAATAAAAAAAAGTTATGAGTTTATATCTGGGAAATATTGAGTATAATACAATAATACTGCAGATAATTTTATGCCAATATATTTGAAAATAAAGATGAAATGCATAAATGCCTATAAAGACAGAACCTAGTAAAATGACTGAATAAATAGAAAATATTGAAAGTCATATCTATTCAATTTGCTGCACGTAAAAAATAAACTGCCAGAGAGAAATTGTACAGTAACAGATTCATTGGTAAATTTCATCAAACACTTATAAAAGAAATAATACCAATTCTACTCAAACCATTTAGAAAATATACAGGGAAAAGATACTGCTAAAATTATACGTCCAATACAACCAGAAATAAAAATATTATTTGTGTATATAGTAAAAATAGTTAAAAACATGTTAGCAAATATAATCTAGAAATATGTAAAAGGAATAATATATTGAGATCAAGTAGGGTTAATTTTAGAAAAGTAAGGTTGGCTTAACATTAAAAAAAAAATTAAAGAGTATAGTTGGTTACTGGTAAGATGACCAAATAGGAACAGCTCTGATCTGCAGCTCCCAGCAAGATCAACGCAGAAGGCAGGTGATTTCTGCATTTCCAACTGAGGTACCACTGGGGCTGATTAGACAGTAAGTGAAGCTCATGGAGGGGGAGCTGACAAAGGGTGGAGTGTCACCTCTTCTGGGAAGCACAAGGAGTGAGGGGATTTCCCTCCCCTAGCCAAAGGAAACCATGAGATACTGTACCAGGAAGAAAGATGCATTCAGGTCCATACTGCACTTTTCCCATGGTCTTTGCAACTGGCAGACCAGGAGATCCCCTCTGGTTCCTATGTCACCAGGGCCCTGGGTTTCAAGCACAAAATTGGGTGGCCGTTTGGGCAGACAATGAGCTAGTGGCAGGAGTTCATTTCCCCCCGACTCCCAGTGGCATGTGGAACACCAGCGAGACAGAACTGTATACTCTCCTGGAAAGGGGCTGAAGCCCAGGGAGCCAAGTAGTCTGACTCAGCAGGTCCCACTCCCACACAACCCAGCAAGCTAAGATACACTAGCTTGAAATTCTCTCTGCCAGCATAGCTGTCTGAAGTCAACCTGGGATGCTAGAGCTTGGTTGGAGGAGGGTGTCTACCATTGCTGAGGCTTGAGGAGGTTATTTTACCCTCACAGCCAAGAAATCTCAACTGGGCAGAGCCCACCAAAGCTCAGCAAGGCTGCTGCAGCCAGACAGCCTCTCTAGATTCCTCCTCTCTGGGCAGGACATCTCTGAAAAAAAGGCAGCAGACCAAGTTACAGACTTACAGATAAAGCCCCCATCTCCCTGGGACAGAACACCTGGGGAAAGGGGTGGCTGTAGGTGCAGCTTCAGCAGAATTAACTGTCTCCTCTGACAGCTCTGAAGGTATCAGCAGATCCCCCAGCACAGCATTCAAGCTAGAGTAAGGCACAGACTGCCTCCTCAAGCGGGTCCCTGACCCCTGTGTACCCTGACTGGGAGGAACCTCCCAATAGGGGCTGACAGACACCTTACACAGGGGAGCTCAGGCTGGCATCTGGCAGGTGCCCCTCTGGAACAAAGCTTCCAGAGGAAGGAACAGGCAACAATGTTTGCTGCTTTGCACCTTTCACTTGTGATACCCAGGCAAACAGGGTCCAGAATGGTCCTACAGCAAACTCCAGACCTGCTGCAGAGGGTCCTAACTGTTAGAAGGAAAAGGAACAAACAGAAAGGAATAACATCAACATTAACATAAAGGACATCCACTCAGAGAATCCATCCAAATGTCAATAATATCAAAGACCACAGGTAGATAAATCCACAAAGATGGGGAGAAAGCAGTACAAAAAGGCTGAAAATGACAAAAACCTGAATGAATCTTTTCCGCCAAAGTATCACAAATCCTGGTCCTCAAGGAACAAAACTGGAATGAGAATGAGCTTGACAAACTGACAGAAGTAGGCTTCCGAAGGTGGGTAATACCAAACTCCTCCGACCTAAAGTATCATGTTCTAACTCAATGCAAGGATGCTAAGAACCCTAAAAAAAGGTTAGACAAATTGGCAACTAAAATAACCAGTTTAGAGAAGAACATAAATAACCCGATGAAGCTGAAAAACACAGCACAAGAATTGCATGAAGCATACAGAAGTATCAATAGCCAAATCAATCAAATGGAAGAAACGATATGAGATTGAAGATCAACTCAATGAAATAAAGTGAGAAGACAAGATCAGAGAAAAAAGACTGAAAAGAAATGAACAAAACCCCCAAGAAATATGAGGCTATGTAAAACGACCAAATCTAGGTTTGATTCATACATCTGAAAGTGATGGGAAGAATGAAACCAAGTTGAAAAACACCCACAAAGGGAAGCTCATCAGACTAACAGCATATCTCTCAGCAGAAACCCTATGAGCCTGAAGAGAGTGGGCACAAATATTCAACATTGTTAAAGAAAAGAATTTTCAACCCAGAATTTCATATCCAGCCAAACTAAGCTTCGTAAGCAAAGAAATAAAATCCTTTACAGAAAAGTAAATGCTGAGATATTCTGTCACCACCAACCTTGCCTTACAAGAACTTCTGAAGGAAGCACTCAACATACAAAGGAATAATCTGTACCAGCCACTGCAAAACATACCAAATTGTAAAGACCATCTATGCTATGAAGAGACTGTATCAGCTAATGGGCAAAATTACCAGCTAGCATAATAATGACTGGATTAAATTCACACTTAACAATATTAACCTTAAAAGTAAGAAAAGTAAATAGGCTAAATGCTCCAATTAAAAGACATGGACCAGAAAATTAGATAGAGTCAAGAACCATTGGTGTGCTGTATACAGGAGACCTCTCTCACGTGCAATGACACACATAGGCTCAAAATAAAGGGAGAGAGGAAGATTTACCAAGCAAATGGAAAGCAAAAAAAAAAAAAAGCAGTGGTTGTAATTCTACTCTTTGCTAAAACAGACTTTAAACAAACAAAGGTCAAAAGAGACAAAGAAAGGCATTATACAATGGTAAAGAGATCAATGCAACAAGAAGAGCTAACTGTCCTAAATATACATGCACCCAATATAAGAGCACCCAGATTCATAAAGCAAGTTCTTAGAGACCTACAAAGAGACTTAGACTCCCACACAATAATAGTGTGAGACTTAAATACCCCAGTGTCAATATTAGACAGAACAACGAGACAAGGATAACCAGGACTTGAATTCAGCTCTGAACCAAGTGGCCTAATAGATATCTACAGAACTCTCCACCCCAGATCCACAGAATATATATTCTTCTCAGCAACACATCGCACTTACTCTAAAATTGACCACATAATTGGAAGTTAAACACTCCTCAGCAAATGCAAAAGAACGAAAATCATAGCAAACAGTCTCTCAGAAAACAGTGCAATCAAATTAGAACTCAGGATTTAGAAATTCACTCAATTCCGCACAACTACATGGAAACTGAACAACCTGCTCTCAGATGAAATTAATGAAATTACTTGGAATTAATGAAATTAAGGCAGAAAAACAGATGTTCTTTGAAGCCAAAGAGAACTAAGACACAACATACCAAAATCTCTTGGACACATTTATATGTGGAATCTACAACAATTGAAATCATGGCTGCAGAGAACAAAATGTTAGTTACCAGAGGGTTGGGGGTTGAGAAAAATGGAAGTTGATGGCCAAGGAATACAAAGACTTAGACAAGAATACTAAACTTTGAGGGTTTTTTTAGATCTATTACACAGCATAGTGAATACAGTTAATAATAATGCACTGTGTATTTCAAAATTTCTGATAGTAAATTTCAAATGTTCCCGCCACAAAATAAATAAATAAATAAATATTTGAGCTAATGGCTATGTTCATTTTTATTTAATTAATCTACATTATATTCTTAAAACACAGTATCAGTTGATACCCTATAAACATGGAGAAATATAATTTGCCAGTTTACCATAAACAAACCGTATGCTCTTAATATTTGCAAAATAGTTTTGTAAAACATTAAACACTAATGATTAAACCTCTTATCAAACTGGAAAAAGAAATTTTCTCAATCTGTTAAAGTGTAAATATGGAAAACATCTGGCTAACATCATAATTAATGTGGAAATAGTAATTGTATTTTTCCAAGATTGAGCATAAGGAAAGGATGTCTGCTCTTCTCACTCATATCAATATTGTACTAGGGATTTTTGGCAATGAAGAAGGCAATAGAAGAAAATTAAACACGTAAATGATTGCTATCAAACATATAAAATTAACTCCTACAACTAATGATAATTAAGATACCTAATCCAATAAAAAAACACAAATATTTTTAGCAGAAACCTCACAAAAGATAATATACAAATAGTGAATTAAAAGCTATTTTACAGCATTAGTCATGAGCAGAATCAAATTTTACACTGAAAAATGGCAACAGTACACACCAATTAAAATGTCTAAAATTAAAAGACTGACAGCATCAAATGCTGGAGATGACATGGAACAACTGTGCCTACCATGCATCATCAATGAGACTGTAACATGGTGAAACCACCTTAGCAAAGGTCTGGCGTTTTCCTATTAATTAAACATACACCTACCACATGACCCAGCAATTCTAAATATTTATCAGAGTATTTATATATATTTATAAACATTTGTAAAAGAATATTCATAGAAGCTTTATTCATAACAACCAATAACTAGAAATAGCCCAAATGTTCATCAGCATGAGAATGACTTCACCAACTGGTTTATTCATACATTAGAGATGTAAACATCGATAAAAGGAAAATAACTACTGATACATACAGCAGCAAAGATAGATACAAACGTTACTGAGTTAATGTTAATTTATTCAAAGTAGGCCGGGCGCGGGTGGCTCAGGCCTGTAATCCCAGCACTTTGGGAGGCCGAGGCGGGTGGATCACGAGGTCAAGAGATCGAGACCACTCTGGTCAACATGGTGAAACCCCGTCTCTACTAAAAATACAAAAAATTAGCTGGGCATGGTGGTGCGTGCCTGCAATCCCAGCTACTCAGAAGGCTGAGGCAGGAGAATTGCCTGAACCCAGGAGGCGGAGGTTGCGGTGAGCTGAGACCGCGCCATTGCACTCCAGCCTGGGTAACATGAGGAAAACCCCGTTCCAAAAAAAAAAAAAAAAAAAATTATTCAAAGTAGTCATACTATATGATGCCATTTTTACGAAATGCTAGCCCAGGCAAAGTTAATTTGGGTGGGGTGGTGGGGAACTGCAAGAATTATTGTCTTCAGCTTTCAGGAAGATGAAGTAAGGAATAAAGAGGGAATTTACATTTGAAGTATTTCCATATTTCCTTGGTGTGAGTAGTACCACCATCACCATGATCAACTATAAGCTATGGAATTGATGTCGGCAAACCAAATTTGGGAAAAGGTATGCATAATTAGCTCTTATGAGCTGATTCAAGCTGATTCCTCACACAGTAAAATGTGGGGGAGCTTTTTAGAAGATGGTAATATTCTGTATCCTGATAGAATTTTAACAGTAGTTAGCATTTGAAAAATCTCAGCCAATATACAGTTACAATAAGTGCATTTCACTTTTTGTAAATTTTCCACACAATAACTTTAAACAAATATAGAACTGTAGCTAATGATAAAAAATCTAAAATATTTAAGAAATGTAGTACCCATGTCTGCAGCTTTCTTTGAAATGTATTAAATAAAAAAGTTGATAGGTGGATGAATAGATCTGTGATAAAGCATGTATAACAATATCAATAATAAGATTTAGGTTTTGATGATACAAGTTTTCAGTCTAAACTTCTTTCAACTCTGCAAACTGTTTAGAAATATAAAAAAAATCAGAAGAAAAAATAGATACCTTCTCTAATAGTTTATTTTAAGCAGTTATAAATTATATCAAATATATTTTCTCATCTTTAAATGTTATACTGGAGTTTCCAATCTATATTTAAAGGCAAAATATATTTCCTGTATATAATGATTATTTTCTTTTTCTTCTGGAAACTTGATTTTTCTAAGTCTAATTTCATTTGCATTAAATTTTAAAGACCAAGTAATTTCATTTTCCTAATACATATGAAATTAAAATCATTGCCTTGATTGAAAAGCTTTATTAGCTCTCTATAATCTGATAAATTAATTTTAACCACATAGAATGTCACGTAATACTGAATAGTTTCCATTGCTGCTGTAATAAATTACCATGAAGGTAGCACTTTTAAAATACCATAAAACAGGAGCTGGACAGGGCTGCATCCTTCCTAAAGGAGGATCTGTTTCCTTGCCTTTTCTATTTCCAGAGACTGCCTCCGTTACTTGGCTCATGACTTAGTTTCTTCATTTTTGAAGTCAAGAACAGCACATCCCTCTGACTCTTATTCAACAGTCACGTTGCTCATCAATCATAGATAGGAAGGGTTCTCTGTTGTTAATAACTTATCTGATTGAACTGTACCCATCCAGATAATCCAAGTTAGTCTCCCTATTTCAAGGTTTATACTTTTAAGCACATCTGCAAAGTCCCTTCCTCCCTACTCATAGACTCTAAGAAATTAAGATGTGGACATCTCTGGGGACAATTTTACTGCTTTCTACACAGTCTTTGATAACATAATATTAATAATTAAAATTTTAGGCAAATTTATCTCCATTAAACATTATGCTAAGCGTGTTCTAATTGAATCAGATAACTTGCCTAAGTTATCTTTAACCTTGAGTCTTACGGTACTTTCATTTCTTCACCTGTTTAAAAACATTACTGCTAGTCAACATTTATTGATCATTTACTAAGTATTACCTTCAGTGTCTGTCAATGAAATGTCTCCTGATGAAAGTAATAAATGGTAATACTTTATTAGTGATTTATTAATCTTAGTAAATACTCTCTCTAGGCAACTGGGCATCACATTTATCGTACATTTTTCCTCCCAATACATCTAAAACCCCTTGAACATTGGTTTTATGATTATTTTACGTAAAAACACCTACTGCTCTTATTTGAGTCACCTACAGTAGGCTACTTAATACATCTGTGTTGTTTTAAATTGTGTTCAATCAACAAATATGTATAGAACATATATTGTATATGGGGCTAAATGTAGCAATCTGTTGGGAAGTTTGAACTGTGTTGGCAATGAAGTTTATAATAAAATGCAGACAAAAAGGCCTATAAAATTATTTAAAATATTAACTAGCATATGCTTTATTCCAAACGAGTGGCATAAACAAAAAGTGCCAAAGAGTTATGATATCCAGGATCTCAAACATCTGTAATTGATTTTTACAACTTTGACTTAACTGAACTGAACTGAAAAAAGTAACGTTCTACCTAATTCAGAACAGCTGTCTCTCTATAGTTAAGCCACATGGTAATCATGCCATGCACTCAGAGATAAAGCCACATTAAAGTAATGGTTATAACGTTTTTTATCACCATTTTTCACAATAAGTAACAGCTTATGGGGAAATAGGAAGAAGAACAGAGAGACATAAAGAAGGAAAAGACAAGAAAGAAAATACTAGAAAAATTGTAAGGACCAGAAAAGTCCTCTATCAACATGATGCCTAAGATTCTTTAAAAGTTTGATATAATTAAAATTGTATGATTAAATAGTCATCGGCTACTTGGGAATAGGGTATCAATTTTTAAAAAACCACCAAAAATTTCTTCTGATAGTAAAATAAAACAATCATCTGTTGGATTCCAGGAATGTAGGTGGACACATTGTTTTGTTTCTAGAGGGAAATTTGATTATTTAAATATTTATTTTAATATTTGTAAATCACAAAGACAGGAGACTTTGGGATTATGGTGCTCTTTCTACTGAGTGCTTCTAATAATACTAGATATACTCTTTTTTTGGGAAAAATCACTTCAAAACCAATTTTTTATTTTCTGAAATTATAAAATTAGAAGGGCTTCTGTTTTTTATGTGTACTATTTTGTGCAAAGCAGTGGAATCAAAGGTATAAAATCAGAGGGCCAACTCTTCTCATCGTACATTACAGAAAAAATATATTTGCTTGAAGATTTATTACTACTATCAGTTTAATTCTACATGTGTCTTATAAGACAGAGCAGGATATGGAGGTTACTGTTGGATCTTGGTAGCACACCGACCTGGTTCAAAATAAAGCTCTGTCACTTCGTAGCTTCTTTCCATCCCCATGTCCACATCTGTGAAATTCACATTCATATCTGTGAATCCTTTTATTACAAAATTAAATATATGCATATAATGTGCCATGTGTAATAATTATAGCAATGAATAACAATACATCCAAGCATTCTGTTACATAAATGTGACAGTAATTATGCCCAAGCATAAAGTTACAACCCAAAGCTCTTTCCTGTGTTTTCATTCAAATTTGTATTAATTAAGTTTTAAAATCACTTATATTGAGAATTTGGGAGTTGAAGAATAAAAATATATGCTACTGAACAATGGACACAAAGTAGAATAAAGATTGCTTTATATATCTTATTATGATCCTTTGTGAGTATAGCATTGCATTTTAGTGATTTTTCATCTAAAAATTAACTCTATATTTACCAAGTTAACTAAATATATATGTATATCAATATGTCAAATGTACATATTTGTAAATGTTAACAACATGAAATACTACACTAGCATTTGCCAAAATCCTGGATGAACTGTCTCTCAAGAAATAAAACACTTTCTATGAGTTATTTTTCTGTGCTAATGATGACACTATAATATTAGTGCTACCAAAAGCTGCATTAGAAGGCTTTACTTTGTACTCTCCGTGTATGAATATACTCTCCAATTAATAACTTTAATTGTCTAATTTATTCTAAAACTTTTGTTTGTTTACTTTTGTGAAACAGTCTTGCTGTGTTGCCCAGACTGAAGTACAATGGTGTCATCTCAGCTCACTGCAACCCCCACCTCCTGGGTTCAAGTGATTCTTGTGCATCTGCTTCCCGAGTAACTGGGATTACGGGCATGCACCACCATGCCTGGATAATTTTTCCATTTTTAGTAGACACTGGGTTTCACCATGTTGACCAGGCTGGTATCGAACTCCTGGCCTCAAATGATTTGCCTGCCTTGGTCTCCTGAAGTGCTGTGATGATAGGTATGAGTCACCACATCCAGCCTCAATTTACTCTAAAATATTGATTGCATTGTGAATTATATTTTTTAACATCACATGTTTTTATTTTTAATATGTATTTCTATGGATATCTCTAAAGTACAGGCAATTAAAAGAAAGTCTTTTCGATTCCTGTAGTATTATCAAATACTCTCAAGTACAATCTTCTTATTAAGCAATGTATTTTGTTAGTTTTAAACAGGTTACTGAAACACTGAGATACCACAAAAAAAATGGACTGGTATTATTTTTCACTTTTATTTTCTTTATCTTGGCCAAATTCCTTCACAAATGTCTGAAACACTTTGATATTTAGTCAAAAAAGAAGATATATATATGGAAATGTTAACTACATTGCCTGACTTTTGCTCCCTATTTCAAATACTGAATAAAATATCTTTTATCTGATTTTCTTTCCATTGAGCTATTGTATAACATCTTAGAAAATTAACTTCCCAGAAAAAAGTGAGATTATTTTGGAAAACCAAAGTTAGTTTGATCTTGTTATTTTATTTGTTTGCTGCAGTTTTCTTTAACACTTGGTGAAGTGCAAGATTACCATTCTTGTCACCAAACACTAAAGCTATGAAATCTTAAGTTTACTGACTATGCAGATTAAGTCCAGTGCTTCCATGAGGAAAATAATGAAAAAGTGCCTGATCCTTCATGTAAATCACACAACTCAGGAAACCTTGACTCTGTAAAATACACTAGAAAAGAATGAACACAAAGGCTTTACACTTCCAAAGGTAAGATTACTAATTAAGTTCTCTGCCTAAGAGTAGTTTACTTCCTACTGTGCTGATAAGGTCATTTCCTACTGAGTGAAATCGCCTATAGAATGAACATTTTAATAAGACTATTTCTAAAGAACTTTAGTAACATGAAATTTTCAAAGAAACTCTTCTGTTAATCCCTAATTAATTGCTATTCAGCTGTATATATTTATTTTTGTTGAAGAATTTTTACAAAATTACCATCTAAGGAAAAAGACTTTTCAAAATACAATTTTCTTAGATTTGTCATGACAAAAATGCAACTGTTTTGAATTAAAGCTCTGACCATAACTGTGTTACAGCTGGAGCTGATTTTGTGTAGACATAGTTAAGACTTACTGATTCACCTTAAGTTGTATTAAGTTTCCTCTTTTTTCCTTTTTTGTTTTTCTTGACAAGGTTTCTTTTCCAGGGTAGGATTTAAGAGAAGGTAGGATTATGGTTTGCTAACCTAGGAGATTAGCAATAACACAAGAAGAAATATTTCATGCAAAATATGTCTGTTTCCACAAAGTGCAAAATGCAGTATTTTTCAGGATCTACATACCTTTGGAGAATTACATGAATATTTGGTGCTGACTTGTTGAGCTCCTAGAAAGCTGAATTTATAGTTTTAGCAAAAGAGTGTCTATACTGTGTCTTAATGGATTTCAAACAAGAAAATAAATTAAGGTTGAAGCAGGAAATATTTTAAGAGGTGACTGGAATGTAACATGTATAGGTTTTGCAACATGGTAAAGAACATATGGGGTGCAGAATAGGAAATGAATGGCAGAACAAATATTTCTCCCTGCTGACTATAATAATGATCAGGTATATGCAAATTGCTTAGTATCATCATTAAGCAAAGAAGTAATCTCATCTGTTTCATACTGTTACTAGGTGTAGGTTAAATGAGCTGTCTAGTTATAAGTATTTACTCTAACAAGGTTTAGTTCATGAATTTTGCAAAGTAATTTTTGTTACAAAACTTTGATTTCTCATGTGTAAAATAGTAATAATGACCTCCTAATAGGGTTACTTGACAGTTAGGTAAATAACTATAAATACAAGTTAGCCTAGGCCAGGCTATAGCAGGTTTCCAATAAATTGTAGTTCCCTTTTTTTTTCCCCCCACCTTTTTCTGGATGTTGCCTGTGAACACAAATGTATATATGGTGATTTTCCCTGTGTGTATAGATTTGTTGGTATTCAAGGGAAAGAGATATTGATTAATAGTGGTTTTAAATGTTATAATAGTGGTTTTAAATGCGAAATTATGTAAATTTTGTATTTATAAATTTAAAAATTAAAGTTAAAACTAACGCTCAATTTTTTCTTAGTTGCTGCAAGAACACCAGAAAACACAGTAATTCTAAGGGAAATTAGGTGTCTACTCTCTACCTTTCCCTGGTTATATAAGAACGTAAATGAATGTAATATTATATGTTTATTTTAATAAATCACAGGGATTTCTCTTTCCAGCTCCAGCAGATAAAGAGCTTGGAAATTGTTGCTCCTATTTGTATACAAGAAAGTGCTGGGCAAACTGAAAATCAGCAAATTTTCTTTGATGCATAAGATAACTTAGGTCACAGGGTAAACCAAAGCTTTAAACTCTCTAAACACACGTAAACACAGAGTCACAACTAAAGTCTGCTTCTCTGGAAGAAAAACTGTGAAAGTCATAAGCTGGCATTAACATTCAAAAGGCAATTTTGATGAGCTGATGAAGGCTTGGTGTGCAACAGCTTAAGAGTAAGAAACTCCTAAAGGTTGCAGTCTCATGGGGCTCCCATACTTTAGTGGCTTATATTGAAAAAACAAACAGAAGTAAGATAAAACAAACAAACAAAAAAACAAACAAAACCCAGGTTCTCACGGTGAAGAGCCAAAAAAGATTCCTTCCTGGCTCTGAAAAAGCAGGAAAAAAGCAAACGTTTTGAAATACACCCAGAGTGTTCTTTGTAACAAAGACCTACTACTCTCCAGGGGAAGACTTTATCAGAATTTCATCCCTTTTAAAGGAAGTACATTTTTCCAATAAATTCTCTGTGTTTGCTGTGGCATCTATGGGGAAGGGAGGGAAGCTAAACACTAGTGAACATCACAGCTCAGGAATACCAGTCCACTAGGACTGAAACTTATTCACATGGTCACAGAATCCTTCCCTGGTCCCATGCCTTACTAATGCACCCAGAGGACTCCAATCAGTGATTTTCAATTGAGCAACAGACTCCATTTGAAGAAGATCTCTTAAGGAAGACCAAAGGAAAGAAAAGACGAGGGAAAAGACAAGAACACTAATTAAGTTTTAGGCCACTGAAAAACTAGTTATAGCAAACACAAAATACAACCCACTTCCTAACCAGATTACCATCAATCTTTATGATAAATGAATTTTTACCTCATTTTTTATTACCTGTTATGGCATTTTATTAGTTCATTTTCACACTGCTATAAAGATACAACCTGAGGTTGGATAATGTATGAAGAAAACCAGTTTAATTTACTCAAAGCTTCACATGGCTGTGGAGGCCTCAGGAAACTTATGGCAGAAAGAGAAGGGGAAGCAAGGCGCATCTTACATGGTGACAGAAGAGAGCAAGGACAAACAGGGGACATACCAGATGCTTATCAAACAACCAGATCTCATGAGAACTCCCTCCCTATCATGATAACAACTCGAGGGAAACTGTCCCCATAACCCAATCACTTCCCACCAGCTCCCTCCCTTGACACGTGGGGATTACATTATGGAGTACAATTCCATATGATATTTGGGCAGAGACACAGCCAAACCACGTCAAGCATGTTCAGTTTTAAATGAAAATCTACAGCATTCTAAATGAGAGGAGAAAAACAGAAGGAAGAGAAAAATGCAGCCTGCAGAGCAAGAGTCAGAAGGACAGAGATGGGCCACAGATATTTAGAACTATCAGATAGGGAAGTTAAAATATCTATCATTCTATTAGAGACTCTACTGACAAAAATGAGATTTTGACAAAATCTGGATAATGAAAAAAGATAAATCCTAGGGAAAAAAGCAAAAACACTGTAACAAAAATGAGGAAGCCATTAATTAATTCATCAGTAATCTGAGCATGGCTGAGGCATGATCAGTAAGTTTGAAGAAGGGTCAATAAAAACTTTACAAATTAAAATTAATAGGGAAAAGTATTTAAAAATTGCACAATGCTGAAAAACTATGGGACAATTTGAATCAATATAGACATAACTGAAATAGCAAAACGAAAATATGCAGAGAAGGGGGACGGTAAGTACTTAAAGTCATAATGGCCAAGGCATTTTCAACATTAATGACAGACACTAAGCCATGAAATCAAAAAGCTCAGGAATACCAACACTAATGGAATAAAATATGAACTATCCAAAATCATGACCTATACAAATCTGTAAAAACAGAGAGAAAATCTTAAAGAATCTAAGAGTATGTAGTAGTCTTATCCACAGACAAAGATAAGAATGATAGAAGACTTCTTATGAGAAATTGTGAAAGCAAAAAACAGTCACATAAATATTTAAGTATTGGAAAGAAAAGGAAATCTAGGAATCTACACTGAGTTAAACCATATTTAAGAGTGATGAAGAAATAAAGACTTTTTTAGACAAACAAAAACGGAGGGAATTCAACACTGGCAAACTGGCTCTATGACAAACTGTAAAAGATTGTATCCAGGCAGAAAGAAAATGACATAGGTCAAAAATGCGGATCTACAAAGAAAGACAGTTCATTAGAGAAGGTATATATGTAGGTAAAATAAAATATTTTAGATTGAAATTTTTATTTATTATTACTAGTTTTGAGACAGGGTCTCACTCTTTTGCCCAAACTGAGATGCAGTGGCACATTCAACAGCTCACTGCAGCTTCGACCTCTTGGGTTCAAGTGATGCTCCTGCCTCAGCCTCCCAAGTAGCTGAGATAACACTTAGGTGCCGCCACACCTGTTTTTTTTTTTTAAGTAGAGATGAGTTTTTGCTATGTTGTCTAGGCTGATCTCAAACTCCTGGGCTCATGCAATGTCTCTCCTCAGCCTCTTATAGTGCTATGATAACAGTCATGAGCCACCACGTCCAGCCTATTTTTTAAAATCAATCTAAAGATAACTCTTTTAAAAAGCAGTAGTAATAACACTATGTTAAGTGATTGTAGCATATTTATAAGTGAAATGAACAGTAGTGTCATAAGAACTGTAGGAGAATGTAGAATACTCTCAGATTCCTACAACATAATTGAAGGAATGTAGTGTTATTTAAAAGTAGACATATTTCAGATTAATTAAAACAATACATTGCAAACTCTTTGACAACCTTCAAAAACTATTAAAAACAAATATAATTGATATAATAAGTTGGAGATATAATAGAATTATCTAAATGCTCAGTGAAAACTTGAGAAGGTAGTAGAGTCAGAAGAAAAAGAAACATTTAACAAATAGAAAACATTTGCAAGCATGATCAATATTAATTCAAGCATATGAATGATCACTATAAATGTGAAAGTTCTAAATATACCAAATAAAATATGGAGATTGCTGGAATAGACAAAAAAATTACAACTATGTATTTTTTACAACAACTTCCTTTAAATATGAAGATCTATTTTTCCATTTTTTAAAAATAAGTGACAGCTTTTCATTATCATTTAATTTTATGTGGTTAGAAAGACACAAGATAAGGCCGGGTGCGGTGGCGCATGCCTGTAGTCCCAGCTACTCGGGAGGCTGAGGTGGGAGGATCGCTTGAGCCCAGGAGTTCTGGGCTGCAGTGCGCTATGCCAATCAGGTGTCCGCACTAAGTTTGGCATCAATACGGTGACCTCCCGGGAGTGGGGGACCACCAGGTTGCCTAAGGAGGGGTGAACCGGCCCAGGTTGGAAATGGAGCAGGTCAAAACTCCCGTGCTGATCAGAAAGACACGAGATAAGAGTGTATAAAGGGCTGGTAAGTGGATGGCATATATCTTCCTCTTACAGTGCTTACACAGAAAAACCAACCCTAGGTTTAACAGGATTGCAGCTGATTGGTACATTATTACTTGCTGATATACTTGGCAACGTACCTATACCTGTACATCAGATTATCTCTCTTCTAAAAATGGAAAGAAATGACAGCAAGAAGCACAATCCTCAGCATACTTAAGGGTGACTGTTTTTATACTCATAATTTCTTTAACTCACTAATTGATTTCCCTTTTTTCACAAAAATCCTGAGTCCCTGATATTGCAATTGAGGAAACATCACATTTGTCCCAGTTGCACTGCATAGGCTCAGGAACTATCATTTTCCTATTGGATCAATATTTACACAACTTCATGTAATTATTAGTATTCCAGTTATTTCACATGGCACATAATCATTAATCAAGTGATTATTATATGACAATCATCAGATCAATTCCAACTGAATGACAGTTTACCAAACATCAGAACAATATTCCTCAAAGCTGTCAAAGTTACCAAAACCAAGGCAATTCTAAGTAACTGTTACATTTAAGAGAAATCGAAAGTTTTATGACTTCTTATGATCTAACCTGTTAAGTCCTGACATTTCACTTTCACTCTGTTTTATTGGTTAAGCCAGTCATCAAGTTTGACCAAGATTCAAAAAGAGAGAAATTAAAAACTTCTGCTCTCAGAGACACCCTTTTAAGAAGTTGAAAACACAAGCTACACACCAGAGGAAATTATTTGCAAACTTCATAACTGACAACAGTATTTGAAATAGATGGAAAACTTTCACAACCAATAGTAAAAAAAACAATTCAATGAGTAAACAATTAAAAGACATAAATCAAAGAAGCCATGCAGACAGAAAATACACATATAAAACATGTTCAACATTGGGAAAATGCAAATTAAAACCACATGACATATCACTACAACACCTGTCAGAACGGCTAAATTTAAATATTTGACTATGCATGCTGGGAAGGGTGAAGAGAAACTGGGTGACTGACACATTGCTGGTGGAAATATAAAAGCGTACAGCCTCTCTAGAATGTATTTTAGCAGGGCAATTTATTTTAAAAACTCAATATTCAACTACCCAACAACCCAGCAATTCTATTCCCTGGTATCTATTCCCCAGAAATGAAAAGTTCAGTTCATACAGAACCCTGTCCATGAGTATTTATCACACCTTTATTCATAAGCTCCCCAACCTGGAAGCAACCTAGATTTCCCTCAACAGGTGGATGGTTAAACATGTTGTGGTACCTCCATACCATGAAATGCTACTCAGTAATACAAAGGAAAAGGAATAAGCTATCAAGACCTGTAATAACTTGGATGAAGTTCCAAAGATTTATGCTGAGTGAAAAGAAAGCTAATGCAAAAAGGACACAAATATGTATGCAAAATTATAGAAACGAGAATTGGATATGGCCAAAACACAGGAACGTGAAGCATCTTTGTGGTGACGCCAATTTTCTGTATCTTCACAATGATATTCTTATTTTGATATTGTATTGTAGTTTTTCACGGTGTTAAAATCAAGAAGAAACTGGGTAAAGGGTACACAGCTTTTCTCTGTATTATTTCTTGCAACTGCATGTGAATATAAAATTGAACGGGCCAGGCACCAGTGGCTCACACCTGTAATCCCTGCACTTTGGGAGGCCGACGTTGCAGAATGGCTTAAGCCCAGAAGTTTGAGGTCAGTCTGGGCAGCAAGAACAGACACCATCTCGATTAAACAAATACACAGGTAAATAAATCAACTGGATGGGAAACAAGACACGGTGCCAGGTACAAAGGTTAAAGAGTACATACAGAGCATATTTTTAAAAAGATTAAAAAATAACTATGCCTAAGGAAGTTATTTCAGGAAAATTGAAGACTGTAAGGAATTATAAAATGTCTAAAACAAGAAAACTAAATTGGGAACAGATGATTGCTACTCGGACATGTTCTTTGAATATGTGACCATGAATGGTTATAGTTAAAGGGGAAGCTCAAACTTAGGAACACATTCACTGTGTTAACTTTTAATAACACACATGATAGAGCCATGTTTTAAGATGCCTGCATACAAGTATAAAATAAGAAATAAAGAAACATTAGGAAACATCTGATATTAATAAGGAAGAAAAGGAATCAATACAGGAAAAATAAAAAACTGGTAACCTGCAGTATTTTATTTGTGATTAAAAAAAAAAATGTTTTATTGGCCAAGTATGGTAGCTCACTCCGGTAGTCCTATATCTTCGGGAGGCTGAGGCAGGTGGATCATGAGGTCAAGAGATTGAGACTATCCTGACCAACATGGTGAAACCCCATCTCTACAAAAATACAAAAATTAGCCAGGCATGGTGGCATGCACCTGTAGTCCCAGCTACCCAGGAGGCTGAGGCATAACTTTTTCCTGTGGACTAAAACAAAAAAAAGAAGAAAAATAGAGCATATTCCAAAGTCAATTAACACTTAATGTTTCCAAAGGAGTGTGTTTATGTGTAAACTAAAAGTGTCACAGAATTTTTAAAAATCCAATATGAATGAACAATTATTTGTAAAAAGTAATCAAGTATGTGAGCAGCTCAGATATGAGGTATAAAATATTGGTTATGTGGAATTTCAGTTAAGAGACAAAGGGCACAGTTCTGAGAATAAAATAAAAGAGAAACTCGAAATAAAGGATGAATGAAAAATATCACAGGAGGTCAAAGCACTGTACAAAATGTGTTTCAGGCATATAAAGGACCAGAGGTCATCCTAAGAAGATTGCAGAGTAAAAATTATAAGAATAAATTATCGACCAATGAAATAGATATTGCTAAAATATTAAATTAATCTCTTGCTTTCTTGTCTCAGTTTTCATAAAGAAAATAAGGGACAAATGCTAGAAACAGACATTAATTTCCCTTGGGAGAGAAAAGAAATATTACAGGAAATTGTGATCATGCCAGAAGAGGTAATCAAAAATAGTGGTTGAAGCTGCACACAAAAAGAATATAAAAATATTCAACAGTCATTGGCCAGGTATGTCTCACTAGTTTTATTTGAAAGATACTGAGGGAAAAAAAATAACCAAAATGCAAAAGGAGAAAAGAAGGATGAAGTTCCTCTGTTGTCTGCCTTTTTCCAAAACCTAGCATCTAAGAATACAGCCTATGATTTTTTTTTTTAATTGAAAAGATAGGAGATCAGTATAAGGAGCCTCTTTCTTTTCTGAAACCCTCAAATCTATTGCTACATAATATAATCAGTCAAATGCATTTGTATAATTATTTATAATAATTCTGACAAATATATACTCCTGATTTGGGCATTGTTTATTAGGAGAAAGTCAGGGGGTGAATAAGACTATGCATTTATATAATTCTGATCATAGAAATATGTTTATGTCATGAAAAGATAACTGAAGTGATTAGGACTTCTATTTCAAAAGTGTAAAACAGCCATATGAATAAAGGTCAAAATGGTTTGTTTACTGTTTTTAAATACCATTTTATAAAATGAGAAAAGACACACACAACTTTTTTTTTTTTTCATTTAAGGCAAAGGCCTTAATATCCAGAAGTAATTTTGAGCAAGAGAAAATAGATTATAGATGTGATGGTGGAGTATGAGAATGGAATGTAAACTTGATGCTGGATCCGTAAAGGAAGATGAAAAATTATCTTCCTGTAACAACAATGAAATGACTATTTGTGTTCAATTCTATAAAAATGTATGTAATAGATACCACTGAAGTACCTGGGTTCAAGATGAGATGAGTTTAAGATCATTTTCAATAGGCTCAATAAAACTAAAATCATAATCAAGTATAAGGGAACATGATTAAAAATCTCATGTTCACTTGGAAAGAAAATATGCTATAATTAATAACATAATATTGAAAATGAGAAAATTGGGAAAGCAGTATTATAAGCTTCAGATAGCACAATAAAAAATAAATTATAAAGTATAGAATACAACTAATATTTCAAAATGGTGTATCAGTACTTATCTGGGTTATCTATTTCAGTATAACAAGTAACTCTACTACTTACTGGCTTTAAACAACAGGTCATTATTATCTTCCTTGGTTCTGTGCGTTACCTGGGCTTAGACGGGCAGTTCACAGTGAGGGTCTCTCATGTGATCAGAGTTAGATGTTCCTTGAGGCTTCAGTCATTTAAACCTTGACTACGTTTTAAAATCAAATTGGCTTACTCACGTGATTGGCATTTATTGATGATTGCTGGCTTGTTGCTTAGCTGAGGCTGTCAACTGGGGCATCTTCATGTGATCTCTCCAAGTGCCTTGGGATTTTCACAGTAAGGCAGCTAAATTTGAAGAGGAAATATTTCAACAGTTAACTTTCTTACAGACCCTGGCAGAAGTTTTAAGGCTTCTTATGACTCAGTTTCTGAGACCTTTAAATTTCACTTCCACTGCATTTTATTGGTCAAACTAGTCACTAAGGCAGTGTAGTTTCAAAAGGAGAGCAATTAAAAGTCTCAACGAGTTTCAAAAAATTTTAATTTTTTAATCTAGTCCTATGGTCAAAAGATTATTTTTGATATTCTTACATGCAAAATGCTCACCTCCTTCTAAAATACTCCCCAAAGTCTCATCTATTATAGCATCAGGCTCAGACCCAAAGTTCAGGGTCTTGTTATCTAAATCTTATCTAGGTCTGAATGAGGCCGCTATGTGCAGCCCTTAAGTTTGGCATCTCTCAACCCTAAGTTTTTTGAGCTATAAGCCAGTTACCTGACCCTTATATTAACACATACAACATACAATGGAGAGATATTTTAAAGAGAAAAACCAAGAATTATATTTTTAAAAACCCTTTCGCCAAACTGAGAGGGAGCCAAGGGACCAAAGAATGACTCAAAAAAGTCCAATTTGCTGAGCAGATGTGTCTATTAGAACTTACATAGGAGGCACTCCAGGTTTTGGCAGCTGGACAGCTTTAGATATCTTCCCTGTCTCCCATTTCTAAACTGTTTTTAAGCTAACTTTCTGGCTCTTTGCTCTGTGTGCTTGCATGTGTGTGCGTGTGTGCGTGTGTGTGTGTGTGTGTGTGTGTGTGTGTGTGTGTTAGGACTGTTTTCCTTGGTACATTATCAGGTGCTCTCTGATATGTGTATGTTCTCGGGGATACCTGCTCCTCACATGGGCACCACGGCCTTGGCTCCCAGCCTGGCCTTCAGGGTTCAGGCAGCAGGCATACACCTTTTAGTCACCTTGTGGAAGACCCCTCCCACTACAGATGTAGATAGGATAACTTCAATACTCTTATTCTAAAAGGAAGAGGATGTGAAGTAAAACCAATTCTCAAGTACAGCTGTACATCTCTCATCCATTTCTATACCCTGGAAAATTTTCCACACATCAGTTGACTCTTCTGGGCTTTTTGTTCTGCTCTATGTAGTTATCTTAGGTTTACATCCTATAATTCCAACTGAGTAGCCCTCCTCAGCCTATTCTGGTTATCTAATGCTGATTAGGAAATGCTCCAACATTGAGCAGTTTAAAATATCAGAATCCCAACATTCTATAAGTTGATTTAGCTTGTGTGGAAAAATGAGATTGGAGTCTTGCATAATGTCTTCCTTTATTATATACAGATATCTCTTGCTTTTCAAATTTCTTATAACCCAGATCTCATTTTTCAAAAGCCAGAAATAAAATATTTTAAGATAACTTTGTATCCCTTGCTATTGATTGCTTACTATGGACATTTAGAAACCAAATAAATTGTATAGTGGTGTACCTTTAACGAACTACATACATAAACATACATTAAACACACATGAATAGATATGATTAACCAGAAGAAAATGGATTTTCAGTGCAATTCATAACTAATCCCATGTAAAATTTATAAAATATCAGAACAAATAATTTGAAATAATGAAATCACAGTATATAACATTTTAAAGAATAAAAAGAAACAATGTGTATGCAACTAACAATATCTACTTAAAAATATACAAAACAAAAACATAAATGAAAGAAGAAATAGACAAATATGCTACAGCTGGGTATTTCATCCCTCTTTCTTAGTAACTGATTAAATAAATAGAAAGTCAGTAAGTGTATTAAAGGCCTCAAGACCCTTATGGAATACTTTGACCAGATGGACATTTATAGATGCCAAGAAAATAAAATATAAACAAACCTTAAAAATTGAATAGAATCAAAATCATAAAATGTATGTGTCTTCAACAACAACAACAACAACAAAAACTACAGACCAATATCCCTAATGAACACATGCAAGACTTCTCAACAAAAATACTAGGAAATCTAATCCAACGACATATCAAAAAGATAATAATAAACCATGATTAAGTGGACTTTATTCTAGAGATGCAAGGATGGTGCAAAACACATATATCAATAAATGTGATTCACCACATAATAGAATTGCAAAAAAAAAAAAAGCAAAGGATCAACCTTAATAGATGGAGAAAAATCTTTCAATATCAGTCATCATCTTTTCATAATAAAAATCCTCAACAGACATGGTATCAAAGTAATATACTTCCCAAAATTCATATATGAAAAACCTACAGTGAACATCATACTAATAAGGAATAAAATTGAAGGCATTTTCTCTGAGAATTAGAACAAGACTAGAAGGCCCACTTTCACCACTCCTATTCAACATGGTACTAGAAGTCTTTGCCAGAGCAATCAGGCAGAAGAAAGAAAGAAAAGGCATCCAAATTCAAAAAGGGGAAGTCAAATTGTCTCTGTGTGTTTATGATGCAATCTTATACCTAGAAGACCCTAAAGACTCTCCAAAAGACTCCTAGAATTGATAAATGAATGGAATAAAGTTTCAGGATACAAAATGAGTAACCAAATAATCAGTGACACTTATATACAACCATAACCATCAAGCTGACAACTGAATTGAGAAGGTAATCTTATTTACAACTGCCAAAAAAAAAAAAATTACCTAAGTAAGAACACAGTAAACAAAGAAAGTGAAAGGTCTCTATAAGGAAAACTATAAAACAACAATGAAAGGAATTGTAGATAACACAAATAATATGGATTGGCTGTGTCCCCATCCAAATCTCATCTCCAATTGTAGTAATCCCCATGTGTTAAGGGCAAGGCCAGGTGGAGCTAACTGAATCATGGAGGCAGTTACCCCCTTACTGTTTTGGTGGTAATAAATAAGTCTCACAAGTTCTGAAGGATTTTTTTGTTTTGTTTTGTTTTCTGTGAGAGGGTGTCTCCCTCTGTCACCCACGCTGGCGTGCAGTGGTACAATCTCGGTTCCCTGCAACCTCTGCCTCCTGGGTTTAAGTGATTATCCTGCCTCGGTCTCCTGAGTAGCTCGGATTACAACACGCACCACTACACTCAGCTAATTTTTTTGTATTTTTAGTAGAGACAGGGTTTCACCATGTTGCCCAAGCTGGTCTCCAACTCCTGACCTCAAGTGATCTGCCTGCTGCAGCCTCCCAAAGTGCTAGGCTTATAGGCATGAGCCACCATGTCTGGCCTAATGGTTTTATAAATAAGACTATCCCTGCACAAGCTCTCTTGTCTAACTCTATGTGAGACATGTCTTTGCTTCTCCTTTGCCTCCCACCATGACTGTGAAGTCTTCCCAGTCATGCTGAACTGTGAGTCAATTAAACCTCTTTCCTTTAATAAATTACCCAGTCTCAGGTATGTCTTTATTAGCAGCATGAGAACAAACTTATTCAACAGACAGACAAATGGAAAAACATTCCATGTAATGAATTGAAAGAATCAATAGCATTTAAATTACTATATTTCTGAAAGCAATCTACATATTCAATGCAATTCCTATAAAAATACCAATATTATGCATTCAGAGAATTAGGAAAAAAAGCCCTAAAATTCATGTAGAAGCAAAAAGAGCCCCCAAAAAAACAAGCAATCCTGAACAAAAAGAACAAAGTTGGAGGCAACACATTACCTGACTTCAAATTATATTACAAGGCTATAGCAAATAAAACAGCATGTCACTCGTATAAAAATAGACACATAGATCATGGAACACAATTAAAAAGCTGGAAATAAAGCCACATACCTACAGCCAACTGGTCTTTGACAAAGTTAACAAAAACGTATAGTTTTTAATATGTGGCACTGAAAAAAAATGAATTGCCATATACAGAATAATGAAAATGGACACTTATCTCCTGCCATTTACAAAAATAAATTCAAGATGGAATAAAAACTTGTATGTAAGAACTGAAGCTGCAGAAATACTTGAAGAACACCTAGGGAAAACTCTTCTAGATACTGGGCTAGGCAAAAAATTCATAATTAAGACCTCAAAAGCAAATGAAACAAAAAACAGCAAACAACAAATGAGACTTAATAAGACTACAAAAAGTTTCTGCAGAGAAAAATAAATCAACAGTATGAACAGACAACCTGCAGAATGGGAGGAAATATTTGTAAATTATGCATCTAACAAGGGACTAATATCCAGAATCTAAACAAACAACCCAACAATAAAACAAATAACCCATTAAAAAGTAGGAAACAGACATTAACAGATATTTTCTAAAGGAAGATATAAAAATGGCCAAAAACCATATGAAAATGCTAAGTATTAATCATCAGAGAGATGCAAATTAAAGCCACAATGAGCTATCATCTTATACCAATCAGAGTGGTATTATTAAGAAGACAAAAAAATCACAAATGTTAGCAACAATGCAAAAAAAAAAACAAAACACTTTTCACTGTTGGTGGGAATGTAAATCTGTACAACCTCTGTGGAAAACATATGGAAATATTCTTTGGAGATGTCTCAAAGAACTAAACAAAGGACTACTATATAATCTACTAATACCGCTACTGGGTATCTACCCAAAGGAAAATAAATTATTTTATCAAACAAATACCGGCACGCATATGTTTATCAAAGCACTATTTACAATAGCAAATATATGAAATCAACCTGAGTGTCCACCAATGGATGAATAAATTAAAAAATGTGAAGTGTATGTGTAGTATAAAATTTACATATGTGTGTCTGTATATATAAGCACATACATACATATATTATATATACACTTAAATACATATAAATACATTATATGTATATGTATATATGTATATATACACACACATACACACACACAATGAAATACTACTCAGCCATGCAAACGAATAAAATCATGTATCGTGCAACAACATGGATGTAACTGGAGGCCATTATTTTAAGTAAAATAACTCAGTACCAGAAAGTAAAATACTGCATGTTCTCATTTTTAAGTAGTAGCTAAATAATGTATACATGTGGATGCAGAGTGTGGAATAAGACATTGGAGACTGGGAAAACTTGGGTGTTGGGAGGGGAATGAAAAAGAGAAATTACTTAATAGGTAACGATGTACATTATTGGGAACATGGTTACACTAAGAGCCCAGATTTTACCAATATGCAATATATGTTCACGTAACAAACAGCGCTGTACCCCTAAATTGATACAGAAATGTTTATGTCTGACCATAATAAAATTAGCTAGAAATTAATAACCAAAAGTTATCAGTAAAATCTCCAAATATTTGAAATTGAATATAAACACACCATAAATAACCCACACCACACTCAAAGAGAAATATAAATTTAAAAATATTTTGAATTAACTAAAAATGAAATCACAGCATATCAACATTTATGGATTCAACTAAAGCACTCCTTATGGTGAAAACTGTAACACTGAAAGCTTAGATAAGAATAGACCTAAAGTCTCATATAAATTACCTAAGATTTCAATTTAAGAAACTACAGAAATAAAACAAATTTAAATGCAAATCAAACAAAAAATAATGAAGATATCATAAATCAATAAAATCAAAATTAGAAACAATAAAGCAAAGAAAATCAAGAGAAAATATTTGTTTCAAAGATCAATAAATTGATAAATCTAGCCACACTGAAGAAGACAAAAGAAAAAGAGATAATAGATACAAATAACCAATATCAGAAAATAGAGAGTGGGTATTACTAAAGATTCTCCTTGCATTAAAGTACCGAAATATTATGAACAACTTAATGTCCACAAATTCAAAAACTAGGATAAAATGAATAAATTTCTTAAAAGACACAAAATTCTGAAGCTCATTCAAGAGGACATTTGTAATTTGGATAGTTATACATCTACTAAAGCAATTGACATCTTAATTAAAGCCCTCTGTCAAAAACCAAATAGGTTTCCTCTGCTAAATTTTACCAAATCTTTGACTATAAAACAATATCAACCAAACACAAAATTTTCCAGATAATAAAACAGAAAGAAATACTTTTTATTTTACGAGACCATCATTTTATGGCATCTACAGGACAAATATTCCAGGAAAAAATGCTACCCAATATCATTCATTAGTATGGATACAAAATGCTTAATAACATATTTACAAATCTAATCAAGTAGTATACCAAAATGATTACACATCATAACCACCTGGGATGTAGTGGTAGTTATCCCAGGAATGCACAGTTGCTTAAACATTTGAAAACCAGTCACTGTAATTCACTACATCAACAGACTAAAAGAAAAAAAATCATTAGCTCAATATATGCAGAACAATTTCACACTATTTAACATTCACTTGTGTTTTAAAAAATCACAGTAAAGTAGAAATAGAAAGGGACTTCCCAATCCTGATAAAGAACAACCATAATAAAACTATTAGAAACATTGTAGTTTTTGGTTAAAACTACTTGCTTTTCTCCTAAAATTAGGAGCAAGCCAAGGATGTCCACACTTAAACTACCATTAAACAGCATGATAAGGCTGGGTACAGTGGGTCACATTGTAATCCTAGCACTTTGGAAGGCTGTGGTGGGTGGATCACTTTTGAGATCAGAAGTTTGAGACCAGCCTGGCCAACATGGAAGAAGCCCATATCTACTTAAAATACAAAAGAAAATTAGCTGGGCATGATGGCATAGGCCTGTAGTACCAGCTACTTGGGAGGCTGAGGCCGGCGCATTGCTTGAACCCGGGAGGCAGAGGTTGCAATGAGCAGAGATTGCACCGCTGCACTCCCGGGTGACAGAGTAATATCGTGTCTCATAAATAAATAAGTAAAATACAAAATTTTTTAAATTATAAATATCCTAGCAATAAAAAAGATAAAAAAAATTAAAGCCATATAGATTGGAAATGAATACATAGATGACTTATTTACACAGACTTTCTCAAAGTCTATAAAAAAATGAATAGAACTAAAATCAATTTTGGCAAGAATGCAGGATACAAGATCAATATGTAACAATCAATAATATCCTTATATGCAATCAATGAACAACTAGAAATAATATTTAAAGTAGCATTTAAAATAGCATCAAAACCATGACATAATTAACACGCACATTCTCAAAAATATGTTCACATTTGTATGGTGCAATATATAACACATGGTTGAGAGATAAAAAGAGCTACATGAATGTAGACTCAGATCTACATATTCAGCACAACTCCAGCCAAAATTATTGCATGTTTTTTCTATAAAAAATGGAAAGGCTAATTTTAAAATTTAGATGAAAATGCAAAGAAATAAGAATAGCCAAAGTAATTACAAATAAGACCAAAGTTGGGAGATTCATATTACAAGATTTCAAGACTTACTACAAAGATATAACAATCAATAAACTGTGGTATTGGTGAGAAAATAGACCCATGGATCAACAGAACAAAGGAGACAGCTAAGAAAAAGACCCAAACAAATATGGTTAAATAATTTTCAGTAAAATTGCCAAGGTAATTAATGCAAAAAATGAGTCTTTTCAGCAAATGATACTGGTAACACTCAGCATCTATATGCAAAAAACAAACTCATAACTTGTGCTATATACAAAAAAAATCTAAATAAACAAAAACATGAATACAAACAGCTAGAAGATGACTTAGGAGAAAATGTACTCTTTCTTAGGCAAATATTTTGTCAAAGGACAGGTAAGAAGCACAAATCACAAAAAAATATTAGATTTCATTTACATTAAAAATGTCTCCTTATGCAAACATACTTTTCAAAGAAACTAAAAGACAACTATATTATGGGAAAAGATATTTGCAAAACATGTATCTGATAAGAAAATCATCCCTAAAATGTAAAGACAACTCAAACTCAAGAATAAGAAAACAAACCATTAAGAAAAACAGCAAAAGATTTGAAGAGGCATTTTCCAAAGGTATAGAAGACACCAGGCTATATCAAGAACTGGTGAGGATGCAAGGTAGTTGCAAAACTCACTAGTTGCTAGTATGCAGAATGGTACAACTACTTTGGAAAATATGTTGGCAGTTCCTTATATAGTTACCATATGACTCCAAAATATAACTCCTAGATATTGTATTTATTCAAGACAAATGAAAACATATGTCCACACAAGACCAGGTTCACAAATGTTTATAATGGTTTTATTTATAATCTCCAAAAACTCAAGGAAACCAAAATGTCCACACAAGGTGAATGGACAGAATGTGGTGCATGTACACAGAATTTTCCTAAGCAATACAATAACCTCGGTGAATGGCCAATATGCTAAAGGAAGGAAGCCATATTATAACTCCATGTTTGAATATTCCATTTATCTGATATTCTGAAAAAGGTAAAAGTATAGCGACAACAGTTCAGTGGTTACCAGGGGTTGCAGGTGGAGAAAAGGAAGGACTGTAAAGCAGCATGAAATTTGTGTTAGTGCAGTGGTGATGGAAAATCCTTTCTCTTGACTTCGGTAGTGTTCACATGATTGTGTATGTTTGTTAGAGCATGTAGAACTGAACATCTAAAGAGGTGAAACTTGTGGTCTGAAAATTATAGCTCAATTAACAAGATATTTAAAAAATATTGAGTAAATTTTATAGAATGGAAATTATTGACTATACTGAGGCCTAGAGAGGAGTCCACTTTTTAAAAATATATTTTAAGTTCTGGGATGCAAGGGCAGAATGTGCAGGTTTGTTATATAGGTACACACGTGCCACGGTGGTTTGCTGCACCCATCAACTTGTCATCTATGTTAGGTATTTCTCCTAATTCTATCCCTCCCCAATCCCCCCACACCCTGACAGGCCCAGGTGTGTGATGTTCCCCACCCTGTATCTATGTGTTCTCATTGTTCAACTCCCACTTACAAGTGAGAAACATGTGGTGTTTGGTTTTCTGTTCTTGTGTTAGTTTGCCAAGAATGATGGTTTCCAGCTCCATCAATGTACCTGCAAAGAACATAAGCTCATCTTTTTTATGGCTGCATAGTATTCCATGATGAATATGTGCCACATTTCCTTTTTCCAGTCTATTATTGATGGCCATTTGAGTTAGTTCCAAGTCATTTCTCTTGTGAATAGTGCTGCAATAAACATACATGTGCATGTGTCTTTATAGTAATTTATAATTGTTTGGTTATATACCCAGTAATGGGATTGCTGGGTCAAATGGTATTTCTGATTTTAGGTCCTTGAGGAATCACCGCAATGTCCTCCACAACGGTTGAACTAATTTATACTCCCAATAACAGTGTAAAAGCATTCCTATATCTTCACATCCTCTCCAGCATCTGTTGTCTCCTGACTTTTTACTGATCGCCATTCTAACTGGTGTGAGACGGTATCTCAATGTGGTTTTGATTTGCATTTCTCTAATAACCAGAGATGATGAGCTTTGTTTCCTATGTTTGTTGGCCAATAAATACCTTCTCCTGAGAAGTGCCTTTTCATATCTTTCACCCATTTTCTGATGGTTTTTTTTTTTTCATGAAATTTTGCTTATGTTCCTTATAGATTCTGGATAATAGGTCTTTGTCAGATGGGTATATTGTAAAAATTTTCTCCCTTTCTGTAGGTTGCCTTTTCACTCTGATAGTTTCTTTTGCTGGGCAGAAGCTCCTTTAATTAGATCCAATTTGTCAATTTTGCTTTTGTTGACATTGCTTTTGATGTTTTCGTCATCAAGTCTTTGCTCATGCTTATGTACTGGATGGTATTGCCTGCCTTTTAGTTGAGGGTTTCTTGTTTTAGGTTTTATGTTTAAGTCTTTGATTCATCATGAGTTAATTTTTGTATAAGGTGTAAGGAAGGGGTCCAGTTTCAGTTCTCTGCATATAGGTAGCCAGTTTTCCCACCACTATTTATTAAAGCATCCTTTCCCCATTGCTTGTTTTTGTCAGGTTTGTGAAAGATCAGATGGTTGTAGATGAGTGGCATTATTTCTGAGGCCTCTCTATATCTGGTTTTTTTTTTTTTTTTTTTTTTTTTGGTTGGTAAGCTGTTAATTACTGCCTAATTTTCAGATCTTGTTATTGGTCTATTCATTGATTCGACTTCTTTCTGGTTTAGTCTTGGGAGGAATTTATCAGTTTCTTCTAGATTTTTTAGTTTATTTCCAGAGAGGTGTTTACAGTATTCTCTGATGGTAGTTTGTATTGCTGAGGGATCAGTGGTGATATCCTCTTTATCTTTTTTTTATTGTGTCTATTTGTTTTTTTCTTTTTTATTCTTTACTAGTCTGGTTAGCAGTCTATCTATTTTGTTAATCTTCTCAAAAAACCAGCTCCTGGATTCACTAACTTTTTGAAGAGTTTTTTGACTCTCTATCTCTTTCAGTTCTATTATGATCCTGGTTATTTCTTGTCTTCTGCTAGCTCTTGAATTTGTTTAGGCTTGCTTCTCTAGTGCTTTTAATTGTGGTGTTAGGGTGTTGATTTTAGATCTTCCCCACTTTCTCCAGTGGGCATTTTGTGCTATTAATTTCCCTCTACTCACTGCTTTTGCTATGTCCCAGAGATACTGGTACATTTTGTTTTTGTTCTCACTGGTTTCAAAGAACATCTTCATTTCCTCCTTAATTTTGTTTCTTCCCAGTAGTCATTTAGGATCAGGTTATTCAGTTTCCATGTAGCTGTGTGGTTCTGAGTGAGTTTCTTAATCCTGCGTTCTAATTTGATTGCACTGCGGTCTGAGAGACTGTTAGTTATAATTTCCATTCTTTTGGATTTGCTGAGGAGTGTTTTATTTTGAATTATGTGGTCAATTTTAGAATAAGTGTAACATGGTGTTGAGAAGAATGTATATTATGTGGATTTGGGGTGGGGAGTTCTGTAGATGTCTATTAGGTCAGTTTGTTCCAGAGCTGAGCTCAAGTCCTGGATATCCTTGTTAATTTTCTGACTTGTTGATCAAATATTGGCAGGGGGTGTTAAAGTCTCCCACTACTATTGTGTGGGAGTCTAAGTCTCTTTGTAGGTCTCTAAGATTCTGCTTTATGAATCTGGGTGCTTCTGTATTCGGTGCATATATATTTAGGATAGTTAGCTCTTCCTGTTGCATTGGTCCCTTTACCATTATATAATGCCCTTCTTTTTCTTTTTAAACTTTAATGGTTTAAAGTCTTTTTGTCAAAGACTAGGATGGCAAATGGCAACTGCTTTTTTTTTTCTTTCCATTTACCTGTTTAATCTTCCTCCCTCCCTCTATTTTGAGCCTATGTGTGTCTTTGCACTTGAGATGGGTCTTCTGAATACAGCACACTGATGGGGTCTTGACTCTTTATTCAGCTTGACATCCACTGTTAGTATGATGGGCTTCCCTTTGTGGGTAACCCAACCTTTCTCTCCAAAATGAACATTTTTTCCTCATTTCAACCTTGATTAATCTGACGATTATGTGTCTTGGGGTTGTTCTTCTCAAAGAGTATCTTTGTAGTGTTCTCTGTATTTCCTGAATTTGAATGCTGGCCTGTCATGCAAGGTTGGGGAAGTTCTCCTGGATAGAATCCTTAAGAGTATTTTCCAACTTGATGCCATTCTCCCTGTCACTTTCAGGTACACCAATCAAACATAGGTTTGGTCTCTTTCACGTAGTCTTGTATTTCTTGGAGGCTTTGTCCATTCCTTTTCATTCTTTTTTCTCTAATCTTTTCTTCCTGTTTTTACTTCATTAAGTTGGTCTTCAATCTCTGATATTCTTTTTCTGCTTGACCGATTCAGCTAGTGATACATTTGTATGCTTCAGAAAGTTCCCCTGCTGTATTTTTCAGTTCCATCAGGTCATTTATGTTCTTCTTTAAACTGGTTATTCTACTTAGTCTTTCCTCTAACCCTTTATCAAGGTTCTTAGCTTCCTTACTAAGAACATGCTCCTGTAGCTTAGAAGAGTTTATTACCCAACTTCTGAAGCCTACCTCTGTTAATTTGTCAAAGTCATTCTCCGTCCAGTTTTGTTCCCTTGGTGGGGAGGAATTGTGATCCTATGGAGGAGAAGAGGTATTCTTGTTTTTGGAATTTTCAGTCTTTTTGCAATAGTTTTTCTACGTAATTGGAAGTAAAACACTCCTCAGCAAATGTAAAAGAATAGATATCATAACAAATGGTCTCTGAGACCACGGCGCAATCAAATTGGAACTCGGAATTAAGCAACTGACTCAAAACTGCACAATTACATGAAACTGAACACAGAAGGCTCACATCTGTAATAAAATTTTTCTTAAGTAAAATATACATGCTTCTATTAAGCAAGAGCTAGTTTTTTTACTTCAAGGATTTTGGGAGAGTCTTTTACTGTCATGGAAATGTAATCTGTAGATTTACTAGTGAAGAGATAAATTACATAAAAACATAAAGAATGAAAAACTTCAAAGTTGATATTTTAAATTTTAATCATCATAATTGTTAACACAGTAAGGAAATGAAAGAAGTCTTTTAAAAACTGAATTTATTAACAAATACAAATTATATTTATTGTGTACAACATATTTTAAATGTTTATAGACTGTAAAATGGCTGAGTTAATTAACACACATATTACCTCATGCACTTATTATTTGTGGTGAGAAAGCTTAATATCCACTACCATAGCAATCTTCAAAAGTATAATACATTGTTATTAATTAAATATAGTCATGTTGTACAGTAGACCTCTTGAAACTATTTCTCTTACCTAACTGAAATTCTGTATTCTTTGACCAATTGCTTCCCAGTTGCTTCCCATCTCAACCTTATCTTCTGATAGAGACACTTCCCATTGTAATAGTAGCATAATCAACAATAATTATGCAACAACAAATATCACAGAGTAAAAAAAATCTCATTTATTAATATCCCAGATGTCACATAAATGAATTATTATCTCTAGGCTTGGAGATTAAATTTCAAATGTAAAACATCATGAAAACAATAATAAGTTTATTTGAACTCACACATAGATCTAAATCACTACTTATTTTTTACCCCCTGAGACCAGGCTTTAAGACAGAATGACTATAAAAGCACAAGTCTGTAGAGAGCTGCTAGGGAAGCTGGTCATGATGAAGTATGTAAGTCTCAGCTACTGGGGTCTCAAAGGTTTCTAAAGACACACTATCTATTTTAATATTGTACCTAGGAGGTCGTTTTATAAAATAACATAACAATTATAAATTGATATCTCAACAAATGACAAGATAAATGTACATATTAAAAATCATCAGACATCTTAATTGCCCTCCCTGCTTTTAATCTCCACTTCCATTAGATTCTACTTATTTCCACTACATTTAATGTTATAAATTCCTGATTAAATTGTTGCTTCATACACAATTCTCCATAGGAGATCTATAGCAAAACGGTTAAAACAGAATACATAATTGTTTATAAATGATTCTTAATTTAATTTCTTAGGTGTGTTTTACGATTTCTGCCCCTTCCGCTTTGTCTTCTCTCTCTCCACCACCAAGACTCATCTCTGTTTCCCTTGCCATGTTTCACTGCATGTCTGGACCCTACTTACTTGTTGTGATCCTTGCGACAGCACACAGCGAGTCTTCCTTCCGAAATGCTCTCTTTTTTGTTTTTCTAAATACAACTGACTTCCCCTTAAACAATAGTTCAAAAGTTTCCTGCCGCGTGGAAACTTTATACACTTTCTTGGATTAATTTGCTCTGTTTTTGGTGTATTAACTCATTGTTCATAATTCTGTTGCAACTCCTGCAGCATTTTTATATATTTATTTATGTTTCTTCCCTTTGCCTCTTCAACAGCACTTATATTTGCTTAACTAAAAGGAAAATCTATGCCATCTTAATCATTTAATCCTATAATATAGCCCAGAGGAACATATGTAGGCACTGAATAAGGTATTATTACACTAACTAAACTGAACAAATATGCTGTGAGGACTTAGGCTAAATCTATTATCAAATTTATAAAAAATGTGACTGTATTTGGAGTCATTTGTCACAAGTATATACTATTAACTGGGTAGCCTTCTACACAATAAAGGTAATGCTTATCACTAATTTAATGTAACCTGCTTATTAGACAACTGTTATCATTAGTTCAGCTATTTAGTTTGTATACAGTACCAAACCCAAGAAAAGTATCTTGTTCATCCATTTTCGGATGTAGATTTAATTTTTCCTGAAAGTACGCAACATAACTTATTTATTTTGCATCTTCAGCATTTAGCAAGTTTTACTGTTGATAGTACTCAGTTAAATATTTTTATACCTTAATCTAAATAAAAATATGAGTTTTTATGATGTTATAGCATTTCTAAATAGTGGTTTCTAAAACTGTCAGCAAAGAAGTGAATGAATCCCAAGCCCCTTTTCCTATATGGTTGGTTATGTCAACTTATCCATTTCTAAGAGATTTCATATAATTGTTCATATAATTTTTAAAACTTGAAGATAGGTAAAGTAATAAACCATAGCTAGTGTGCTCTCACATTTATGGCTGATTCAACGTATTATTTATTAATTGACTAAAAATGCTTTAAAAATCCTTCTGATAGTTCTAGTTTTCAGTATATTATTATAAAGAAATTATGATAGAACGTATCTGCAGATAAAAGAAAAATGGCACAAACGATACAAAAATTAATATAAAATTAACATAAAAATTAATTTAAAATTAATATAAAATTTCTGAAATTATTCAACTAAAATACTATAATCAAACAAACTTTAATAAAGTAAACATTTTGTCAATGTTTAGTAAACCATATTTAGTAAAATAAACATTTAAATTATAATAAAATTTGTTAAGAAATAGTTATTAAAAGCAAAATCACCATTCTGATACAAATGTAAATATACACCTGTCAAGATTTTAATTTTATTAATAAATGAGAAAAACAATCAACTGCTACAACTGGATCAAAGGCAAATAGAAAGGATGAACACATACAGGAATCAGGAATCAGGAATATTGCAATCAGGAATATTGCAAATAATTTACATAATAGATGCAACGTTGGTGAATAACCACAGAAAAATAATCAACAATATTTTATGGGACAAGTCTGCCTTTCTAGGAACAAAAATCACTTGCAGTACTGTCAGTTTTCTGTAATTTAGAGTTACAGAACAAAGATAATAAAAGGTAGCAATAACCTGGAAGAATATGCTAACAGAATACCCAGTTTGCCACTGTAATGTCATTCACATATTTTCTTGATAAATATTTCTATAATACCATTTAGACTAACACTGCATTTGTTATGACCTAATTTTATGGTTATATAATGTATGTATATTCTGAAAGGCCATTTCATTACGTGGCTACATGTACACTCACATGGATTTCAGAGACACTCAATAGATTTCAGAATATTACAAATAAAAGAAAATTTTGAGAACTACTTGGCAGAGTTCCAAATTTGATGCCATAACTGTATAAAACAATTCGACTGTTTCACAATTGATGACAGTGTGAAGTCCAATTTTAAAACATTTCAAATTGGAAAACATATCTTTTACTCAGAAAAAAACAATTATTACTTTTATAAACTCTTGCAGTCTAAGATTTGAGATTGTGTTATAAATGTATTAAACTTTTCTACAACATATGTTGACAGGTGGTCACCTCCATCTGTGCTTAAAAATGTTTTATGTGTCATGTTTCAAAATAGGACAGGGAAAGAAGTGGATCAAGATAATAAATTGGTTATGAAAAAAGTTTCATATCTTAAATATAAATAGTTAATATATTTCCATCTGTCTCAAAGGAAAAAATCATGCCTGCAATAAAAGGAAAATATAAGATTTGCCAAGAAGAACTGATGAGTATTGATGTAATTCCTTAGGAAATGGGCCACTGAGTTGGAGAGCCTGATTAAAAGAGCTGTAGTGCTTGTGTAGATTCCAGCTCAGCAGCCTAGCAGCTGCACATCTTAGACAATCTGTTGCTCATTATTAGTGACACAAAGCCAGGTATAATCATTGGTGTCCATTGTTATAAATACATGAATCAAAATTCCAACAGTCTTTCTATAAATTTATACAACGTAGAATATGGTTTTCTAAAACCACTCTTGATTTCCACTAGTATTCAAGAAACCAGAAGTAATAAATTAAGGCTACATATACCTATTTATTTTTTCTATTGAAGGACACAACTATATAATACTCAGAGACAACTGTGAGTTTTAAAACAGCTCTACAATGACTTTCTGACATTTAGAAATTGGCTGCTATTTTACTTAGGTAATAAATAGGCTTGTTAAGCTGAATAAAAACTAAGATATAAAACCTATGTGTAGAATTAGAAAAAAAAAAAGATAAAATTGATGAAGGGGAGAAGCCAAGGAATCCATTAAGGATGGTTAGTGAGGAAGGGTTCAACTTTTTCAGCATCTAAGTTTCACAAGTATATTTTAGATTAAATAGCAGAACCCCTAAAAAAAAAGATTGCAGTGATAAACAACAATGCTCAGAGTAAGAAAATAAAGATCCTGAGAATCACTGCATATTTGTTTTGGAAACAGCAGAGTGAATGACATCAGAAAATGGCTGAATCTACCACTCTGGCAACCCATATACACCATAGAGGTGGAAAAAAAGGCCATACAATATTAATTGAAAGAGGCGTCTCACTAAATTCTGTATCAGGTCCAGACTAAATTCTGCTTTGGAACCGCTGCTGCCTAAGAGTAACACAGACAGACAAAATAATACTCCTGTCATAAATAATGATCAAACAAAGTAGAGGATACGGGAAAATCTAAGTCTACTTTCAGCAAGCATCAGCTCATCCGAAAGAGATTTCCCAAAGTGGGGGTGGCTAGCATGGACTTCTAGCACCTTTGACAATAAGGAAGGAGTCGTAACAAGAATAAAACTGTATCTCGGAATTGTTCTATTGCAGTGGTGCTAAAACAGACCTGGAGTAAAAGCGATACAATTCAACTTAAAGGAAAGAGCACTTTCTTTTTTTTGTGTCTCAAGTAATCAGAACTGTGAGTGAATAGCTTCTCAACATCAATCTACTTCTGCAAATAAAAATAGTAGCTATATCTTTATTATTCAAATAAAATCAAATCCCAGACTAATGGAATTTTAGTTTTTCTCAAAATAAGGCTATAGAAGAACAAGGACCAAAACCAAATTGAAAATCCATATAAAGCACTCCTTGGAGATTTCCAGAAATACTTGTGGGGCAAGGTAAATATTCAAGGAAAAAAGTTTCCTAACTGAATGATAAAGACTTGAAACTACTAAGGTTTACAAATAAAAGTGTAATGTAGCTGTATTTCCACTTCAGAATGATAAACCTGAATTATCCAGAGTATATCTTTACTTTTGATCATTTCAGAGAGAAACCATAATTAATATTCCAATCTAATCACTATTTATGCTTACAATCTATACCACTGGAGACTGAGCTGTCCATTTCCCTTAATAGACAAATGGCTTACAATGGAAAGTGGAAGTCAAAACAGCTTATTAATCTGTAATGAACACTAAATGCCCTGTTACTGAAATGCAATGCTACTGAAAAGGGGAACACTTATTTATAACACTATATTCAGTATAATATATGGGCAACAGGAGAGGTAGTTGCAGTGTTTTCTCTAAGGAAGGGACATTAAATAAAGTAATATTTTAAAACAATATTTATAGACATTGAACAAGTAATTACACGACTGTCATTCCTGAGAGAACATGGAAACAAATAAACAAGAATGGCCACTATGAATTCTTTGGTTTTATGCCATGATTCACTTTCCTAAGTAGTATGGAGAGAAGAAACACAAGAAGGACACAGTGATCTTGCTCAGTTGGCAAGGCAAAGACTACAGTCTGGGGAAGCTGTCACTGCTGCAATGTAAAGGGCAAATTACTAAAATGCAGGAACTACACAGAAAAGAAATTTGAGCAACCTGCTCAAGGAATAGCATGAGTCCGTTGAATACAAAACTGTACTTTTGTAGGGTAAACCATCAACATACTGGAAAAAGAACTACTAGGAGATGTAGCTGAACAATTCAAAGGGCTCAGAAAGAACTAGAGATTGTTCAAGTTGTAATCCATAAAAATGTAGAAACCTTGTTCTTGTTATATATTCAAAAAGTCCAGGAGAAATCTTATAGTGTTAAGACCTTAATAGGAAAGCTAAATTTGACCTACAATAAAGGCTTTCTGGATCTCCAATAAAATAAACAAAAACCAAGCCGAAAAAGCATTGAAAGTTCATCTGCAAGTAACAAACTTACCAAACAATATTTTACATGTTTTAATTGAAGACAGCAGCCATCAAACTGTAAATAGGTGACATTAGCAATGCCTTGTATTCAATACAAAATATACTAGACATGGAAAAAAGCAAAAATAAAAAAAATTAGAATTACAAATGGAAGAAATTTGAATCAAACGTAAGACATCCAAGCTGGGCACAGTGGTGCGTGCTTGTAATTCTAGAACTTTGGAAGTCTGAAGAGGGAGGATCACTTGAGCCCAGGAATTCAACACCGGCCTGGGCAACACAGTGAGACTATAAGTACAAAAAGTTTTTTGAAAGAAGTATCTGTGTGTGGTGATGTGTGCCTATAGTCCCAGCTATTTGGGAAGCTGAAACAAGAGGGTAACTTGAAACCAAGAGTTTGAGACTAGCCTGGGCAACGTAGCAAGACCCTGTTTCTACAGGAAAAAAAAAAAGCCAAGCATGGTTGTGTGCATCTACAGTAAACTATTTGGGAGGCTAAAGTGGAAAGATCCCTCCGGCCCAGGAGTGCAATGCAGCAGTGAACTATCATAGTGCCACTGCACTCCCACCTAAGTGACAGAGAGAGACTTTGTCCCTAAAGGAAAAAAGAATGAAAATAAAAACATAAAGATATATCAGAGCTATTGAAATTAGAGAATAAATCTTTAGAAAACCTGTTAGAAATGTGAGATTTAAAGGAATATAAAAATTTAATGAGGAAACTGAAGCTATAAATATAGGTAAATAGAATTTCAAGAGATGAAAAATAAATACCCCAAGAGAAAAAAAAAATTACTGAAAGGGCGTGAGAGAAGAGTAGATACTACAGAAGAGAATATCAATGACTGTGAAGATATAGCAACAACAAAACAAATATAAACAAATAACAGCAAATGAGCCTGATACCTACCCAAGTCTCATCTTGAATTGTAGTTCCCATAATCATGGGAGAGACCTGGTGGTAGGTAACAGAACCATGGGGGCAGTTAACTCCATTCTTTTCTCTTCAAAGTAAGTGAGTTCTCACAAGACCTGATGGTTTTATAAGAGGCTTTTCCCCTTTGCTTGGCATTTCTCCTTCCTGCCATTATGTGAGGAACATGTTTCCTTCCTCTTCTGTCATGATATTAAGTTTCCTGTGGCCTCCCCAGCCAAGTGGAACTGTGAGTCAATTAAACCTCTTTCCTTTATAAATTCCCCAATCTCAGGTATGTCTTTTTTGGCAATGTGAGAATGGAGCAATACAATAAATTGGTATGACAGTGAGTGGGGTGCTGCTATAAAGATACCTGAAAATGTGGATGTAACTTTGGAACTGGGTAACAGGCAAAGGTTGGACCAGTTTGGCGAACTAAGAAGACAGAAAAATGTGGGAAACTTTGGAACTTCCTAGAGACATGCACGGCTCAGAAGAGAGGAAGATGTGGGAAAGTTTGGAACTTCCTAGAGATTTTTTGAATGGCTATGACCAAAATTCTGACAGTGATATGGACAATGAAGTCCAGGCTAAGCTGGTCTCAGATGGAGATGAGGAGCTTGTTGGGAACTGGAGCAAAGGCCACTCTTGCTATGCAGAGACTGGAGACATTTTATCCATGCGTTACAGGTCTGTGGAACTTTGAACTTGAGAGAGATGATTTATAGTATCTGGCAGAAGAAATTTCTAAGCAGAAAAGGATTCAAGAGGTGAAAGACCATAAAAGTTTAATCTGCAGTCAGACAACACAATAGAAAATAAAAACCAATTATCTGAAGAAAAATTCAAGCTGGCTGAAGAAATTTGCATAAGTAATGAGAAGCCACATGTTAATCACCAAAACAATGGGGAAAAATGTCTCTAGGGCATGTCATCGGCCTTCCCCTGGCCAATACGGAATGACACAGCAGTAGGGGCTACCTCTATCAGGAATAAGAACCCCTTTCCCTCCGTTGTTCAGGTGTCTGCTCTCCATTGCTCCATCTGTGAACATCTTTATGACAGCCCCTCCCATCACAGAGTCAGAGACTGACACATCAGCATGACCTGGATGTGAGACATGGAGTCAAAGGAGATTATTTAAGAGATTAAGATTTGACTGTCCCACTGGATTTCAGACTCACACGGGCCCTGTAGCCCCTTCATTTTAGACTTTATGGGGCTTGTACCTCCTTCAATTTCTCCCAGTTGGAATGGGTGTATTAATCCAAAGCCTGTACCACCATTGTATCTAGGAAGTAACTAATTGGCTTTCAATTGTACAGGCTCATAAGGGGAAGAAACTTCCCTTGTCTCAGATGAGATTTTGGGCTTGGACTTTTGGGTTAATGCTGGAATGTGCTGAGTCTTTGGAGGCCTGTTTGAAAGGCATAATTGTGTTTTGAAATATGAGGACATGGGATTTGAGAGGAGCCAGAAATGGAATGATATGGTTTGGCTCTGTCTCCACTGAAATCTCATTGTTAAATACAGTGAACTCCAAGTTTCTCTTCAAGGAATTAGTATGTCAGTATGTCCAGTTCTTTGTTCGCCATTTTAAAGTTTAACTTCCTTGTAGTTTTAGTAAACCTTTTCCATAAGCTCTAATCAGTAGTTCACATATGCTCCCCTGGTCCCCTGCTCCATCCTGACTCATCCTGGTCACCCGCCCTGATCACTTGCTTTGACCTAGGTCACCCCTGGCTACCTGCTCTGACCTGTCCCATAACTGTTCTTCCTGCCAAACTACCCACCCCACCACTCCAGCTTGTACTCGTGCTCCCCATAAAATAGCCAATCAGAATTAGAATAGACTATGGGGTCTAACCCTAGCTAATAGGGGAATGGCAGTAGGGGCTTATCTACATCAGGAATAAGAACGCTTTTCCCCTTTCTTGCCCTGGTATGTGTTCATCATTGTTCCATCTGAGAGCCACACTCTTCTATAGAAGTAAGTTGCCTTGGTGAGGAAATTATATTCAAGTGCTACTTCTTTTGCAGCACTGAAAATTTACATATAACATAATCTTGAATTGTAGTTGTCATAATCCCCATGCGTTGAGGAATGGAGCTGGGGGGAGGTAACTGAATCACGGGGGTGGTTACCTCCATGCTGTTCTCATGATGGTGAGTTAGTTCTCTTAAGATCTGATGGTTTTATAAGTGGCTTTTCCCATTTTGCTGGGCACTTCTCCTTCCTGTCATCATGTGAAGAAGGACATGTTTGCTTCCCCTTCTGCCATGATTGTAAATTTCCTAAGGCCTCCCCAGCCCTGAAGAGCTGTGAGTCAATTAAACCTCTTTCCTTTATGAGTTACCCAGTCTGGGGGATGTTTCCATTAGCCATGACAGAATGAGCTAATACAAAGTCCTATGCTAAAGATTGGCTGGCCATCATGGCAAAACCCTATCTTTAGCCAAAAAATTCAAAAATTAGCTGGGTGTGGTGGTGCATGCCTATGGTCCCAGCTACACAGAAGGCTGATGTGGGAGGACGGTTTGAGCCTTTGAAGCAGAGGTTGCAGTGAACCAAGATCACACCTTTGCACTACAGCCTGGGCGACAGAGTGAGACCCCATTTGAAAACAAAAACAAAAACAAGAAAGTTCTACACTAAAAAAAGTGAAGGAGGAGGAGAAGAAGAAAGAGGAAGAGACTGAACAAATGAGCAGTCTTATTTACAACTGTTACAATAACAAGTAGTATAACACATGTGTAGTTAGATTTCTAGAAGGAAAGGAGCTGGAAATAATTGAAGAAATTATTACTATTTTTCTCAAATTTGTTAAAAATTATAAATTCCAATCCAAGAATTTCTCAAATTCAATCTAGCATAAACAGAAAGGAAACCAGACTAAGTATATTATGTTTGAATTGATGAAATCAAATAATTAAAATTTATTAAAGAACTAAGAGAAAAATAAAACCCAAGGTCTCTACATACTAGAGTAAAAAGATAAGAATTACCTAACACATCTTGGCAAAAACTATATAAGCCATAGTAAGATAGTACAATGGCATCTGACATTAACAAATGAATTGGTTGCCCTGCTGTATAGATCAGAAGAGATAATAGATTTATTCTAGACCATCTACAAATACTGACGAACATACACATACATTTACTCATAAATTCAGGAGGAAAGTGTATGTAATGTAAAAAAAGATTTAAAAAAAATTCACATGCTTAAGCCCAGTTTTATCACACTAAAGCCAAAGTATGTCCAACCTCTTGACCTTCTCAAGGTAAGGGCGCTCTGACTCTTTCTTTAGTTCTTATGACTCAGTTTGCATATTAACACCATACCAAAGAAATGAGAACCAGAAAGAAACTGACAACATTATGTTTTTCCATGGAGTTTTTCTTCAAGTAGGTTGGCCTTTCTTGAAGCACTCTGAAACCAATATGTCTGTTTCTGGAGAAAATTTTAAAGATTCCTCATATATGCATCAGACCTCAGATTATGTGCAGAAGATAAAGAGATAAAGGCACATATTATACTTTCTTCTTTGTCATACTTCACTGGCTGGACTCTTAGAAGACAAATTTAATTAATTCAGTACTTATTGTACCTATCTACCATATTCCAAGCAGTGTGACAAGCATGTGGAAAGAGTCCTCAGGAACAGTGTGCATTCCATGCCATATACAAGGTCAGCCAAGGAAATGGAGAGTTGTAGCTGAAATCCTTAGCATAAGTTTTGTCCACTAGGAGGAAGAGGCAGGAGGAAGAGGCATTATCTTTTATATTTTTATACCCTGGGTGCATCTATTTCAAAGTTGTTTTTGTGGGAAGGGGGTCCTGAAAGTATCTCCTTTTCTTATTCACACAAATATATCCAATTTGCTCATAATGACACTATTTAATATGAGTCCATTAATGTCCATTAATGAGTCCATTAATGTTCGAATTCAATGTAAATATTGTTAGAACATTAAGTAGATGATTCTCTTTTCTGATTCTGTTTACAAAGCCTGGGAACTTAGCATTGTGTGTCTTCCAAGAGAGTTTTTGTAATAGAGAGCGTCAATCAAACATTAAGTATGATTAACATAGGATTGTCCAAGAGAACTATTTATTTTTCCTACTTTCCATACCACTGTAATAATCAGTTAGAAATCTCCAAAAAGATACTATTTATGAAGTTCAATAATTGGACAACTTTCTTTAACTCCAGACTTTGTGAAACTAATAGATGGACTTTTTAAAGAATTACTGAACCTCACTGTGCAAACAAAATGCTACATAGAAATCTATATGAATATATATATTATATAAATATATATATAGTAATATAGTAATCAGTTAGAACTTAATGCCCATTCTAGAAGGAATAATTAAAATATTGCAAGAGGGAAAAGAACTAACATAAGAAATTAGGGGCCTGCCAAATCACTGAATGTCCTGGTGGGGCAGAAGAGAAGAGGCAAAGTCTACCCTATCGTGGTCAAGAGAACTCAACTATAACTACCAGAGTTCTATCCAGAGACTAGAAGGCTGCATATACTTCTGCTGTGTCCTCCACAGCTACTTTTTATACCCATGAAGCTAGCGATGAAAACATGGAATACTGAATTGATGCTTCAGTTGTCCCTAGTAATCTGTATCTATCACCAGCAACAGGAAATGAAAACCAGCCTCCACTTCGTCTCACAGCAGTCTGGGAAACAATGTGTTGAGTGTTTGTTTTACCTTTCCAATTAGAAAGGAAGGTCAATGCAGGCAGTGAGGGCAAATCTAAGGCTGTGTACCCCATTTAGTATCCTGAATCAGCTAAGTTGAAGAGCAGTGCATAAAAGAAACAAGGCTATAAAAGGGCTTCCAATATACGTCCTGTCAGTCTTGCTAAATGAAAAGTTGTGCTTCTATATCCTCATGTTCATTTTTTATTAACCACAATTTAAGTGCAAACTATAATCTGCAGACTGCTTCTAGCTCAGGGCTATTGTTACTGACCAATTGATAGTCCTCATCGCTTTTAGGCTCTTACTCGAAGTTTACTCTGAAATGTATTAATAGTTTACTGTAGTAGGCTTTATTCACCTTCACTCTATAATGGATGTTACTGTTATATTTTTTGCTTAGGTATGGAGGTAGCATTTTGATTCTAAACATTCATGCTTCCTTTTAACTGCTATACTAAAGTTAAATGTTCTGGTTTTGGTGGCTGGGGATGGAGGTAACAAAGAATGGGCCTTCTGGAAAGGGTTGGTCCTGAAATCTTCTGAAAACTCCCCAAAGTCACTCAAAGGAGAGATTTCCTTATTTAATTGTGATCCAATGTAGCACAACATTTTTGCTATGCAGTTTTCATCTCCTATACATATAAAATGCACAAAATTAATTTTTTTCTGTTAAAGCATTACTCTTAATCTCATCATTGAGTCCACCGAGAAGGGAATTATGATAAAATAGGGTATTACAAGCTAAAAATATCAAGGTATCTCTAATGATGCAATTCTGAGAGAATCTGCTGAGAGATAACATTCCTCAATGCAAGCTGGAAAAGCACTAGATTCAGAGGTGAGTCCACTCTAGAGCTTACCTGGAGGACGGCTTTCCTTTTGTTCCATCAGAGGTTGAAAACTTCAAGTACTTTCTGTTCAGGCAAATAATTACACTTCTGTCCGAGTGAGGTTCTGGAATAATTATGCGCATTCATTCCATCAGAGCAGTATTTCTGTATTGCTGAAGGCAACCCTGCAAGTAGCAATTATAAAGATTAAAAATGGAATTAAAGAACTCTTCGATTTTGAGAAATATATTTAGTGGATGATACTGCCTAACATTTCAAACATTTCTGAATACCCAGGATGCAAAAAATTAATATGTCTAATCTACTTTCTCTTAGAAAACCTATTCTTTTCAATTTACTTTCCTCTAAGACAATTTTCTTTTCATATTTAGTTCTTAGAATTATACCAATGGGGAACAATAGAGGCAAGAATTACACTTATCACATAGAAACACAGCCTAATTTCCTACTGAATATTTTTAAAGTGGGCCCATTTCCGAGCTAGCCAATGTGCATGGAGAATGGAGCATGTAACCTTTAAATTTTTCTCACCATTTTTCCTGCCACTGCCTCATCAAAGTTGTTTTTTAATGTCTACACATCATGATCTGTGGGAATAGGCTTCAGAAAAAAGAAAACAATATCAAACGACCTATGCTAATTCCATTTCTTATCCAGTTCCACAGCTCCAAGGCTGCATTCTCAGGTAGGGAGACTTCTGCATTATAGTCTCCTCTCACTTCTCCACTGCCTCTCAGCAAAAGTCCTGTGGACACAGAAGAATTTCACAGGGAGAAGCTTATTCTCAGTTTGGGAAATTCTCCAGCAATTCAGTAAAGTTAAAAAACTTTTGTTTCTCTGGAATCTGATCTACATAAATGAACTGGCAAGGGTTTAGTAAGCAAGATATTCAAGTATCGACTTAGAAATAATCATTTACAAAGCAAATTAAGCCTACTTGTATTTCGTTCACAATGATTGCAGTAGAGGTGAGGAACTGCCTTATGGAACCTGATCCTGGATTTACCTCCTATGTTTAAAGCATCAAATATTAAAATAATCTTAGAGCAATCAACTACTTTGTAGAAATTATTCATATTTCCATCTGTCCTAATAATGGCTTTCATTTCAAAAGGAAAAAAAATAGTACAGAAGCAAAACAAGAATCATGCTTTGGATGTCTCTTTAACTCTCCTTCATTCTAAAATGCTCTTCCGCTTTTCTTTGCCTTTTATGACCTTGCTACGTATTTCTTTAGGAACTTTTCATTTCCATACAGTTTCAGATTGTAGAAGCTGCAAAGATAGGACAGAGATTTCTGGGAATCTTGTACACAATTTTTTTAAGATTTTACATTAGGATGATATATTTGTCACACATAGTGAACAAATACTGATATATCTTTATTACCTAAAAGTCCATAGAGTTCCTAAATTTTTAGTTAATGTTTTTTAATCCCAGTATATCTTCCAATATACCACATTATAATCATCATGTTTGCTAAGAATCTTCTGAGCTGTGACAGTTTCCTAGCTGTCCCATGTTTTTATGATCTTGATAGTTTTGAAGAATATTGGCAAACTACTTTTGTAGCATTCTTCAACTGAGTTTCCCTGATGCATTTCTGTGGCTTCACTGAGGATTGATGTGCCCTTTTGGTTGAATTCTGTGTCCCGATGATATACCTTCATTATAGTATGGGTGGATGGGTGGGTCTATGTTGTTTTTATTTTTGTTTTCCAGTACACTTCACCTTTTTTCACCGAAACAAGCCCCAGCACAGGCCACATCATGTGCTTTCTGAGAGAATGAAATGAGAACAATACATCATCTCTGAGATTGGTGTTCTTGCCAAAAATACATAATCTGAGCAGAATAATACGAAAGTACCACACAAATTCAAATTAAGAGACACTACATAATAGGTATACTGAACTCTTCAAAAATGTCAATGTCTATTATTATCTAATGCAAAGAACCAGGATCATTGAAGAAATGGCTGATTTAAGTACTGAGAGGGGGAATACTCAAGATAAACCAAAGGCTTCCTTTGGTGCAAAAACAGTGAACTGTGTTTATTACTGGTCATGTTAACTGTGATCATTTCATTTAGTTAGTTTTTGCAAGATTTCTCCACTAAGACTCATTGCTGGTAAATAAATTTGTGGTTACGTATGTATCCTATTCTCATTAAACTTTTACTCCCAATTTAAATATGTATTAATTATTGCCTTAATTTATTATTACTATGTAGATTGAGAATTTTTGATTTTATAATTCCATCATTCCTTCTACATTCGTTGATGACTTGACATCTGACTGTTTTTAATAAGTTATTCTCATTTATTAATCTATTTACATATGTCAGTATAGACTCATGGCTTTTTGCTCTATTCATTGGGTTAGAATAACTGGCCTCATTATTCACATGCATGTGAAAATTGTCCTAGCTAATGAAAATCTGGATCCTGTGTCTTTTTGACATTCCCTGCACAATTTTTAGCACCTTTGTTTCTTTATTGTTCAGCAAGATGTTCCAGCTTCATTTTGTATTACTTTGCCTCATCTCTGTAATCATCTGTTTCTTCAATGAGCCTCCATTCCAGTTAGTGGAATATGTTACATAGAAAACAAGATCTAGGCACCAACTATACTCATTCCTACTAGGATTTCATTGATTCTAAGCCGTGTAAGCAGACATAAGATCCACCTACTTAAAATCTGTTATGATCTTAATGTTTGTGTCTGCCTCTTGAACACACAAATTCATTTGTTGAAACCTAATCTAATACATGTTATGATGTTAGAAAGCAGGGGTCATTGAAATCTGATTAAGTCATGAAGGCAGAACTCTTGTCAATGGCATTAGTGCCCTTACAAAAGAGGCCTAGAGAGCTGCCTCCCACCTTCCAACATGTGAGGACACAGAAAGAAGGAGCCTTCTATCAAGAAGGAAATACACCCTCACAAGACATCCAATTTGTTGGCACTTTAATTTTAGGTATCACAAGCTCCAGGACTTTGATAAATAGATGGCTGTTGTTTATAAAACCTCAAGTTTATGATATTTAATTGTATAGGCTTGAACTGAGTAACACAGAATCTCTTTCCTTTTCATAGTCAAATGCCAACTAGCCAACAAATACATGTGGAAGGAATTATAGAACTAGAAAATCACCATTTGTCAGCCTTCATAGTAATTATGTGATTAAGGCAAGAAACATCAGTGGAAGTTAAACTTAGGGGGCAAAGTTTGATGACAAAATGCGTATGGCCTATATACATATATATAATACATACAATAGATATATAACATATGAACATTATTTGCTAAATTATCTGCCTAGTTATACTGAAAACCATAAAATTATATTGATTCCTCCAATTCCATTTCAGTATCACAGGGTTTATTCTAGTTTTATATGTATGATCCATCCCCTTCTCTAACTGTGAGAATCCTGACTTCTTTATTTCCATTATACGTGCCTGTCTACTCAGTCCTAAAATATATAGAGTGTTTCATAAATTCTAACTTATAACATTGATAAAAAACAAACTTACTAACCGGAGTCTTGCATTTCTTCATAATTCCTTTGCATAGAGCAGAAAATTTTGTAACAAAAATACTGTGTTCAAATGCTAGAGTCCCTTTTTTTAAATTTCTTTCAGTGTAGTTGCATTATTCATGTGAAATACAGCTAGATTCATTTTCTGTTTTAACTTCATGTTTTCCTTTTTATCCTTATTTATTTTAACATTTGTCTGTGCTGGATTTTTTTAATGATCCTATACTCATCAAGCAATTATAATTTCAAATGCTATTTTTATTAAGTTGCTATCCTATAGAATCAAAGATATTATATTTTTATGTGTATGTGTGTTTGTGCTGTTGTTGTTTTCAGACAGGGTCTTTCTCTGTTGCTCAGGATGGAGTGCAGTGGCACAATCTCGAATCACTCTCCCAGGCTTAAGTCATCCTCTCACCTCAGCCTCTCGAGTAGCTGGGACTACAGGCCTACCACACCACACCCAGCAAATGCTTGTAATTTTTTTTTTTTTGTAGAGATGGAGTATTGCCATGTTGCCCAGGCTGGTCTTGAAATCCTGGGCTCAAAGCATCTGCCCACCTCTGCCTCCCAAAGTGCTGGGATTACAAGCATGAACTATCATACTCAGCCTAGTCAGAATTTTACAGTAAATATTAAGTTTACTATAGTGAGTAAATGGTGCCAAGTTAAAAATAAATGACAGTATTTATGGCAAACACCTTAAGAGCAAGTTCAAGATGAATATATATTGAGATGCGTCCTACCTATTTACTTGTTACAACGATTAAGCCTTTTCTCATTTCAAGGAGAATGGTATATACAAGGAATTTCAGCTCTTAATTTATATTTGCTCTAATTTCATACTTTTAAGAATTAGAAGTGTAACAAAGCTACTTTTATGTCTAGAAAATTCAGAGTAATGCCTTGCTTTTACTATAATTTCAAGTTCAGGAGAAAGATTTTTTAGATACTCAGTTGAAAAACTTACCTCTCCCTTCTTAAGCATTCTTAATTACCACTTACACTAACACAACTGTGTTCCAAAGAAGAAAAGGAATATTGTCTTGACCAAACTGATTAAAGCTTATATTCATTAATATATTTTATTTTCAAATTCAGAATCCTGGCCTCAGAATTACATGTGATTACTTTCCCTTCAATCCTATTATTTTGAAAGAAAAATAATCTGTCCTATCTTTCTACTGAGAAACTAATAAGCCTTGACCTAAATTGAAGCTCCTAGGACTGAAATTAGATATAGCAAAAAATGTAATAGAATCTTAGAGAAACCTTTAGTATCTTTCAGTCAAACTGTTTTCATTTTAGAGATAAGGAAAACAAGGCTTAGAGAATTTAAATGGTTTACTCAACACCATATACATAAGCATACATCTATTGTGTAAGCACTATTACGTCAACTCCCTATCCAGCACTCTGGCCACTGGTCTATCCATTCATTGACATATTTTTAAACATTTAAAGGAAGCACTGGAATAGCTTATAGAGTCCACGCTTCTCAAAGTCACCACAATGAAACATTGACACTCACTGAAACATTTTTATCTCTATTCATTTTAAAGACAGAAGAATTAGAACATTCCAGAAGCCAAGTACATGTTTTAATCCCTTTTCAATTCTCCTTGAGATACAACAAAATATACAGTACAAACTAAGCTCTAAATATCTAATTTTGAGAAAATGACAACAAATAAGTTGAGATTTTATTTATTTATTTAGATATGGAATCTTGCTCTGTTGTCAGACTCAAGTGCAGTGGTGTGATCTCAGCTGACTCTAACCTCCATCTCCTGGTTCAAGTAATTCTCTTCCTTCAGCCTCCTGAGTAGCTGTGCCTACAAGCACGTGCCATCATGCCCAGCTGATTTTTGTATTTTTAGTAGAGACGGGGTTTTACCATATTGGCCAGGATGGTTTCTATCTCTTAACCTCATGATCCGCCCACCTCAGCCTCCTAAAGTGCTGTGATTACAGGGTGAGCCACTATGCCCGGCCAAGTTATATTTGTTTAAATATAATTAACAGAGAAACACCTATTTCTACAAAAATGGAGTAAAGATTGGGGAATGATTTAGCTTTCCTTTAAAAAACTATCTAGACACTTAATTGATAATTTAATATTTTCTAATCTCCCCATGCCTCAATTTCACCAACTGTAAAATGAATAATTTTGCCCATCTGATAAAAGTATTGTGAGGATTAAACCATTTAATATATAAAAAGTACTAAGGATTCTGCCTCGCCTAGTGACTACGACATTGCATGCACTATTAATATCTGGTTGCTTTCATTATTTTGAAAATTGTTTTGTTCTGAGCTACAGACCTGAATTCAAGCCTCTACTCAATTAATGCAAACTATGCCAGCTTAAAAATAGTATTTTACCTCTCTGGAACTATTCATAATCTTTGAAACAGTATAAAGGATTCTATTCCACATGATTGCTTTACAGGTAATTTTTAAACCCAAAAAACTACATATGAAGTTTTCAGCCTAGTGCCTATTATATTCTAAGAGCTATTAAATTGTGCCTTTCTCTTTTATACCCATATCACTCATGTGATGTATACCCATGAAGATATATACCCACGCTATGTGGGTATATATACATACATATATAGATACTTATATAGAGAGTATAGCATTTTAATATTCAGTCCTAAATATGCAGTTGTGAGTGGGGAAAGCCTCCTGAGATCTTCTAAACAAGGCATACTGACACATTCATAAAACATCAAACCAGGAAGCAAATGAGGTCAGTACTACATTCATCTTTCTAAAAGAAGAAGAAAAAGTATAACGTTGGAAATTAAAGACCAACTTAACTTTGCTATGAGGAACAAAAGTAAACTACATAATTTATGATGAGTATAAAAAGACTCTGAGAAAGTACTAGGGCACTGTCAGTTAAAATGAAACACTGAAGACCTCGAAAGATTCAAAAAGATCTCTGAAGAAATTTCATTTATTATTTTGATGTTTTGGGGAATTTATGTTGCTCGATTCACTGTAAGAGTTTAAGAAACATGAGGAAGCAAGGAGGGAGTACATTAGTCTATCTTCATGCTGCGGATAGAGACATACCCAAGATGCGTAATTTATACGGGAAAAAGGGTTTAATGGGCTTACAGTTTCACATGGCTGGGGAGGCCTCACAATAATGGCAGAAAGCAAGGAAGATCAAGCTATGTTTTACTTGAATGGCAGCAGGGAAAGAGAGGGCTTGTACAGGGGAGCTAGTATATTTAAAATCATCAGATCTTGTGGGACATTTTCACTATCACAAGAACAACACAGGGAAGACCTGCCCCAGTTATTCAATTATCTCTTACCAGGTCCCTCCCACAAATGTAGAAACTATGGGAGCTACAAGATGAGATTTGGGTGAGGGCATAGAACCAAACGGTATCAGGGAGGGAATGAGAATAGTAGGTGGGAGGACATCAGTAAAGACAGAACACCAGGAGGCAGGACGGAGAAATGGAGGTAGGTCCTACTACATGAGCTTAGCAACCTTTTAACCATAAAGATTAATGATTGTTTAAGTCATGGTAGAAGCCAGAGGAATGAAACAAGGGTAGAAGGAGAAATGTACTAAATATTTCCTGTCAACTACTAAGCTAAGCATGAAGTAATTCAATGTAAGCTATTTAGGCTTTGTGCTACTAGGCTCAATAGAACATTACTGCCGCAACCAAGAACACTTATGAAAAAAAAGTCAAAAATATTTTAATGATGAAATTAGTTACACTGCAAAACTTTTCAGAAATATATATCCCCCAACTTTTATTCTCAATGTAGATTACAAACATAGCTGCTAAACAAAACATTCACCCGAAATCCAAAATCTCTTAAACTTGCTCACAAATAGTCTGCATAGGCTCCTTCTGTTTTGTTTTCCTTCTAGTTCAATCTTATTATACAGCTTCCCTGTGGGATTATTTGACTAAAGCCTAGATTCCCTCATCACTTCAACAAAAGGTATCCTGTCACATTTGCCTTCAAAAGTGAAAAATAAAAACTTGGCCTTATTTAATTATTAACTAAAAGGTGTATCTCAAAAGGAAAATCATTTGTTTAGTTCCCTGCTATATCTCCAGATTTAGCACAATGCCTACATTAAGTAAAAAGGTATTTGTTAAATGAAAAACTCTAAGTTCCCTTCCTTTGTGTAATTTTGTTTTCTAAACATAGAAAGAGATGGGGATAGGAGGACACATCTAAAAATGAAAATCTTTTCTCCTTGGATAGGCTTTATGACAGAAAGAGGTAAGGGAAGGTCCCCAAGAAAATTACAAACACCTAATTTATTAAAAAAATACTAAAATATTCTTTGATATTAAAATACTTATTATTTAGTAAACTAGTGTTTAGTCGTTCCTGCTTAACATTGTGGCTGATAGGAAATACTTAATAAACTGCTCCTTATTTCCTTGTTTCATTCCTCTGGCTTCTACTATGACTTAAACTAGTGTTTGCTAAATAGTGATTAGCATTGCCTATATTTCAGAATAATTTGGAAGGTTATAATAGCTCATAATAGGCTAGAATTCATATGTGACATTTTCCTGTAAATATGAAGAAATTATAAATGAGAGATCAATTTGCATTAATAAACTTGGTATCAAAGGACAGTGTGTGCCAACATCAAATGGGTTGCATATTTAGCCAAGGCTAAGGGTGCTCACAGGTAGAAATTATTACAGGCTAGTGGCATGAATTCTAAATGGGACACAGGTGATTAACTGAATGTTTCATGCTAAACTCTACCCTGATGACGTTAGTGAAAATAATTTATTTAATATTTTATTATGTGCCATTAGAAGGACTCTCTCCTATTACCACTGTCCTCTATATACTATCCAAACTTATAGTTGTTATTTAGTCATATGATTGATAGGAATAATAATACATTGAATGCTAGTTCCACTAATTTCTTCAGCATTTAACAATTATGAGTTGGTGTGTGACAACCCACAATATAAAATGTACTGTTCGAGTGCTTATTTCAAAGCAGTGAGGAGAAAAATTATATCTCCTATTTTCATGCAGTTCACATTCCAGTAGGTGAGATATTTAATTAAAAACTTAAGAAATATATAATATTATTTCTTATGCAGTGTGCCATAAAAAAATAAACTGGCTAACAAGAAATAGAGTAACCCAGAAGGAGTACTTTAGTAATACTAATGTGTCCTGGAACTCTTCTATGGAACTACGTTTCATTGGCCTCTGAAAAATAAGAATGAATGAGACTTATGAACTGCAGTGGGAAAATAAATCCAGGTAAAAGAATGACAATTGCAAAGCTCTCTACGTAGAGAAAAGGCTGAGTTGTTGATGGAAAGGAAAAGGAAGATTATGTGCTCAGGGAATAATGGTTTAATTGTGAATGTTAAGAGATGAGTCAAGAAAAGTAGAAAGAAACTAGGACACACTGTGGATTTGAAAGCCATGAAAAGCATAATAGATTTTATTGAAAGAGCAATGTAAAACCGTTCTTGAATTCTGTGCACAAATAAAACAGAGAAGTAACGGTATGATCAGTGCTTGTGAAGATCATCTGGGCTGCTGGTGAATGGGTTCTGTGAAGGATGAATCAGAAACAGGGAGGAGACAAGTGATCCTAGGAGAACTGAAGTGAGGTGAGAATGGGAAGGACTAGGATGGGGCACTGGAGACAGACAGTGGTGATAACTTAGAACTCTCAGGATCTCACTGAGGTCAGCCTCATTCAGTAAGCACAGTTGTTATACAATGGGATGGAGCAGAATGGATACTGAGGGCATAGCCAAATGTCCACTATAACATATATTTTAAAAATTTTAGATAAAGGAAAATTGTTTATTTTATTACAAAAGAAAAAAAAAAGATAATTACTTGGAGGGTAGACGGATTTTGCTTTAATATTAGTAAACTGCGCTTTATAGCAGAATTTGATCATTCAACCGCAAGACGGACTGCCTTAGAATGTAAGACACCTGTCAATGTTTTACCAAATACTGGTGTTCAATGGAACGGAGTTACAGAGAATAGGTTATATTTCTGAGGTACAAGAAACAAATGGTTTAAATTCCCTTTCCAAATCTAAGATTCTGTAAAAACAATGAGGGAATGTGTTATCTTTCTGGGTCCACAAGGGGGCGTAGTTTTAAGGGCAAGAACTTCCCAGCACCATACCCCGCTCTCATCTCTCTCCATCCAGGAGATTCAATGGTTTCTGTTTTAATTTTCCCGGCAAGGCAAAGGGTCAAAAGTCAGTCACTCCAGCAAAAGTTCTAAGGAATTCCTTTCATTGCCCTGGGGTCTTAGAGAAGGTGGGAGTTCTTCCCAGGTGAAAAGTCTCCTTATTCCACATCCCTTTGGACTCCATGTTTGGGTCCCCTTCCACAAACACTCCCTTCATGGAAGCCATCTTTCTCTCTCCTGGATTTTCCCTCTGGAGTTCCCTTCCACACTCTCTGGTGGAAGCCTGTCTTCCCCTGCTAAACCTCATCTCTCTCTCAATTCCCTTCCACTCACTGCGGAAGCTCTCATTCCTCTCCTGGATTCCATCTTTCTGGATTCTCTCACTCAGTGTGAGGAGAGTTTTCCTGCTCTGGTTTTCTCCCCCTGGGAACCCTTCCGTGTGAGAGCGGCTTTTCTTTCTCTCATTCAGTGTAGAAGCCAGATGTTTCTTTCTCTCTCCTCCTTTTTCTCTACCTAAATAAATCACTTTCTATAAACACTTTGGAGTCCGGCATTTACTGTGCACTGTGCCATGGTCTCCTCTCCCATTCTTGAGGAGTGACAGACCAAGAACCTGGAGAAATGTCCTCTCACGGGAACTGAGGAGTCCCCTGAGCCCCTGAACCTCAACATTACAACAAGGAGGCATGGTTTTCTATCACTTAACATAGTCATATTTCATGTCTGAGAGGCCAGGCAGACATGAAAAAATCTCTTTAAAAAGAGATTTTTAAACATTTAATAAACAGTTATTTAAACATTTTGTCACATAGCAGGTATAGTATTTTTCAATAATTTATCAAATATGGAGTATATATGTCACTTGTTTTTCTCTCTTAAATCTGTCATACATCTGGTATTGCTGAAATTTCGGCTCTTGGGTCTTAAGGAGTTATTTTATTGCCACAGATTCTGCATGGGAAGTACATTTCTAAGCTTCCTTATGTGTCTCATCTGAATATACAAAATCTTTTTGCCAATTAGTCAAGATGAATGACCTAGGTTAAAGGACAGTGAATCCATACCCTTCCTTACATTCTGCCCTGCTCAGTGACCTTGAACTACGTATTTCCTGTCTCTGTCTCTCAAGTTCATGTCAGTGATTACAAGACAGTGAAAAAGAATTCACAGAAATCCAGTACTACAAAACCAAATCGTGGCTTGTTTCAAAACAAGTGAGCCATTAATGAGATCTTAAAATAAAATGACACCTAATTATATTAACTAGAGAAAAAGCCTTTTACTCATTTCTATTCCACTCTGCCAATGTCCTGAAGTACTTGAAGCAGAGATTTGGAGCTAAGCCTCAACAAAACTTACAATTAACATGTACACAATTATATTTAATTCAGTTTTTAAAATATTTAGATATGTCTGCAAGGTGGTAAAGAACTATGATACAATTTCACCAATGAGGATACAACAGATCAGAAAAGGTAATTAATTTTTCATACACCAAAGAGGAGTTTCAGCTCCCCCATGATGGAAATTATATGCTCCCATAAGAAGGCTGTTGCAGGGTTTGTACAGCCTGAGCCTTATACAATTTGGGATATGTGTGTGGGAAAGTACTGTATAGGAAAAATAACACAAATTATAAATATATTATGTATGAAATATATTTGTCAATGAGTAAAGAAATCCAAATAAATTAAAAACTTTGAAGACAGAAAAATATAAATTACAAAACCCAAAAGAGTAATATGACATTTTTGTTTACTACTTCCTGACATACTTCTCTAATACTTTTTGTCTTATATTGTTCTGCTTTTGATTGGATCATTTGTCCATATGACAAAGCTTTTATAATTTTACAGAGTTAATTAAAAGATAATTTAATCTTTTCTTTCACTTTTTTGACCTACCTGATTTATTGATATTTAGAAGTTTACATGAGAAGACAGGAGAAAAATACTTTGCCTCTTTAACATCTCAAAAATTTGGTAACAGGTAGTGTATTGGTTCATTTTTATACTGCTATGAAGAAATACCCGACACTGGGTAATTCATAAAGAAAAGAGGTTTAATGGACTCACAGTTTGGCATTGCTGGGGTGGCTTCAGGAAATGCAGAATCATTGGCAGAAGGCAAAGGAGGGAAGCAGACACCTTTTTCACAGGGCAGCAGGATGGAGGGAGTGCCATCTTAGAAAATGCCAGGAATTTATAAAGCCATCAGATATAGTAAGACTCACTCACTATCATGAGAACAGCATGAGGGAAACTGCTCCCATGATTCAATTATTAACACCTCAAACTGGTCCCATCCTTGACACATGGGGATTATCGAAATTATGGAAATTTGAATTTAAGATGAGATTTTAGGTGAGGATATGGCCAAACTATATTAGCTGGGCATTCTGGAGCTTTACACATGAATGGACATGGTACACAGTTTAAATTATTAATATTTATATACACATAATTTACATACTTTATTACAACTTAGCCTCACCGGCTGGAAGGAATTGCTATTTTCTCCATTTGACAGATCAGAAGCTCAGAAAAGTCAGACAATTTGAGAAAATTCACCAAATTACCATGAGGTGGGTTCGCGTCTGCACTGCCTGACTACAAATCTCATGCACATGCACTCTACTGTTCTGTTACATCTTGACATGAGATACTAAAATGAAAGGGAGGCACATTCTACATGGAAGAAATGGAATGAAACACTAAATTGCCAAATATCAAATATTCTTTAGATCTTACAGCCTACACATTTGGGCAGCAAAGAACTTAGACTTCCATTCCCTTCCTGGCATTACCGGGCCAGGCACGTCCTTTCATAATCAAGACCTGATAATTCCCAAACAATTTTGGCTCCAGTTGTCCGCTTTTCATATTCTGTCAATTGGATTTCTTTTTGTGCAGTGACTTTTTATCTTAAATGGAAAGAACAAGCACATATTCTCTATACTCTCAAACGACCCAGATTCACATTCCTATGGAATTTAGTTTTCCTACGCAATAAATTTGATAAAAATATAGCCCATTTAGAATACCTCTTCCATGTTTACTAATTGCTTATGACCTGGGTTGTAATAAATAACAACTACATTGCTTGAAAACAAATATAAGATTTTCTTTTGCTCTGTAAGATTGAAGTCTCTAGGCACATGAGCCAAAAGTCTAACAAACCCACAGAGGGGGTGAATAATTTTTAAAAGAAGTAAGCTTTATTTTATTGAGAGTTTTTAGCATAAAGCGCTGTTGAATTTTGTCGAAGGCCTTCTCTGCATCTATTGAGATAATCATGTGGTTTTTGTCTTTGATTCTGTTTATGTGATGGATTATATTTTTAGATTTGCACACGTTAAACCAGCCTTGTATCCTTCCCATGTTGAAGCTGACCTGATCATGATGGATAAGGTTTTTGATGTACTGTTGGATTTGGTTTGCCAGTATTTTATTGAGGGTTTTCATATCAATGTTCATCAGGGATATTGGCCTAAAATTTTCTTTTTTAGTTGAGTTTCTGCCAGGTATCTGGATGATGCTCATCTCATAAAATGAGTTAGGGAGGATTCACTCTTTTTGTATTGTCTGGAATAGTTTCAGAAGGAACAGTACCGGTTCCTCTTTGTGCATCTGGTAGAATTCAGCTGTGAACCCGTCTGGTCCTGGACTTTTTTTTGGTTGGTAGGCTATTAATTGCTGCCTCAACTTCAGACTTTGTCATTAGTCTGTTGAGGGATTCAAATTCTTTCTGGTTTAGTCTTGGGAGGGTATAAGTGTCCAGGAATTTATGAATTTCTTCTAAATTTACTTGTTTATGTTCATAGAGGTGTTTGTAGCAATCTCTGATGGCAGTTTGTATTTCTGCAGAATCAGTGGTGATATACCCTTTATAATTTTTTATTGCATCTATTCAATTCTTCTCTCATTTCTTTTTTATTAATCTGGCTAGCGGTCTATTTTGCTGATCTTTTCAAAAAACTAGCTCCTTGAAAACCCCACCAAAAAGTGGGTGAATGATATGAACAGACACTTTTCAAAAAAAGACATTTATGAGGCCAGTAAACATATGAAAAAATGTTCATCATCACTGGTCATTAGAGAAATGCAAATCAAAACCATATTGAAATATCATCTCATGCCATTAGAATGACAATCATTGAAAAATCTAGAGACAACGGATGCTGGAGAAGATGTGGAGAAATACAAATACTTTTATACTGTTGGTGGGAGCATAAATTAGTTCAACCACTGTGGAAGACAGTGTGATGATTCCTCAAAGATCTAGAAATAGAAACACCATTTGACCCAGCAACCCCATTACTGGGTATATACTCAAAGGATTATAAATGGTTCTATTATAAAGACACATGCACACATATGTTCACTGTGCCACTGTTTACAATAGCAAAGACTTGGAACCAAACCAAATACCCATCAATGATAGACTGGATAAAGAAAATGTGGCACATATACACCATTGAATACTATGCATCCATTAAAAAATGATGAGTTCACCTCCTTTGCAGAACATGGATGAAGCTGGAAACCATCATTCTCAGCAAACTGACACCAGAACAGACAACCAAACACTGCATGTTCTCACTCATAGGTGGGTGCTGAACGATGAGAAAACATGGACACAGGTAGGGGAACATCACATACTGGGGCCTCTTGGGGGGTGGGGGAAATAGGGGAGGGATAGCAGGGGGCAGGGTGTTTGGAGAGGGGATAACATTAGGAGAAATACCTAATGTAGGTGATGGGGGGTATGGATGCAGGAAACCACCATGGCACGTGTATACCTATGCAACAATCCTGTACGAACTGCACATGTACCCCAGACATTAAAGTACAGTTAAAAAAAAAAGTAAACTCTAAAATTGTTTATATAATTCTCAGGGGAATGTCTGTATTAAATAATTATGAATATATAATTTCTCAGATTATCTACATTTACATAAACATTTTTTCTTAAAACACTTTCAGTATTTGTGAAAAACAGCTAACTTTGAAGTCTCTTTTTCAAAATGCTTTCATATTTTCTCATTTTCTTTTATTTTAACTCTTCTTGTATTATGATATGCCCCTTCATTCACACTTACTGTTTTCTATATCAGTACAACTTAAAGTTGAAATTGCCTTAGGGTATATCTTCTCTGAATATATGAGACTCTAAAGTTCTATGTAAATCATTTTTCTGCAAGTACTGAATTGCCCTAAACAATCAGAACGTTTTAGTTAATAAAATATCAAGATTTTTGTCTGACTTTAACAAATAAGAGAAAAATGACTCAAACAAAAATTACGGCTGTTTAAATCAATATATTGTACCATGAGTAAAAGGCCAAAAAATGAAAGTTAGGCCCCCCCAAATGATTTGGGAAACAAAAAGCCATGTGATAGAAAAAATTACTAAATATTTTATTACATGGGCAATGGAAAGTTTTGAAACTTCATTCAAGAACTGATTCACACTGTCAAATATTATTTAGGAATACAATTGTAAGAAGACTATATTGCAGAATGAGAACTAAAAAAGATGGAATTGGGAAAATCAGTTAGGAGCTCAGGTATAATATCATGAAGACAAAAGACCTCAATCAGATATACTGAATACTTTCATTCACATTTTTTCAATATAGAAACTTTCTGCTTTATTCAAAATAACTCTGGTCAAAAACATAAAATTAAGTTGTTTCCATTTCTTTATTATCTTTCATTTTTCCAGAGAAACAAAGCAACATGGATTTGATATATAGTTATAAAAAGAAACCAGAGAACATTTATCCAAATCGATAGTCTTTCAAAAAAATTCTTTAGTATAAAATATATTCACAAAAACCTGTATCTATCAATTATGCAGCTCTATGAGTTTTTCAATATAGCTACCAAGAGAATCGGTGCTCTGATCAAGAAACGGAACACTAACAACACCACAGCCATCCAAACATTTCAAATACTAATTTGATCCAAGTTTGAGCCAACCTTCAAGATACTAATAAACACTGTTAAAGTATTTATGTGTACAAATATATATTATATATATTTTTAAAAGTACAAAGTGAACATTATTTTGCTGAAGAGAAATTTAAAAGTTGTTACTCCCTTAGTTTTGGTCATTCTCAATATTTTAAAGTTTATGTATTTATTTAGATATGATTTCAAATTTTGAGAGAAGAATGCTGCAAATAATTCCTACATGCGCCTTATATATCTTCACTGACTAATATATTTTGTCATATTTGTTTTCCACAACCATCCATCTATCTACATTGGCATACTACTTAGCCATATGAAGGAAAGTTGGAGAAATTATGCCCATTTTCCTCTAAGTAAAACTATGTATAGTTTTATTAGATATATATATATATATTCATATATATATATATCTTAAGACTTTTCTTTTACATAATAGTAAAATTGTTAAAATCATGTAATTTAAAATGAATACACTTATTAATTCATAATCCATATTCAACTATCATCAAATTTTTAAAATTTTTATTTATAATTTTCATTCTGGTTTAGGGCCAAAGCAATATCAGGCATTGCCTGTTTCTTCAGTCTATTTTTAAAATTTTTATTTATAATTTTCATTCTGGTTTAGGGCCAAAGCAATATCAGGCATTGCCTGTTTCTTCAGTCTATTTTAATCTAGAAATCTTCATTCTTTCCTTTTTCTAGTATCCATAAAGAATGAAAATTACTAATTTTTTTATTGATGTTCCCTCATAAAATTCATGATATGCACTTTTTGCAGAGACCACATTTGTGATGTGTCTTCGATGGGTAGTAACACTTTTGTTGATTGACTAATTAATGGTGATGTTGTATACTGGACGCTTTGGTTTATGTCTTTTCCGACAGATTGCTTTAGTGTAGAGTTATCATTTTTCCCTTTGTTGTTAGTATCTTATGGAGATACTATGCATATAGATGTATTGATATGTATTTTCATCTATCATGTCTTTACATTTCATAATTTAACTTTTCAGTAAAAATTATATTTTGAAAGCTTCATAGTAATTCAGAGGTCATTATTACTTTTGCAGATGCACATTTCTCTAATAGAGTCAACTAATTTTTTTCAAATGGGCAAATGAATTTCTGTTAATAGTTTGCTATCACAAATAATTCTGCTGATAATAATCTTAAATATTTTCTTGCAGACATAGGCAAATTTACTTCTATAAAATTTCAGCTACTTTGCAGCCTCACAAACACAGTATTAGAGTACCTGATTTCCCAAAGCATTACTAATAAAATCAAGATTTTTAATTTTTGCCAATTTGTTATAAGGTGCTATTATTCTTCATTTCTCAGTGTTTATCTTCATTTCTCAGTGTATGTTCTTCTTTCTTTACATATGCTGTTTATGTTTGATGAGCTTCGTGAAAAAACAAATTTATGTATTTCACTAAAATCTGGCTAATGTACTTACACTTTTTTGTGTTTAAAAATTTTAATCCTATTGTGTCTCTTCTCTTCTGGATTGCCAGTTACATACATATAAAGCTCTTGATATTTTCCAACAGATTCTGCATTTCATTTTTTTCTTTTTCTCTCTGACTCAAATTGAATAACTTCTATTGATCTGCCTTCAAGATCAATGATTGGTTTCTCTTCCATATTTTCTATAAATCTTTTCAGATATTTAAATTTCATTATATTTTTACTTGCACAATTATTTAAAAAATAATTTTAATTTTTCTGTTTGCAGTTTCCTATTTTTTTTCACACATTGAGAACACATTTTCTTTTACAGTATTGAGCATGATTATTGTGGCTGCTTTAAAATACTTGCTGCTAATTTCAATATCTGGTTCACCTTAAAGTATATGCTTAATACGTTGACAAATTTGGATTGTATCTTGTACACTGTAGATTCTATTATAAGTCTACCAAAGTTTTATTTTTCTCTAATTTGTTTCAGTAGGTAATTAAGTTGCTTAAACTCAAATCTAACCTCTCATTTGGATGTCTGTTCAGATCTTAGTTTATCTTTCATTTTTAGCTGGGCTGCTTTCGTCTATCTCATGCATGCATAATTTGTGACAATTGTAAAATGTGTAAAACATGTTGAAACCTCAGAATAACAGTGAGAAGAAAAATTTCCCTTTAAAACTTTCCTTTGCTTTTTAGCCATCATGGATACTCCAAGTTTTGATGTTGGAGTCTTAAGGCCTAAATACCATGGTTTTTCCACTGGGAACTTAGAACTCTAAAAAAAGTTACATATATGGTTTGCCCTTAAAATAAAAGCCAACAAAGGGGAGCAGGGAGCAATCTTTGTTACATTCCTCTTCTAGGTAAATTCCCCTTTGAATACGCCTGACTGTATTCACTCTTTATGTTCTCAATTTGTTTTGCATTATTTCATTGAAAGTGTGGGATTTTCATGATTTTATTTATTCTTCATGTTGATTTATACTGATTTTAGTAGATGTGTGGAGATATTAGGATGTGCGTGATTACTCAGGCTCTGGGAAGTCCTCTAATGGATGCTTGTTTTCCCATCAATAACATAAAATTGCAGTCAAATATGTCTGTTTACTGCTTGACTACCAGAATCATGCATACATTATGTATTATCTACGTTGCATGAATAATCAGGAAAAAACTCACTTCCTTGGTAAGTATCTATAATATAATGTAAATAATGTGGCTTTTGTTGTCTAATGTAACTGGATTAGAAACCTGACTCTGCGACTCACTGGCTATACTTTCCTAGGCATGTAAACTTTCTAAGCCTTATTCCTCATAATTATGAAATAGGAAAAATTATACTTTCCTTATAAATAAGAAAATACATGTAAATTGTAAGGTTTTCTCTCTTTGATTTTATATAAAATTGAGGTTCTGTGAGGGTGAGGTTAATGGCTCAAGTCCACTTGTTAGACCAAAACCAGGTTTAGCAGCCTAATCTTATTTATTATATGCTCCTTTTCAGTATCTCATGCTCTTTTGTAAATTTATGTGTGTGTGTGTGTGTGTGTGTGTGTGTGTGTGTGTCTGTGTATACTTTGAACTCTAGAAAGAGCCAGAACTTTTATTAGCAGTCTTTTTCATATTGCTGTTATCTGCAAATTGAAAGACTATGAATCTAATGATGGCATTAGTAATGTCAGGTCAAATCCTGTCTCAGTGTTGACAAATCAGTTACCAAAATCCATATATATTCTCTTAAATATTGTTGGTGCATAATGTTAGTTGATTGTCTTGAATATTTTTGTAAATCCTTAACAGTATTTGCCAACTATTTTTTCATTGTCCTGTCTCTAATTGGGTATTTTAATTGCAATGTGATCAATATCATGTGATTCTGTAACTACAGTATAACCTCTACTACACTCTATTTATAAGTGAGGCCCAATACATTGTCAATCCTGTGAGTGATGGAGTTATTCAATAAGGGGAGTACCCCAGGACTTTGTCCTTACTGAAACCTTTTCCTCTCTCCTCTGCCAGACAATGCATGTAACAGTGACATTACAATGAACTCAAATTTGACCATCTTAAAGCCAGAATACAAAAATCTGTTCTTTCTTTGGCAGAGGAATATCTATTGAGAACTGACACAAGAATGATTGAGGTGTATCTCCTTTCATGCTTTCTAAATGGTAGACAAGTAAAGCTTTCAAAAGATTCAAATGTATCCCAATGGGTGGCCTTCTTCTAGGTAAAGTTATATTTTCTTTACTTCTCTAAAAGTTTCTCATTTGACCCCACTATCTAAAGACAGTTTACATTGAGGTCAGTCTGATGCTGCAAGAAAAGGCACACAGCTGTCTGGGCTTCTCATTTCAGGCTGCCTCTTTGATTCAAACTCCAAGTGCTAGAGTCAGAGCCTCATGTATAACTCTTCGTTTTGTTTTGTTTTCTTCTTTTGTTATTTAACTGTAGTCTTCTTTAAAAGGTACAAGGACCTTGTTCTTTTTCTTATATTAAGGAATAAAATCTCAAATATAGACATTATTTCTCTTTCACAAAAAGAAAGCCTTCAGGTTTAAAATATCAATGTAAAAATAATTGTTTTCTATTTGTTATTGAATTTACATTTTCAACAGAAGAATATCTTACTCTTAGTGTTAGGCATTTTTCATTGTAATAAAGGAATACCAGAGACTGGGTAATTTATTTGGGCTCACAGATTTGTAGGCTGTACAGGAAGTGTGGTCCTGGCAATTGCTTCTGATGAGCGCCCTCCATAGCTTAATATGACAGAAAGCAAAGGGGAGCCAGTATGCCACCCGGCAAGAGATGGAGCCAGAGAAATGTCGGACACTTTTAAATAACCACTCTCACATTAACGTATACAGTGAGAACTCATGTGTTGCCATGAAGACAGCACAGTGCCATTCATGAGGGATCCTTCTCCATGATCCATAACCTGCCACTAGGTTCCACTTCCAACACTGGTGGTCATATTTCAACATAAGATTTGGAGGGGAAAAACATCCAAACCATATCACTCCTAAACATAACTTCACTGCTTTTAAGTTGTGTTATGACATGACTTTCAATATACCGAAGACAAAGTCAATTAACCTGAATGATGATATCAGTGGAAATGACATGTGATAGTTACAGGTTGTTAGACAGGCATAAACCGGACAGAGAGGGCTCTCCCTCAACCCAGCAGGAATGTCAGGTGACTGTTTAGCAATTACCATATTGCCTCTCTAAAAGTGAGACACTGGCAGCTGACACCAGGGAGAGGCCATTTCCTGATGGTGTATACCTGCTGCACTAAGGTGTTAATTGCATTCAGACAGCAAGGAAAAGCAGCTTCCTGGGCCTACACATTAGGAGACAAAATGGCAGAGTATGACCTTCTGGAGGCACACCACAGAAAAGTAAGAAAGTCTCAGATGGGCACGTCTACATCTTCCTAAACACACTGTGTGTGCTCACTTGCCAAGGGTAAGGAGGGCACTGCACATGTGGGAATCCTACCCTGAGGGAAAAATCATGGGAAAGGGGCCAGCCTATAAAGTCCTAGGATCATGGTTAAACATTGCACTTGTCCTTTCAGTCATGTGCTTAGATCTCTTTCAAGTATACTTTTCTTTCTCTCCTGTTCTAAAGCCTTTTTATATAAACTTCTACTCCTACTCTGAATCTTGCCTGGGCCTCTTTTTCTGCCTTATGGCCCTCAGTTAAATATTATCTTCTGAGGAATCAATAATTAAGGTTGCTGCTGACCCGAATGGATTTGCTGCCAGTAAGTTGGATACCTTCCATTGGTATCATGATGAGTTATCCTATATTAAAGAATTTTCAACATCCAAAATAGTAGTATTTGTATATACTGACAAAAAACTATCTGAAAAATAAATTAAGAAGTCACTCCTGTTTCCAATAATTACAAACAAAAAATAATACTGGGAAGTAAATTTAACCAAAAAGGTTAAAGATCTCTACACTGGAAATTATAACACATTGATTAAAGAAATCAAAGAAGATACAAATAAATGGAAAGATATGCATGTTCATGGATTGGAAGAATTAATATGGATAAATGTCCCTACTACCAGAAACAGTCTATAAATTTAATGAAATGCCAATCAAAAATACATTTTTCACAGAAAGAGAAAAAATAATCCTAAAATCTGTCAAATCAAAATTTATTAAATAATTAAATGTATTACTTGAAACTGCAAGACTATCAGAAGAAAGCATAGGGAAAAAATATCATGACATTGGTCTAGGAAAGGATTTTTTGGAGATGGCCTTCAAAGAACAGACAATGACAAAATAGACAAATTGGATGCTATCAAACTAAAAACCTTCTGCACAGCAAAGGAAATAAAGTGAAAAAAAAAGGATACAATATTTGCATACCATCTATTTGATAAATGGCTAATATTCAAAATATATAAAGAACTCAATAGGAAAAAAACAAATAACCTAATTAAACAATGGGCAAAAGATCTGAACAGACATTTCTCAAAACAAGCTTTGCAAATGGTCAACAGGTATATGAAAAGATACTAAACATCATTACTCATTGGAGAAAAGCAAATTAAAATCACAATGAGAGATCACCTCATACCTATTAGAATGGCAATTATTAAAAAGATGAAATATGGGTTTTGATGAGGATATGAAGAAAAGAAAACACCTATCCATTGTTGGTGGGAATGTAAATTAGTACAGCTATAATTAAAAAAAAACAGTATGGCTATTCCTCAAAAAATTAAAAATGGAACTACCATATAATCCAGCAATTCTACTTTTTAGTATATATACACAGGCAATAAAAACAGTATGTCAAAGAGATATGTGCACTCCTATGTTCACTGTAGCATTATTTACAATAGCCAAGATATGGAATCAACCAAAGTTTCCAATGACAGAAAAATGGATAAAGAAAATGGGGTATACATACACAAGAGAATACCATTCAGTCTTACAAAATCATCAAATCTTATTTTTTGCAACAACCTGGATGAATCCAGAAGACAATGTATTAAGTGAAATAAGCCAGGCACAGAAAGATAAATACTGCATGATGTCACTTATACTTGGGATTTTACAAAGTCAGCTTATGAAAACAGAAAGTACAACGATGGCAACCAGAGGCTGGGGCCATGGGCAAGGATGTCAGGAAATGGGGCATGTTATTTAAAGGGTACAGAGTTTCAATTAAACTTAAGGAATAAGTTCTGGGAATCTATTGTACAGCTTGGTGGCTATAGTTAATATTATATTGTGTACTTGCAAACTGCTACGAGGTTAGATTATAAATGTTCACACCACAAATAAGTAACTACGTGATGTGCTGGAAATGTTAATTACATTGATTTAGTCATTTCACAATGTATACATGTATCAAATATCCTGTTATACACCAGCAATATATACAGTATCATTTGTCAATTAAAATAATACAAACAAAATGAAAATAATTGATCAATAACCATAAGGATTTCTTGTTCATTAAAAAATAAAAAAACAAATACCTAATTTTTTTTAAAAGGGGTAAAATAACTGAATGGGTATAAGTATAAAAACCCCAGCCATCATTAAATGACATTATATTTACAATATCTTTAAAAATCTTCTTAAAATTATTATAGAATCAGGGATTACATCAGGAAAGGTATAATTAAAAACAGCAATTCAGAGAGGAAAGCAGACCAGCAGAGCTACTTTTGTCTCAGCATAGTTGTCAAACTTCGTAAATCTGAGCTTTAGATTTAATCACCTTGAAAGATATGGATAAAGTAGAAGTTGGGGGCCTGTTCAAAATGAGGAACAGATAAGAAAAGCTTTCCCTGTAAACTAGAGCACCAAAACATGCACACCCTAATGTAAAACTAAAACTGAGAAGACAGCTAAGACATTTTCTTTTACATCAAATGCTAAATGGGTCTTATATTAATATTTTTCTTTGCTTTTTGTTTGCTCTTGCTCATACGAAATCTCATTCTAGCATGAATTTGATTTGTTTATTGTTATTTTTATTTAACATGCTTGTAACTCTTGAATCTGTATATTGATATCTTTCATCACTTGAAAATCCTCAGTCATGATCTCTTTGAATATTACAAGGGATAGCGTGTAGTTACGACTTATTAGGAACAGAGAATTTGTCCATTCTATAGGTGAGCAAAAACTATAAAAATACTTCATAAAAATTCTTAGCAAGCTATTAATATATTTAATCTGATTAACGACATCTACTGCAAAAGTCCCCTAAATATAACATTCATTAAACATATAGTAAAAGCTCTCCATGCATGACTAGAAACTTGACAAGTATGTCCACAATCCATATTTTAAAATATTTTTCTGGAATTCTTTATTTGTGCAATAAGGCAAATAGAAAAGATATAAAGACCAGAAATGGAGTGCTGTTATTATTTGCAAGTAATATAATTGTATATATTTAATATAATAAAGAATCAGTATTAAGTTATCAGAGGCACTAGGAGAGTTTAGCAGACTGCCAGATTTCAAAAGCCATGATTCATAAATTGTATCTCTATAGACTGACACTAAAATATTAAAATTTAAAAAATATTAATAACATATATTTTACAAAGAATGCAAGATCAAATACACCAAAGACAATTATATTTTAGTCATAGATTGTAAAACTTAATACAATCAATTATTGATATAGTTTGGCTGTGTACCTACCCAAATCTCATCTTGAATTCTAACTACCCCAATTCCCATGTGTCATGGGACGAACCCAGTTGAAAGTGATTGAATTTTGGGGGCAGGTCTTTTCTGTGCTAGTAATGTGATGGTGAATGAGTATCACAAGATATAATGGTTTTAAAAAGCAGAGTTTCCCTGCACAAGCTCTCTTCTCTCTTGTCTGCCACCATGTGAGACACGTCTTTCACCTTCTGTCATGATTGTGAGGGCTCCTCAGCCACATATAAGTCCAATAAACTTCTTTCTTAAGTAAATTGCCTTGTCCGGGGTATGTCTTTATCAGCAGTGTGAAAATGGACCAATAAAATTATGTTACAAAATTTGTTTTGAAATGCTATGCTTCCAATGCAATTGATGTATCAGAGAATAAGGCATATTTTCTGTTTGCTTTTGTGTAATTTCAAAAGAGAGAAACAATAGGTGACTGCAAAAATGCACCCAGCTGAACAGAACTATATAAGAATACAGAAAAACTCATATACACATATCGAACATCTACTGGCTATCTCAATTTGCCATATTTGTTATAAGCTACACTAATCAACACCTGGTGTTACAACTTTCTGATTTCAAATAATCCTCCTTCCATCACTACACAATACTTCACAAGTTGTAATCAAAAACAACAGGTGTCTTTCAAGATAAAATGCCATATTTATTGTAGTCAATATGTTTTTAAACACATAAAATGTAAAAATGTGCCACTAATTTTGTTAGATTTCTATATCTTTACATATTAATATTTTTTAGTTTTTTTTTCCCTAAAACACCATATTCCGCCTGCCCCTTTGGTTTTTATTAAGTGATTTTGCAAACAACAGAGATTTTCAGAAACAAATACCCTGTGTTATAGATTAACTGATTACATTGGAAAGATTTTTAAATTGCATTAAACTTTCCTGTACATTCAATACAACTCTAAGCAAAATTTCAGCAGGATTTTCACATATGTGTGTATGTGCATATGTGCGTGCACGTGTGTGTGTGTGTGTGTGTGTGTGTGTGTGTGTAAGGCTCAGGACCCTGTTGAAAAACAACAAGTAGGAAGGCTCCTATACCTGATACCAAGATTTATTACTAGAGTGATTAAAAGAAAGAACTGATTTTCCAAATATGGACAAAAATGCCAATATGTCACAATACAGGACCAAAAACTTTGGACACACATATACAGATGTTTGACATGTGACGTACATCTTCAAATCGATGACAAGCAAACAAGATTTTCTTTAAGTGAAGCTGAGAAATTAGGTATTAATTTGAGATAAAAATGAAGTTTAACTCAGATTTTATACAAAATCAATTCCTAAGAGATTATAGTCTGAAATTTTGAGGGCAAACTTTTGAGGACCTAAGGATATTAGTAAAATAGCTTTGTATTCTCAGTTAGGGAATATATTCCTAAATAAAATACATAAAATGCTAACCAGATTTTTTTTTTTTTTTTTGAGATGCAGTCTTACTCTGTCACCCAGGCAGGAGTGCAGTGGCACCATGTCTGCTTACTGTGACCTCCATCTCCTGGGTTCAAGCAATTCTTCTACCTCAGCCAGTTAAAATAGTTAAAATGATGAGGTTGGATAGACAGATCAATGCAACAGAATGGAAAGTCCAGAGATAAGTTAAAATGTATTTAGAGAATTATTGTATGAAAAAGATAACATAGTAGGTAATATGGGAAAATTCATATTACTAATCGAATGTTTGTATAACTAGAAAGCTGTCAAATATAAGTAAGCATAGATCAAAAATACATAAAAATAAATTTATAATAGAATATATACTTAATAGTACTGGTAAAATAATAATATACTTTAAAGATCTCCAGCTAAAGATGTTCTATTTAATGTGACATGAAATGCAGAAATAGAGTTTGGGTGTTGATTTGAGATCTTCCTAGCTTTCTGATGTGGGCATTTAGTGCTATAAATTTCCCTCTTAATACTGCTTTAGGTGTGTCTCAGAGATTCTGATATGTGATCTCTTTGTTCTGATTGGTGTCAAAGAACTTCCTGATTTTATTATTTATCCAGGGGTCATTCAAACAGCCTGGTCAACTTCTATGTAATTGTGTGGTTTTGGCTGAGTTTCTTAATCCTGATTTCTAATCTGATGGCACTGTGGTCTGAGAAACTGTTGTTATGATATCAGGTCTTTTTTGTTTGTTTTTTGCATTTGCTGAGGAGGGTTTTACTTCCAATTATATGTTCTATTTCAGAATAAGTGTCATGTGGCACTGAGAAAAATGTATATTCTGTTGATTTGAGGTGGAGAATTCTGTAGATGTTTATTAGGTCCACTTGGTCCAGAGCTGAGTTCAAGTCATAAATATCCTTGTTAATTTCTTATCTAACAGTGGGGTGTTAAAGTCTCCCGCTATTACTGTGTGGGAGTCTAAGTCTCTTTGTTGATCTCTAAGAATTTGTTTTATGGATCTTGGTACCCTTGTTTTGGGTGCATACATATTTAGGATAGTTAGCTCTTCTTGTTGAATTGATCTCTTTTTCATTATGCAATCCCCTTGTTTGTCTATTGTCATTTTTTCTTAATTTAATATCTGTTTTGTCAGAGATGAGGATTGCAACCCTTGCTTTTTATTTTATCTTTTAAATTACCATTTGCTTGGTAAATCTTCCTCCATCCCTTTATTTTGAGCCTATATGTGTCTTTGCAAGTGATCTGGGACTCCTGAATACAGCACACAAATAGATCTTGACTCTTTACCCAGTTTGCCAGTCTATGTCTTTTAATTGGGGTATTTAGCCCATTTGTATTTAAAGCTAGTATTGTTATGTGTGAATTTGATCCAGTCATCTCATTCTATTCTATTCTATCTATTTTGCACACTAGCTGATAAAGTTTCTTCAGAGTGTTATGGTCTGTATATTTTGGTGTGTTTTTACAGCAGCTGGTACTGGTTTTTCCTTTCCATAGTTATTATTTCCTTCAGGAGCTCTTGCAAGACAGGCCTGGTGATGATGAAATCCCTCAGCATATGCTTGTATGGAAAGGATTTTATTTCTCCTTTGCTTATGAAGCTTTGTTTGTCTGGATATGAAATTCTGGGTTGAATATTCTTTTCTTTAAGAATGCTGAATATTGGCCCCCAGTCTCTACTGACTTGTAGGGTTTCTTTTGACAGGTTCGCTATTAGTCTGATGAGCTTCCCTTGTAGAAGACCTCACAATGGTCACAGCCTTTGTATGGAGTTGACACCCTAATATCACAATTAAAAGAGCTAGAGAAGCAAGAGCAAACTAATCCAAAAGCTAGCAGAAGACAAGAAATAACTATGATCAGAGCAGAATTGAAGGAGATACAGACACGAAAATCCCTCTCAAAAAGTTAATGAATCCAGGAGTATTTTTTTTAAATTAACAAATTAGATAGACCAATAGACCACTAAAGAAGAAAAGAAAGAAGATTTAAAAAAGCAAAATCAGAGATGATAAAGGAGATCTTCCACTGACACAAGAGAAATACAAACTACCATCAGAGAATACTATCAACACCTCTACTCAAATAAACTAGAATATCTAGAAGAAATGGACAAATAAGACCCTTCCAAGACTAAACATGGAAGAAGTCAAACCCTGAATAAACTAATAACAAGTTCTGAAATTGAGGCAGTAACTAACAACCTACCAACCAAAAACAGCACAGGACCAGATGGATTCAGAGCTAAATTCTGTCAGAATTACAAAGAGGAACTGGTACCCTTCCTTCTGAAATTATTCCAAACAATCAAAAAGGAGGGACTCCTCCCTAGCTCATTTTATGAAGCCAGCACCATCCTTATGTCAAAACCTGGCAGAGACACAACAACAACAAAAAAACTTGAGGCCAATATCCCTAGTGAACATCAATGAAAAAATCCTCAATAAAATATTTGCAAACCGAATCCAGCAGCACATCAAAAAACATCACTGTGATGAAGCTGGCTTCCTTTCTGGGATGTGAGGCTAGTTCAACATATGCAAATCAATAAACATAATTTATTGCATAAACACAATCAAAGACATAAACCTCATGATTATATCAATAGATGCACAAAAGGCCTTTGATAAAATTCAGTATCACTTCATGTTAAAAACTCTCAATAAACTAGGTATTGATGGAACTTATCTCAAAATAATAAGAGCTACTTTTGACAAACCCACAGCCAATATCATACTGAATGGGCAAAAGCTGGAAGCATTCTCTCTGAAAACAGGTTCAAGTTAAGAATGTGTTCTCTCACTACTCCTATTGAACATATTACTGGAAGTTCTGGCTAGGACAATCAGGCAAAGAGAAAGAAACAGTATTCAAATAGAAAAAGAGGAACTCAAATAGTCTCTGTTTGCAGACAACATGATTGTATATTTAGGAAACCCCATCATCTCAGCCCAAAAACTCCTTAAGCTTAAAAGCAACTTCAGCAAAGTTTCAGGATACAAAACCAATGAGCAAATATCACAAGCATTCCTTTACTCCAACAATAGACAATCAGAGAGCTAAATCATGAATGAACTCTCATTCACAACTCCTACAAAGAGAATAAAATACTTGGGAATACAGATAACAAGGGATGCGAAGAACCTCTTCAGGGAGAACTGTAAACCACTGCTCAAGGAAATAAAAGAGGATACAAACAAATGGAAAATCATTCTATCCTCATGTATGGGAAGAATTAGTATCATGAAAATGACCATACTGCCCAAAGTAAATTACAGAGTTAATGCTAGTCCCATCAAATCACCATTGACATTCTTCACCAAGTTAGAAAAACACTACTTTAAATTTCAAATGGAATGAAAGAAGACCCTGCATAGCCAAGACAATTCTAAGCAAAAAGAACAAAGCTGGAGGCCTCTTGCTACCTGACAAACTACACTACAATGCTACAGAAACCAAAAGAGCATGGTACTGGTACCAAAACATACATATAGACCAATGGAGCAGAGCAGAGACCTCAGAAATAACACCACACATCTCCAACCATATAATCTTCAATGAACTGACAAAACCAAGCAAGCAATGGGGAAAAAGTCTCCTTTTCAATAAATGGTGCTAGAAAAACTGGCTAGCCATATGCAGAAAACAGAAACTGGACCCCTTCCATACACTTTATACAAAAATTAACTTAAGATGGATTAAAAACTTAGATGAAAGACCCCAAAACCACAGAAACCCTAGAAGAAAACTTCAGCAATACCACTTAGGACATAGGCATGGGCAAAAACTTCATAATGAAAACACCAAAAGCAACTGCAACAAAAGCCAAATACTGATGACTGTAATCTAATTAAACCAAAGAGCTTCTGCACAGCAAAAGAAACTATCATCAGAGTGAATAGGCAACCTACAGAATGGGAGAAACTTTTTTCACTCTACCCATCTACAAATAATTTATAAGGAACTTTAACAAATTTACAAGAAAAAAAACAAACAACTCCACCAAAAAAGCGGGAAAAAGATCTGAACAGACATTTCTCAAAAGACAACATTTATATGACCAACAAACCTATGAAATAAAACTCAACATCACTGATCACTGGAAAAATGCAAATCAAGACCATTCCATCTCACTCCAGTCAAAATGGTGATTATTAAAAAAGTCAGGAAACAATAGAAGCTGGCAAGGTTATAGAGAAATAAAAATACTGTTATACTGTTGGTGGGAATGTCAATGAGCTCAAGCATTGTGGAAGACTGTGTGGTGAATCCTCAAGGATCTATAAGGAGGAACACCATTTGACCCAGCAATCCCATTACTGGGTATATATCCAAAGGAATATAAATCATTCTACTGTAAAAACACATGCGTATGTTTACTGCAGCACTATTACAGTAACAAAGATATGGAACCAACCCAAATATGCATCAATGACAGACCAGATAAAGAAAATGTGGCATATAGATACCATGGAATGTTATGCAACCATAAAAAGAAATGAGATCATGTTCTTTGCAGGGACATGGATGAAGCAAGAAGCCATCATCTTCAGCATATTAACACAGGAACAGAAAATCAAACATGTTCTCACTGATAAGTGGGAGTTGAACAGTGAGAACATATGGACACAGGGAAGAGATCAACCACACTAGGGCCTGCTGGGAGGTGGAGACAAGGGGAGAGAACTTAGAGGTTGGGTCAACAGGTGCAGCAAACCACCATGGCACACTTATACCTATGCAACAAACCTGCACATTCTGCACATTTATCCCAGAACTTAAAGTAAATTTTTTTTAAAAAAAGAAATAGTGTTCATAATGCTAAAAGCTTAAGAAAAGTTAAAACATGAAGTCACAAAGTTGAGGAATATTTGCAATTTATTAAATGAAAAAGAATATATGTAAATCAAAGGAAATATCCATTAAATCATACACATAAAAATAAAATCATCCAAAATAGTTAATATATGAAGATAATGATTAACAGAAAAAGACTATTTCCCTAACCAATTGGAAAGATTGTCAACCTTTTCTCATAGTAGAATAAAGCCAAATTTAAAACACTCTGAGATACCTATTATTAATTTATTATTATTCATATAATTTGTAATGATTTGTTAAAATATCATGAGAGTGATTCATGTACTCTCATGGTTTTCTTATAGAATGTAAACTGGTATAACATTTATAAAAGGAAATTTGATAGGATTTCTAAGATATAGATGCATCCACTCTTTGAATAGCCAATTCTAATTATAGAAATGTACACTATACTTCTAATCACATGTGTGAAATGTCATGGAGCATTGCTCTAAAATTTTAAAAACAAATTTCTAAAGCAAGAGAAATCCATCAATAGCAAGCTGCTTAAATAATTTATGGTATATGCACATGGACTAATTTACATCTGTAAAAACAAAGATATAAGCCCATATGGAACAATCTTCAACATGTATTTTAAGTGACTTTAAGTGAATAAACAAAAGTGTGGAATCGTGAATGTAATATTCAACCCTTTTGAATAAAGTGGAATATGTATGTATATATATGGAGAGAGAGAAAGACTATGTGAGAGACTATGCAAGAATACATAAGAAACAAGAAAATCAGTGCCTTCAAAAAGAAACAAAGAATGGCTGGACACTACAGTCAGGAGGAGAATTTTCAGAATATATTGTCTCATATTTTCTTTTTTTTTTTGTCTCATGTTCTCTAAATTTTTAAATGCCAGAATAATACCTCTTAAGAAAGTAATGGTTTCTATCAAATTCATAAATTAAATCTAAAAGATGGAAACACTATAAGAAAAGGAAGAAGAAATAGGAAATGATAGAGGGCATAAATATTTTCATCTTGCATTTGTCAAGCAATTTGCAACCACAATCTATAAGTAGCTTTTTGGTTTTGAGAACACTTACACATATGCTTATCTGAGGTTGTTACTGTCAATTTTTCAGATGATCAACTACAGCCTCAAAAACATCAAGTGACATGCAATGATACTCAGAAGTTAGTTTTGAAATGAAGATCTTCTGAGTTTACGTTTCATGCTCTTTACAAACTACCTCATTTTTATAAATGTGCATAACCTTTCCTTCCTCATCATCATCTCCCTCCCATGCTTCTAATGATTTGGGCAAACATTAGGCACTATCAGTGAATAAAGAAGTGATTAGGGGAATTAATGCATCAGTGAATAAATGAACATTCATTTAAGAAGTTTAAAGAGAAATTAAAAATTGAAATATGTCAAAATTGAGGAAAAATTCATAAATTAAAATTAAGTCTGCTGGGAATGTTACAATCTTTCCAAAGTTCGATTAAGGCATTTCAAAAGCTTTCAAGTTAATGCTAGTTTCATCCAACAATTTTACTTGTGGAGACATTTTCCTATAAAAAGGGAAAAAAGGCTGCGCGCGGTGGCTCACGCCTATAATCCCAGCACATTGGGAGGCCGAGGTCAGCGGATCAGGAGGTCAAGAGATCGAGACCATCCTGGTCAACATGGTGAAACTCCATCTCTACCAAAAATACAAAAATTAGCTGGGCGTGGTGTCACATGCCTGTAGTCCCAGCCACTTGGGAGGCTGAGGCAGGAAAATTGCTTGAACCCAGGAGGCGGAGGTTGTGGTGAGCTGAGATCGCGCCATTGCACTCCAGCCTGGGTAACAAGAGCAAAACTCTCTCAAGAAAAAAAAAAAAAAAAAAAAAAAAGGGAAAACAAGAGCATAAAAATGCATGTGCAGTTATATTTCATATGCCCATGTTACTTGAAACATAAACTGAAAGGTTATTTTTTAATAGTATAAGATTAAAGTAGATTCAGTGCCAAAATAAAATATGTAAAGAAAATTTGGAATTTTATTTTTTTAACTTTTTTTCTAACCTGTTTCCTTTACACTTGCTAATATACTCATCAAGATATTCATCAAATCCACCTTTGCTTAGACTCCTTCAAAATGCATGAGAGCACAACATCAGTAACTTAGACATCCCGTTCCTCAAATTTTAATGCATTTGATCACCAGTATTTATTAAACCAAACACCACATGTTCTTACTCATAGGTGGGTGTTGAACAATGAGAACACGTGGACTCAGGGAGAGAAAGATCACACACTGGGGGCAGTTGGCGGGGCTGGGGAGAGACAGCGGGGGGTGAAGAGGGATAATGTGGAGAAATGCCAGATATAGTCAAAGGCGGAAAAGAGGCAGCAAACCACCTGGTTATGTATGCACCTATGCAACGACCCTGCATGACCTGCATATGTACCCCAGAGCCTAAAGTAAAATAAAAAAATTAAAAAAAAAAGAGTTTAGTTTTGAAGTTCACGTGGTAGCCCCAATATTTCATTGGTATCAGTCACTGCATTTGAAAACATCAAGTGTCATTGGTCCTGCTATTAAACTCAGCACCTAAAGACCTTATGATCAATTAAAGGATTCCCACTCTCAAACACACTAGAGTCCTGCATCGTGTTCCTGAAGCATCCATCTAAGGAGATTCCTAAGAGATCCCAATTTACTGTTCTAAAATAGCCACTCTTTCCAGAAGAATCCTTTCCCCTCTGGCTTTGACAGTAAATTGGAAAGAAATCCTCCTTACACCCAGAGTTATCAGAAACCTTAAAAAGAAAACCAACGTTTTTGTGCTGGATAGAATGCCCTGTAATTGTGATTCAAGCTGTTATCCTGTTAAGATCTTGGTAATCATTCTCTGTGTCTCTTATTTCCCGCTTCAACCAACCCTCTGTTCATAAATAGGACTTTTCTAAGAAAATGTCCAAAGATTGTGTGGTGTCAGTAACCAGCAACAAAGACAGACCTATTTGTTTTTTAAATGCCTAACAAAATGTATATTAAGACAACTAAATCTAGCTAATAGTTCATTTTTATTACACGGTGGTGCAAACCGGGGTTCTTTCATGGCCATGTCACATGGACACTTCAGATATAACAAAAAACACAGCAGGTTGCTAATTGAGGTCTCAGTTCAATAATTACAAAAAACAGTAACAAGTATAGAAAATTAAAAAGCAGATTTTGTCCTTGGGACTTGTGAGACAACTGAGCTCATTTGCTTCCACCTCTAAACTGGAATCCCTTACCATGACAAATTAAGCCAGGACCAACAAATACTATGTGATCAATGGGATCGAAACGAGTAGCATTCAATCACATCCTGCATTATTATATGCACATTTTAGTAACATGAATGATGACCTCATAGTACCGGGAAGACACACAAAAAATTCCTTTTTTTTGAAATCACTAATTTTTTAAAAGATATCATGCTAAGTGACTGAAATATGAACTCTTTTCTTATATAAAAGAACCATTTTACCTACCCTGTGATGCCAAGTGATGCTTTTCATTTTGCACACATTAAGTTCCATTGGCAGAGGAAAGCAAACTATCAAATATGAAGAAAGCCATTGTCAGATGAACATTTCAAAACCCTGAGCCAAAGTAAGTTTATTATTTGACTTTATATATAGATACCTAGAGAGAGACATACATATATATATGATTATTTAAAGTTTGAGTCCCAAAACCTGTGGAACAATGTCCCACTTATACATCCATATCTATACAGATTGTCATTTTTAGTACATATATAATTTTAAGCACATGAGAATTTAGATAATTACTAAACATTGCTTTAATTTTTTTATTAGAGTTGATAGGCATCAATAGCCAAAATCATTTTATTTTCTTCCTTCCTCAGAGTCAGAGCATGTGTCCATGGTATACTGTTTTTGTCAGGCTACTAAATTTTATAATGAAACTTTTCATTTTTCCTGTGTAAACAGTGTCAATGGAGAAAACAGTAATAAAATATTCTATTACTTTTACTATTTGGTAGTGACAAAAATCCTCATTCTATATTATCATTTACTAAGATTCATTGTGTTAAAGATACATTTTATTCATAAATAATCCATATGTTTTCCCAATTGCCCTATTGGGTTTGTGAGACCAAGTCTAACAAATGAACGAAGAAAATTATGAGAGAAAATTCCATTCATTAGGGCAAAATCAGTATGAAAAGGCTAAAATTTGCAGATGGGCAAGATGTCTGATTAAATTTACAGGCAATGCAGATTGCCTACAGATGGTGAGGAATCTGGTCCAAAACTTAGAGCCCATGCCATTTTTGTTTTTACTTTAAAAATTCCATTTCTCAAATTCTTACTTTGCAAGGCAGAGTCCTCTCATATGAACCAGATCTCAGGACTTCTGTATTTTACAATCTTATAAAAGTCCTTTTTTATCCATAGAAAGACCACAAGTGACATCACTGTCACCTGGTGATTGGATGCTGTTTATGCTTCTTAGACAAATTGTTTTTATTACAGCCATCATTTGCTCCTGAAGGCAGAAGATCCTACTTCAACTTGGCAGTGAACTGATCCATTAAGATTTAACAGTGAACATTCTTTTGGAAGAATACTAGTATCACTAAGGGTAACCAGAAAGAAAATAGCCGATGTTAATGTTCAGGATTATAAAAATACTTAAATAGAAGTAGCATAATATTTTGACAAGAAGATCAGCAAATCAAGTTCTAACCTAAAATTGGTAAAAACTACATCGATAAAAAAACCTCTATCTGAGCCTGGTCCCTAAACAGATGAAGCTAAACTTACATAGTTACTAAATTTGTCAAGATTCTGCTAATGCATACATCTAAATGAAAGCCGAAATACTTAGTCAAGAGTCTAAATCTTTACTAACTTTAAGCTTTAAGCCAGCACAAAAATTAACAGAAGAAATGTAACGTATTTAAAAATTTGAGCTCTAGAACTGAGTCCTATGAGTTTATATCCTACTTTTATATTTTCTATATGAATTAAATATATATGAACTTGAGAACATTAAACTCTTTGTGCCCTATCCAACTTGAAAATAGTTGTCATCAATTAAACTCTTAGTTGCAATTTATAACTCACTCTAGTTATTAAAGCAGAAAAGTATTTACTAAGGTAGGACTCAGGAAACTTTTTTTTATTTGGGTCAAAGATTTAAATTTTAGACTTTATGGGACAGTTGGTCTCTGTTGCAAATACTCAGCATGGACATCCAATAAAATTTTGTTTTCAAAATCAGGCACCGTCAGCCTCCATATTAAAATATATTATGTACCTCTAAGAATCTTGAAGATTTCTGAGATGCAGCTGCAGGATCAGAGCTATGAAGCCAGCTGTAGAAGGAATCAGCACTCACGCACAGGTTAACTAACAAGCTCCTACCACCCCTACCCCCAGAAACCACAGCTTGCATCTTGAACACCTAGCACTACTATTAGAACCTCATTCACTAACATGTGATCTCTTTATTGTACTCTACATCAGGGGTCCCCAGACTCTGGGCCACAGACTGGTACCAGTCTCTGACCTGGTAGGAACTGAGCCACAAGGAGGAGGTGAGCTGCCGGTGAGCCAGCATTACTACCTGAGCTCCGCCTCCTATCAGATCAGCATCAGTATTAAGACTCATAGGACCGCAAATCTTACTGTGAGCTGAGCGACAGGATACTGTGATACTGTGAGCTAGGGCTATAGGATACATGCTCCTTATGAGAACCTAATGCCTGACCACATAAGGTGAAACAGTTTCAACCCCAAACCACTGCCCTTCCTTTTTAGAGAAAAAATTAAAGAGTCTTCTTCCATGAAACTGGTCCCTGATGCCAAAAAGATTAGGGACAGTTGTTCTACATCTTTTCCTTCAAAAATCTGTGCAATTTAACCCCTTCCTTCTACTTTCTATTGCTCTGAGAGTGCATCTAATTGCAGAAATGTAGGTAATATACTCTAAAAAAGGCTGGGAAAGCAAACTTTTGAATTTCATGCTTGGAAATTATGATTCGTGGTGGAGAAAATTAACAAAATATTGAAAGATGTTTAAAATATACTGTGACCACAAAATGATAATGATTAACCAAACAAATACATAGAAAATATATCTTATAATGATATGATAATGAAAGAGTAATGCATATTTATTATTTAAAATAATACCTCCACTTGGTGCTCACAGATATTATTATATGCTTTTCAAAAATGTTTAGATTTATATTTTTGTCTTAAAATAAGCAAAGAGCCAGGCGCGGTAGCTCACTCCTATAATCCCAGTACTCTGGGAGGCCAAAACGGGTGGATCACCTGAGGTTAGGAGTTCGAGACCAGCCTGGCCAAGACGGTGAAGCCCTGTCTTTACTAAAAATACAAAAAGTTAGCCAGGCATAGTGGTGAATGCCTGTAATTCTTGTTACTCAGGAGGCTGAGGCAGGAGAATCTCTTGAACTCAGGAGGTGGAATTTGCAGTGAGCCAAGACTGCCGCCATTGAACTCCAGCCTGGGCAACAAGAGCAAAACTCCTCAAAAAAGAAAACAGAAAAAGCAACCAACATCTTATAGCATTGTATTTTATAAATTGAGTTAAAATAAATTAGAATTTCAGCCTGGAATAAGTGTAATGCCCTCTGAGAAAATGAAATGCTTTTCACACCACCACCAGCCCCAGCTCATCTGCAGTATTCTCTAGTCCATGTATGAGCAGTAAAGATGGATGACAAAAATGAAGTATGACAAGATGATGAATAAGTAAAGATGGGTAACAAGGTGAAAATGGTACCTGCTGTCTTTAAAATATTTGAAGACAATTGAAAGCCATGGAAAAGTTCTTATTTGTTCATTTTGTTCATTGGTAAATATTCTGCTTTACTTCCTTCCCTGACTCCATAACTCAGCTGCGGACCAAGCACCTTAAGAACTGCTGTTCATAACATTAAAAGGAGTCAACAAACCAAAAAGGGAGGTGCTCTTGGGACAGCACGTATCCTGAGTATTACACCCCATGTCCTGCCATTAATGTTTTCTACATCTCTTTGTGTCCGTCTTACGTTCCACCCCTTTTCTTGACTATGCACGTTAAGGACCTTCACTTGTCTTACACTTTAACTTATGTATTTCACTTCTCAAAATCTTCAATGAATTTTTACTTCAAAATAAAAGAAGGCCCTAGAAATAACTGGCCTGCTGACCTCTGAGATATCATTTCCTGCTGCTCTCATTGCATCACTCCTCTGCTGCCCCATCAGCTTCTTCATGGAGGCACCTTTCCTCACCAAGGCACCTTTGCTTCAGGTTCTTTGCAACTTTTGCCTCTTTTCCTGAAAGGCTCCTCCCCTAAGGCTCCCTCTTTTCCTTCAGTAATTTACTTAAACATCACTTTTTTATGTTTCTACTCTTAATCCCTTTGTTTATTTTTTAAACCTTTATCACTTCTTTACTGTCTCCCTAACTAGAATGAAAGGTGTGCAAGGTAGGGATTTTTGCCATTTTTGTTGCCTTTTGTGTCCACTAGAAATGAGCCTGGCACAGAGGAAATTCTCAAAAGTGTGCATTGAATACATTCCTGAACACAAGAATAAATGCTGTTTCACAACTGAACTTATTCATTATTTCAGTGATTGATGCTTTGCTCTCCCTTTAGCCTCTAAGTCCTCTGTATTTTATTTTGCTTTCCTTAATGGCCTCTTACCTATCGTTTTTATTATGACTTCCCTGCTTTTCCTTGCTCTCATCAGCCTGTTGGACCTCTGGTAATGTATTATCTACTCAAGATTAAAAAAAATAGTCCATTCAATTTGAAGATCAATGAATTCACAGACAAATGTGTTTCCATCTCATCATCCCCAACAATTTTGTACTTAATTGTAGACCTTTTTCTGTTCTTCAGGAGATTCCAGATCTCAGAAGATGAACTAAGAGAAATCTTTGGATCCAAGTACATGTAACTCAAACAGCAATATTAAAATGTCATTTCATGAGGTAATTAAACAACCTGCTGAATTCAATACAAGTTAACAGACAGAGATAATCCACGCCCTTCTCACCCAACCACATTCACTGCCTGTCTTATAACAGGAATTCCCTTAAATCGAAATATGATAAACATTCACCATAAACTCAGGTCACAAAGTTACAATGTAGAGGCAGTTTTTTGAAATCAAAATTGAGCAAAATCATTATATTTCTACCTATGTCACCTGTTTTCAAGTCCAGTTGAATTAGTAAGTTGAAAGAAGCAAGACAGATGGCTTCCTTAGCATGAGAATCTTTGCACCTAGGTACACTTAGGTTCTTTCCAAAATGCTGCCATTTTGTCCTATCAGCTTGAACATTTGTCATAAAACACTTGAGATTATTATTTGACAATGTATTAATGGATTCCCACTGATCATTCCTTCTCAGATTCTTACAGTTAAACCCACAAACCCACAAATGTTTTCTTTTCAATCCCAAAAATTGTTTAAATAGTCCCTGAAGAGCTCCAATTGTCCCCATGTCCTTTGTTAAAATATATATTCGCTTTCAGCATCACAAAAAAATTATTCTTTGGGGAAGGCCTGGCATTGGATGGAAGTGACTGGAAAGATGCAACAGAATGTGTCTGCAGACAGAAAAAGGAAACAAAACGAGTACTGATACCAAAAGACTGCTTGCTGAGCACAGCTTTCAGTGGCTTCATTTTCGTTGTTGTTGTTTTGTTTTTGATTGTACTTTAGGTTCTGGGGTACATGTGAAGAGCATGCAGGATTGTTGCATAGGTACATACATGGCAAGGTGGTTTGCTGCCTTCCTCCCCCCATCACCTATATCTGGTGTTTCTCCCCATGTTATCCCTCCCCATCCCCAGCTGTCCCTCCTCCTAGAGCCCCCCAACTGACTGCAGTATGTGATGCTCCCCTCCCTGTGTCCATGTGTTCTAATTGCTCAACATCCACCTATGAGTGATAACATGCAGTGTTTGATTTTCTGCTCTTGTGTCTGTCTGCCGAGAATGATGGTTTCCAGATTCATCCATGTCCCTATGAAGGACACAAACTCATTGTTTTTTATGGCTGCATAGTATTCCATGGTGTATATGTGCCACGTTTTCTTTATCCAGTCTATTGTTGATGGACATTTGGGTTGGTTTCACGTCTTTGCTATTGTAAACAGTGCCACAATAAACATAAGTGTGCATGTGTCTTTATAATAGAACAATTTATAATTGTTTGGGTATATACCCAGCAATGGGATTGCTGGGTCAAATGATATTTTTATTTCTAGGTTCTTGAGGAAGCGCCACACTGTCTTCCACAATGGTTGCACTAATTTTCACTCCCACCAACCAATGTAAAACTGTCCCTACTTCTCCACATCCTCTGCAGCATCTGTTGTCACCAGATTTTTTAATGATCCTCAATGGCTTCATTTTAAAACCATTACAGAAGACTGGGAATCAGATTTCTAAGCACTTAAGAGACCCAACAGGATGACATTGCAAATGGAAGCATTATATTATTTTTCCTTTTTTTTCTACCCTTCATTTTTGTCTGCGATGTTTTTCCACAACTGTAATTTTCAATCTGAATTTTTTGAAATTTCTGTCACAGCACTGCTTTGATATAAATGACACAACCAAGAGATATCCAGTAATTTCTCTCCCATGTTAGTCTCCGTGATTCAAAAGGATTTGATTTTTCTCTAAGCCATGGATTTAAACTACTTTTTAAAAATTAAATGCTGCTTTAAAGAAATAAAATGGCAAAATCTATTTTCTAACCTTTTCTAAAATAAGTTCAGACTAATTTCTATACAGGATTATTCTGTACCTGAAAATGGCAGATAAGACAACTAGATTTCTCATTATATGTATTCAAAAATAATTATGTTTTCTAAATCAGTGTACATATTCAAAATTAAATAAAATGTATATATGCAGGGGAAGTGTATATGAAATGTAAAGAAGTCATTATAATTTCCAAGTTTAATCATATCTTAATTTTAATTTTCTGATAAATTAAAGAGTTCATCCATGCACAGAACACTGTATTATCTGTCACTGCAGCTATCCACAGCCCTGGCTTGTCTCATTTAGCTGTGTCTTCTGCTTTGTTTACATTCTTATTTCTTAAAGCATCACACTTATAGCTCTAATGTCTTAGAAACTCTGGTACAAGTTCTTACAATTCCATTCCCTACTTTTCTTCTTCAGCATTCCTTCCCCAAAAGCCCATGAGAACTTTATTTGGAAAAGCTTTGTTTTCTCATTTGAATTCTAATTTTCAGAATTATTATACTTTCATTGACTAGTTTCCTGCTTATTACATTGTATCCCTATACCCGTCTTTCATAGTTATTACTTTATACCAATGGTCTGAAATGAAAATACTTACTTTATGCAAGTGTATTCATTTCAAAGTTTGAAAATCAAAAGAACAGTGGACACAAAGCTGGAAAACCTGGTTTTGAAGGCTGGATTAGTCATTCACTGAGGGATTTTTGCCTAGCTACCCAACATCTCTGAATTTTAAGCTGCTCATCTGAGGCCTGTGAAGGACAGTAACTGCCCTCCTCACGTGGCAAGGATTCAACCAGTATCAAATGAGAAGTATGAAATAGCAGTAGGGGATGTGGAGGAGCAGAGTGGATGACATATACACACAGAGATATACACTTTCTATCTATCTATCTATTTGTCTATGTATCTATCTATCTATCTATCTATCTATATTTCTGAAGAGAGAATAATTATCAACTATTTTCCTAGAAAGAACTATTGAACAATTATCTACATTTACTAGGGCCTTATTCCTAAGATTTCAAGACTTATTAGTCAAGACTAGATGATGTCAAGGAAGCCAAAACCGTCACTCAAGTGGATGTTTTAGAAATTGCTGTGTTTTAGAGTAAGAGTTCTGACCCTAAAGCCCTGGCCCAGGGGTACCTTCACATAAGCTATATATGCCCAATTTTTCTGGTTTAAGTTAAATCTAGTAAGAAATCCATAAGCCATATTTCTAACCTTCAAAATCTTTTCAAAAAATATCTATGACATCATTCTCTATTGCTTATGACAAGTAACACATTTACTACTCTAACAAAAATAGCAAGGAAAAATAATATACAATACATAAAAATAAAAAAGCTAGCCTTACAAAAAGATATTAACACTCAGTAACTTGGCCAGGAGACATTAAAGAAATTGACAGCACTAGGATGTTTGTTTGTTTTCATGTTTCTGAGATTTGTCCCTACAGAACATTGAGGCACTGAGTCTGATCAGTTGACCAGACAGGGTTGCATAATATTTCTGTGGTGCTTTGTCTTTTCTAAAGCCTGCAGTGACATTATATGACTCTCTCCAGATATTTCTGTTACCTTTGTAAACGCTGGGTTTTATACATAGATATAAGGTTTTTAACAAAAAGAAGAAAAGAGGGAATATATTTGTGTATTCAGAGTTGAACTGTAAAATCCAATGCTAAACGGTTCACAGCAGATGGGCAAGATTACCTTAAGGAGATAGAAGTGTTCATGGGTATGTAAAGACCGATCAAAATTTATCTAATATCAGTCTAAGAAAAAATGAATAACTTAAATAGATTATTTGTCAGCTCTGGAAATACAGTAAAAGGAAAGGCATGGTCGTAAGTGTAGTCAAGACCCATAAGGACAGTGTCCAGGAAAGAAATTACCTTCATTAAAAATCTTCAACTATGAAGGCCTCACCAGCCCATTTTTATTGTAAGACAGCATGTGGAAAGGAGCACATTTGATAAAGGCTAGGCACTGGTTTAAGTATTTCACATGCAAGATTTAACCTGAGATAAATAATCATAATTTTACTCTTGAGTATACTGAGGTAAAAGTTAAGAAAAATTATCTAGGGTTAGAGAGCTTGTAAGTTATCACGCTGAGATTTGATAATTGAATTAAGAACTTTTGTACTATACTACTTAAATTTTGCCCTAGCCATCTAAATTTTATCCAATATGCGTTTTCATTCCATATACATCAAATAATTTTGTGGCTGATTTTTAGTTTTTCTGATATCTTTATTTTAGACCTAAATATTCTGAGTTTTTAATGATTATGTATACACCCACCACTCACCATGCTTTTACAATTGATGTATAAAAGCAGAATGCAAATACATTAACAGTAAATTAATAAAATTCATAAAATAGTAAATTAATGTATTTGCATTCTGCTTTTATACATCAATTGTATAAGCTTGATGAGTGGAAAGCTGCTACAGGGGACAGATGCATTTCTTCTAGTGTAATGACAAATTCTAGCCCTGCTTATTTACCAAATAAATTTCTAGTAATTTAATTGGGCCAAGTAGTTTTTCAAGACAGGAGAATAAAAAGTAATAAAAGTAATAAAGGAATAAAAAGTAATCTAATAAATTAGTTCATTTCTTAGATTTGAGTCAGAAACAAAAGATAAGGGGGAATACAGAACCCTAAATGAACGGAGCATGAAGGAAGAACTGGTTTGGAAGCTGAAGGCTAACAAAGACAGGTATCTTATGTAATCTACTCATTTTGAATCTCATTCTGTTCAAGTTATCCTTCCCTGTAATATAAAGAATAATAAAAATAAACTCCATAAGAAGCACATACTTGAACAAAAGCGCCTTATAACTTCGAGAACTGAACATTGGATGGTTACAGGGAGCTATGTTTCCAGAGATGACTGGGTTTGATTTGGTGTCAGGAAAGAAAATGGAAACAGAACATTCATTCTCCACTGGGTAAATATAAGATCACTGGATAATGCCTTTAGAATAAATATAAAAATGAATTATTCTTACGTATCATGGTGATAGAACCCACTAATTATTACAGGGGTCAAGTTATAATAGGGATAGTGGGCTAGCTGTGCAAACTTCTTCATGCTATTGTGAAGTGTACATGAGGTGAGTTTGTTTTGGGCAGGTGGTTATTTGAATATCATCCAAAAGTTTATTTTCAGATATTTTATCAATGACACCAGTCTCACATAGTCCATACAGCACCACAAAGTGAAACAAAAGAAAACTTCAGGCCGATGTAGTCAAAAGTTATGGTGAGCTCCAATTTTGCTACTAACATGCTATATGGCTTCCATATATTTTAGAATAAGTAATTCTGTACAGTTTTTCTTATATATATAAAGACATAGATTTCACATCCAAACAATGTGTAAGTACAGAAGAAACAAATGTCTCTTTCCCAATTATTAGAGTAGGTGCTGTAGGGAAATCCTCAAAAGAAACACAAAAAAATCAAACAAAAATTTTCTTACCTCTAGAACTTTACACTCTTGAAAATTCAACTAGTCAAACATGCTTAGGAGGGAATACTTATATAGGTATGAATATAGATATCCATGTGGATATGGGCACATATATGGATATAAATATGGTATACATACATGAGCCTCTCTAAGGCACAGGATTTTAGATGGATAATATGAGAAATGCAGGACAGAATCTTTGGCAATTGCCTTCCCTCTGTGATTTTACACACTTTATTCATTTTGTAATCCAATTTTTAAAAAATATGAACTTATTTTATAATTCAATTCAAAATGCATCTTGAATTGAACAAATGTTGCATTTTTAATTTTTAAAATTCTTTTGTAATTGTATTATTGTAGTAGCATTAATATCTTCAAGGACATAGAGTAACAAGGCAATTTAGATTGCAGTTTAGTTTTCATAATGTAGGGCACTAAGTTTTTCCAGAGATCAGATGTCCTGAAGCCTCCTTTTTAATTGTGTGTTCATAATTGTCTTTTCCACGTGGCTACATTAAGGCCTGTTATAAGTCCAATAGCAAACTGAAAGGCATATATTATAAACTTTCAAAACTTTATAGACACTGTGATACAGTTTTCACTTGAAAATAAATTCCTCTGTAAAGTAACTAAGGCATGAACAACCTTGTAAAATTATGGTATAATTCACACCAGTTAAAAAAAAAAGATGAATAGAGCCCACTGTTTTATTAGATTCCACTAGTTATCTTTAAACATGATGAAGGACTTTTACACATCATGAGTTCAAGTTTCAGGCAGTTTTTTAATTCACTTACTAAAGCAAACACACCTGAATTACAGGGCGATACGGGCCTGTTCTGCTACAGTATCTGTGAGACTGATATTTATCAGACATTATGATGATAAAAAGCCCACATTTCTTTGTTCCTAACATGAAAATGGAAAGTTCATGCCAATTTTTCCAGCTTAAAGTGGCAAGTAGCAGCTTACATGGCAGATCAGCAAAGTGACTTTTCAAATACAGCAGTAAGCCAGACAGCAGAGATCCCTGTGTTTATGTTAAGACACATTTCACATTTATCCTGGTATTCACTTTCTGCTTAACTCTGAGCCTAATTGCCAGGAGCTTCACATATCTGCAAACGTACATGGAAAATTGACCTTAAAGTGATTATTTTGTCTTCTAAGAGAGTTAATGTTCCAAAGAAGCAGGTCAGGTATATGGAAGCCTCCAGCCTGGGCAAGGAGGTCTTCCTTAATTGGATTGGTAGAGAGCTTTATAATGTTGGAGAGAGTTATTTGGAGAAGTATCATGCCTTTCGTCTTTAACTCTCACTGTCTCTTCATGTTGTAATGTAGGGCTCCTTTTCTTAAGGAGTCACCTTATGGAAAGAAACCAGCAATATTAATTTTGCCATATCAGTTCTGATTTATCTTAATGCTAGGTTATTTCTCAACTTTTGGGATACAGTACGTTCCATGTCTCTGTAGTTTTATATTAAAGCTGACACAATGTGGGGACAGAATAGGTACTCATTTAATGTTGGCCTGTGTCATCCATTTGCACCACTTTGCTGTGAAATTTCCAGAAGGTAGGGCAATCTTTCTACTGTGGTTTTTTAGAGAGAAGCGTATGTTTCATTCCCTTTTATATCCAGTGCCACAAATGGACCAATTCTTTTCTGTCAGATCCATGTGACAATGTGAAACACGGTGGCAATAAGACATCCTTGGAGAAAACATATGGGAAATATATAAATAACACTTTGTCTCCAGTTCTAAAGTTTTGTTTCAGTGGGTTTTCAGCAGGTAAATGACAAACACAGTCTCTTGAGTCAGATGGAGGCTCTGAGAAGAGCACAATCTGTAAGAGCATTTGAGGAGAATCCATAGGTTACAGCATCTGAAGACTTAAGCAGCAAAACAATGGGGGAAAATGAAACTACCCTGCTTAAAGATGCTATACATCTATTCCCCATGCATTAAGAATTTACAGTTGGATGAGTCCTCATCAAATTATCCAAATTAAAAATATTTATTAATGAGATTTTCAGAGAGTTTGTCTGGAAACTTGACAAAACTCTTTATAACATACCTGCCTACAACGTTCCCTTACTGAAAACCATGGATGCTTGTAAATTCTTGGATGAGGGGGTGAAGTACCAGACACAATGTGTGAGGGTGGGAGAAATAAAAGACAATCTCGATTCTTAACTAATATGGAATTGAAAGGAACCAGCTTGACTACTTCCTCATATAATCACTACGAACACCTTAATTTTCATAGCCACTATATAAGTAGATCTTATTATTACCTCTATTTAATAAATGAGATGCTTGAGGCTCAAAGAATTTCAGTAATTTTACATCAAGCAACACAACTATTTTACCAGTTAGCATTCTCTCTGATAGTGCTATCACCTTCTTCATGTCCACACAGGATCCTACAGAATTTCAGTAATTTTACATCAAGGAACACAACTATTTTACCAGTTAGCATTCTCTCTGATAGTGCTATCACCTTCTTCATGTCCACACAGGATCCTACAGACCTTCACGTAGCAAATGAGACTAAAGCTGTCCTCTGACGTCTAAGCCTAGCTTGACTGTGGAAGATGTAAACTGCATTACAGATCCAGAAGAAGAATAATCGAGAAAGAATAAACAGTTTCTCCTATGGAAATGGCTTACATGATAGGCTTCTGCATTCCCATAACAGCTGTATAGATTCAGACTGTAAATCTGTTATACATAAGTGTATACATGATTCATTTTTTCTGTATATACTCTCTTACATTTCTGTTAAAGAAACCTCTGTTCATCCTTCAGTAGTCCTTAAAATGTCATCTACTATGGAGACTTCATTGTTTATCTCAGAAAACTTTTAAGAAAGAAGTCTACTTTTTTTACTTGAGTTTAACCATATATTTATAATACATTGTACTCTAGTTGCTTATGTGTTTATATACCTACCATTTTGCTCCAGATTGACTTGAAAAAATTACTCTGCAACACATAGTAGCTGCTCCTGAGATACATTGTCACTGTTGAGAAAATAATGATGTATCGTATAAAGCATAATTTACAAGCAAACAGTCTAAAAAAAGACAAAATACTGACAATTGTAGCCACTTAGTAGGGTTACTTGGAGTGACAAATCATCCCACTTTTATTTATCTGTATTTTCTAATTTTTCAACACTAATCATCTTACTCACTGAAAGTGAGAGACATTAAGATGCCTACGTTATTTCAGTCAACTCTGTATGAAATCTATTCTGCTTTATCTCATTCACTTAACATGTAAGAAATAAACAGAAGCTTTGACACAACATAAATAGAGTGGAGGGAAGAAAGTAAGGTTAGAATAAGAGAAAAATTAGGTTTGGCAAAATGGTCAAAGCAACTGAGATTATTCAACTGTAGAGAAATTATTATTTAGCAATGATATGAAAGATGAAGGCATATGAAAATAGAGTAGCAGCTATTATTCATCTGCATGTATGTTTGAATATTTTTGAAAAGAAAGTCTGGAAAAGAAAAAAGTGACTTGAAATTCAAAAGGAATAGATTCAAATAATATATAAGAAAGACTTTTAACTATTAAAATAGTTAAGTACTATACCAGATTACTAACAGTATAAGGAAATATTTTTTGAAGGCTTATAAAATAGGTCTGGAATAATTTTTAAACTGTCATTTGTGCAGGCAGAGGGATAGTTAGTTTGACTGTTAAAGGTCTTTTGCAGTGCTTTGCTTTTATAGCATGATGGATTTTGTAGGAATAACACCTATTTCTCATATGACATTAAGTGACTTATTTAAAATTTTCCAGAAGCCAAAAAGCCCTATCCCCAGTCCTCTACTGACATGTAGTTTTTATTTTCTAACTCTCCAAGGTGGAAAATAGATTTCTTAAATGTAGGGACTGGGATTTTGGCAATCCCATAAAGCTTCTGCATTCTGAATTTCCAACTCAGATCAAATTCATTTTATGCTCCACTAAATGCATATCCTCTCTGAGAAGTAATTTTTCCTCTTTAAAAATCTAACCCTTCCTCTTTCTTTTTTCCCCTTTCGCTCCCCTACTGACAAGTTCAGTTTTAGCCAAAGATGAATTTTAGCTCCATGGTTTCTTATGAGCTTAGATGATGACGATAAATTTGTTGTCATTTGTGGAAAAGGAAACTGAGAAGAGGAGTAACTAGATAGAAAGGTTTCCTCTCTTAACTTTACTGCACCTGGGAGCATGCTAGATTTGCAAATTCTCTAGCCCCATTCCAGGTCTAATGAATTAGAAATCCTGCGGGAGGGACCCAGAAATCTGTATTTTAACAAGCCCTCCAGGTGATTTTGAGGCCAGCTAAAGTATGAGAAATGTGTGTAGAACTGGAATTCGAATTGGCAAGAATATATAGAATGCTCAAATGTAGCTAAGATTAGCCTTGCAAAATTAGATAGGACCAGAAAAAAAAATTATGTCCTCGTCGATTACATGAATGCCATAATGACCCTCAGAAAAATTATGAGGAAAGTGACAACCATTCATTTATATCATTTCATTGTAGAAGTTTCCCCTGACACCCTTCCCTGTAGCAGTCCACTGACACTCTTTGTTATACCATGCGTTTCATTTGTGTTGTAGCCCTTAGCACTATCTTGTCCTATCTTATTTATTTTTTTGTTGTGCTTTGTCTTATCTCATTTTACTAAAAGCTTTTTGAGAGCACACATCTTGTCTGTCTTATACCATATTGAGTTTCCACTGCTTAGAATATTACTGGTTATACAGTAGGCACTTAATAAATGGGGCTTTTTTTTTTTTTAATGAATGAAATCAATGTGTAACTCACTAGAGATGCAGGAGTGAGAAAGACCCATATCCTGACCTCATGAATTTGACTAGCTGGATGGCATTTCTGTTTTACAGGATTGCATTTTACATAACATTTAGATTGCTGGAGGGTGACTGGAGGCAGGACTAAGAGAGGAAAACTAATTTGGATGCTGTTGTTGTCATCAAAGTCAGAGCTAATGGTGACCTCTAGCAGAGAAATGCCAATGGGAGTCAAAAGAAATAGATAAATGTGAGACACAGAGAGAAGATAGGGAGGCTTCTGTGATTCATAAAATGTAAGTGGCATGAGTCTAGGTACAAGGGGTTAGATTCTGGCTTAAGCTATCAAAGACAGGAACAAGAACACCATTTGCAGAGGCAGGAAGCATGGGAGAGAGTTAAGCAGGGCTGCAAATATCACAGGAACCATACTAATGTTAGATTATTATTTGTTGTCTATCTGAAATTCAAATTTAACTCGGTGTCTTGTATTTTTATTTGCTAATAAAATACAGCATAAAATGAAGAGCTTGTTTGTGAAAAGGCATGTAATAATCAACAGATTCCTTTATAGAGAAATCTAAATGGTAAACTGAACACTGACAACATTACATTCCGATCACTCAATTATTTCACTCACAAATAAAAAGCAATGGACTGACTTTAGTTTCTAAGAAGTATGAGCTCATGTATATTTTGCACAGGAAACTATGAAATACCTAGAGGACTATTCTTGTTATTATTATGAAAACATAATTGCCTCTCTGCATGTGGAAGGTCGATGAAGATGAATTGTGAGATTTTTGCCAATTACCCTATTGTCAAGTTTTAGATTGGTAAACTGTGTATCTCAGCGTGAATATCCTTCCTCAGTGAGTTTTTTGATACAGTGAGATTCTTGAAAGAAAGACAGGCAAGGGAGGGGAATCAGATTAATGTTATCCTGATTGTGATTACACAAATCCTTATATCCACATAATTGTTTGTAGCTTTGAAAACATTTTCACATCCATTTGATTTTATTTAAGACATCTGGTTACTCTGAATGTCATTAAAATGCATCTCCATTTGAACAGATGAGGGATGTTAAATTCTTTGAGATTTTATGGTTTTCTCGAGATCACACTTTTAGAAAGTAACAGAGACAACACTCATAACTCGTGCTTCTATTCACAGTTCAGAATTCAGATTCAAGCTATGGCTAATGGGGAAAAGCAACACAAATTTATCAATAGATGTACATACAAAGGTATATTTTCCCAATAAAAGTAGTTGGTTATCTGAATACACACCTTGAAAGAATGTATTGCAAGATAGCTGTGGTGAAAATCTTTCCCAAAATTGCTTCTAAGAAAGGCACAGTAGAGGTGCTAATCAGGATGGAAGAATTCTTGGGCAGCTGCTGAGTGGCGCTGGGACACCATTAACCTATCACAGCAACCAGCAGTAGCTGCAGACTGAGTGAACGTCTTCTGCAGTAGTTAATGTCAACATAAGCCACCATTGCTGAAAGCTGATGCTGATTGGATAATTGATGGAAAGCGATCTTAAAAGGAGTAATCACAAACAGGAGAAACAGAAAAACTGTTGGGAAAAGCCACCCATAGCAGAACACACCAATGAAAGCAGATGGAGTTTCACGTAAAAGAAGACTATGCTTCCGCCAATTCTGCCTCATTCACCATTCCAGCAAGAATGTCATTTTTCAAGGAGAAAAAAATTATTTTCTGTTTATTGGAGTGAAATTGGAATTTATAAATCTATTCTTTTCTCCATCATCAAGAAGCAAGACTAACAATTACCCACAATGTGATAAAACAGGTTAGAGGACCTGGGTTTCCATCACAGGGGTCCTGAAAGTCTACCAGTGTCCAGAACCCAGTACCACAGGAAACAGAGCCTCATTGCTCAGAAGCCTTCAAAAGGTGCCTCTGCAGGCCCTGAGACATCAGACTCTGTTTCCTCAGGCAATAAATAAAGGGTCAACTTAGGCCAGGTTGTTTTCAAATTGTTCCGAAAAGCTTTAAAGATTTCTTAAGTGCCCCAGGAATCAATTGCTGGGCATGAGTTGAGAGGAGTGCAAATAAGCCCCCCTACCCCCAACCCACCCTCTGCAACTTCGTAAATCAGATCAGCTCTTCTATATTCATGTGGGGATTCCACATACGAATCTGTTTGAAATTTATTTCCTGTGGCTATGATATCTGAAAATATCTAGACTAGGTCATTACAAACTTTCCTGGTAACTTTAAAATCTTCATTTATTAACAAGGAAGTTATATCTTGGTGCAAAATGTTTAGTTTAGAGTGCCAGTGTATTCAAATGTATAATACTTTATTCTTCCCCCTGCCTCCCAACTCTCTCTTTCTCTGCCTCTATTCCCCGCCTTTCCTAGTGACTATAAATTTCATCATTATTTCTTGATTATACATTTGTTTGGCATTTGTCTATCATTCCCAAAACAACCTCAGATTTGCAGAGAAGGCTCCAGCTGGAAAAATAAGCTTCCCGTTCAGGCCCATCCTGTTTCTAATCTGCTGCTGTTGTAGGAAATTCCCTTTAGGGATTTCTTTACTTCCTATTGCTTTGCCTTTTCTGCTATAAACCTCACAAATATTAATCTTTTCTGGTCCCCATTTTCCCTTACTGCCTAACTTTTTTTTTTTTGTCTAAAATGCCTGCCAGTGCTTTTCACACTTCATCATGTCTCCAGGAATACTGGCCCTAGGTCAAAGCCAGAGGCTGCAACTTGACAAGATGTGTTGCAAGGTGGCTTTCCCTCCACACTCTCTACAGCTGTCATCTTCTCTCAAGTCCCTGGACTGCAAATTAGTGAGTCAGCATGGGATCATGGTATGCTGCAATTCCTATTCATTAGACAAAGAAAAAGAAGCTTCTAGGATTTGCTGTGTTTTCTTGTTTCCATATCTAAAAAAATAATTAACACCGTGTTTGCTGGTTTCGCTTGAGGGTACTCTGATTCATACAATCAGAAATCATAATAAAGGAGTTGACAGCGCCCTTTCCTGGAAGAAAATGATTCACAAATAACACTTTGGCCATAAGAATTCTATTATCCTTTAAGAGGAAACAGATCCATTGCACCAATATTGTTTACTATTTAAATTTTTCTTTGGACAGCTGTGGTAGTTCTGGGTCAGAGAAGAGTAGAGACTCTTAATTTAGAGGAAAAGCAAGCAGCATTTTTCAAGCCTTCTCTCAGTTAAAGAAAATGAAATTAAAATCATGGCTTTCTATATCCTAGACACTATGTTCTAATAATATCAAATTTTAATGATGAGGTAGTTGATATAGGAATTGCTCTTTTTCTTAAAACTTGGCTTTAAAAATTTACTGGAATAAACTCTAAATTGCTGGAATAAGAATATAATTAGAATTCCTTTTTTTTTTTTTGATAAAAACAGAAATGTTTTTTAGTTTTAATGATGATCTAGACCATGACTAAGGTGGTGAATAAACATCTGGGTCTTCCCATGATAAATGCTATATATAAAGTTTAGTTTTCTAAGTCATATCTAAACATTAAAAGTTAGACATTTTTTTATATGCTCTTTTAGCTTTTATCTGGCTATCATTTAGAATGAGACAAGTAATAAATATGTCGCAGAAAATAAAATTCAGTCAAAAAATGTGTACTTCTCACCATTTCAACCAATTCATGAGAGAAAAATGTGTATAGCCATATGGTCAAAGGAAATGTGCCTGAAAATTGGCTGTACATAAATCTATGGATGACAGATTATGATACACTATAGTTAGATAAGGAAAGTGATATCGTTCGACTCTGTGTGCCCACCCAAATCTCACCTTGAATTGTATTTCCATAGTTCCACCATGTTGTGGGAGGGACACAGTGGGAGATAATTTGAATCATGGGGGCAGTTCCCCCATACTGTTCTCCTGGTAGTGAATAAGTCTCAAGAGATCTGATGGTTTTATCAGGGTTTTTTGTTTTTGCATCTTCATTTTTCTCTTGTCACAACTATGTAAGAAATGCCTTTCTCCTCCAGTCATGATTCTGAGGCCTCCCCAGCCATGTGGAACTGTAAGTTCAATTAAACCTCTTTTTCTTCCTAGTCTCAGGTATGTCATTATCAGCAGCATGAAAATGGGCTAATACAGTAAACTGCTACCAGTAGAGAGACAGCCTGCTGAAAAGAACCCCAAAAATGTGGAAATGACTTTGGAACTGGGGAACAGGCAGAGGCTGGAACAGTTTGGAGGGCTCAGAAAAACAGGAAAATGTGGGAAAGTCTGGAACTTCCTAGAGACTTGATGAATGGATTTGTCCCAAATGTTGATAGTAATATGGACAATAAAGTCCAGTCTGAGATGATCTCAAATGGAAATGAGGAACTTGTTAGAAACTGGAACAAAGGTGACTCTTCTTATATTTTGGCCCTAGAGAGCTGTGAAACTTTGAACTTGAGAGAGATGATGTAGGATATTTGGTGGAAGAAATTTCTAAGCAGCAAAGCATTCAAGACGTGACTTGGGTGCTATTAAAGGCAATCAGTTTTAAAAGGGAAATAGAGCATAAAAGTTTGAAAAATTTGCAGCCTGACAATGCAATAGAAAAAAAAATCCCATTTTCCGAGAAGAAATTCAGGCCAGCTGCAGATATTTGTTTAAGTAATGAGGAGCTGAATCTTAATCCTCAAGGCAATTGAAAAGATGTTCAGGGCATGTCAGAGACTTTTGTGGCAGCCTCTCCCCCATCACAGACCTGGATGTCTAGGAGGAAAAAGGAGTTTACATCCTAAAAGAAGGTCCCCGTGCTGTGTGCTGTCTAGGGACTTGGTGTGTTCATCCCAGCTGCTCCAGCCATGGCTGAAAGGGGCCAACACAGAGCTCAGGCTATGGCTTCAGAGGATACAAGCCCCAAGACTTGGCAGCTTCCATGTGGTGTTGAGCCTGTGAGTACACAGAAGTCAAGAATTGGGGTTTGGGAACCTCCAACTAGATTACAGAAGTTGTATGGAAATGCCTGGATACACAGGTAGAAATTTGCTGAAGGGGTGGGGCTCTCATGGAGAACTTCTGCTAGGGCAGTGTAGAAAGGAAATGTGGGGCTGGAATCCCCACACACACAGAGTCCCTATTGGGACACTATCTTGTAGAGCTCTTAGAAGAGGGCTACCATCCTCCAGATCCCAGAATGGTAAAGCCATCTACAGCTTGTCCCTGTGCCTAGTAAAGCCACAGATACTCAACGCCAGCCCATGAAAGCAGCCAGGAGGGAGTCTGTACCCTGCAAAGCCACAGGGGTGGAGCTGCCCAAGACCATGGGAACCCACCTCTTGCATCAGCATGGCCTTGATGTGAGACCTGGAGTCAAAGCACATCATTCTGGAGCTGCTTTAAAATTTGACTGCCCCACTAGATTTTAGACTTGGATGAGCCCTGTAACCTCTTTGTTTTGGCCAATTTCTGCCATTTGGAATAGCTGTGTTTACTCAATACCTGTGCCCCCATTGTATCTGGGAAGTAACTACCTGTTTTATTTTACAGACGTAGGGACAGAAGGGACTTATCTTGTCTCAAATGAGACTTTGAACTATGGACTTTGGGTTAAAGCTAAAATGAGTTAAGACTTTGGGGGACTGTTGGGAAGGCAAGATTGGTTTTGAAATACGAGTACATGAGATTTGGAGGTGCCAGGGTCATAAGTTCTTTTGATACGGTGTAGTTCTGTACCTCCATCCAAATCTCATCTTGAATTATATTCCCATAATTCCCACACGTTGTGGGAGGGACCCAGTGGGAGGTAGTTTAAATCATAGGGGTGGTTTCTCCCATACTGTTCTTGTGGTAGTGAATTGTCTTATGAGGTCTGGTTGTTTCATCAGGGGTTTCTACTTTTGCATTGTCCTCATTTTTCTTGTCACTGCCATGTAAAAAGTGGCTTTCACCTCCCGCCATGATCCTGAGGCCTCCCCAGCCATATGGAACTGTAAGTCCAATTAAACCTCTTTTTCTTCCTAGTGTCAGGTATGTCTTTATCAACAGTGTGAAAATGGGCTAATACAGATGGATGGATGGATGGATGGATTGATGGATGCAGAGAGAGACAGAAAGACAGATAGATGATAGAATTCTAATTGCCAAAAGAAAATTCAATCAATTTGCTTCACGTACTAAAAATATACTCAATATCTGTGGAACCATGGGACTAAGACTCTAAAATTAGGGTTTGAGTCTTTGGTTCTGTTTTATAAGCTCAGTGATGATAAATCATTTAACAACTGTTGGCTTAATCTTTCTGATATGTTTTGGATTTGCATCCTCACCCAAATCTCATGTTCAGTTTTAATTCCCAGTTTTGGAAGAGGGGCCAGAAGGAAAGTGATTGGATCACAGCAGATTTCCTGTTTGCTGGTCTCATAATAATGGGTGAATAATCGTGAGATCTGCTTGTTTAAAAGTGTGTAGAACCTTTCCCTTCTCTCTATTCCTCCTGCTCTGGCCTTCTATAAGTTTCTGTAAGTCTTTGCCTTCTGTAAGTTTCTTAAGGCCTCTCCATCCATGCTTCCTGTACAGCTTGTGGAACTGTGAGTCAATTAAAGCTCTTTTCTTTACAAATAACTCAGTCTCAGGTATTCCTTTATAGTAGTGTACTTTCTCATCATCAAAATGGAGATAACAATATCTACTCTAATATTACTGTAATGACTACATATAAATATATAGAATTTTAAAACTATAAACTATAATAAAATTATTCTAATATTTTAAAACTCATTATATTATATTGCCATCAGAATTAACTGATCTGAAAATTATTCACCTTGCGGTGTGAGTATTACAAACTACCACAAGGACCCTTTTTATTACTATCTTCATTTCTCATATCACTCATCAGGTTAAGTGATTAGAGTGTATCATCTCCAGCAACCACTGCTTTTAAAAATTGGATACCCTATATCTCTAGCACACTGTAAGAAACGCCTAATAAAATTCATGCTTAAAGAAAGTGTGGACACTTAACAAATGTCTGTTGAAGTGAATAAATGATGCATCTTTATGTTCACCCCCTACTTTGAGAAAGGAACTTTGATTAGTCAGCCTACTGTTTATCTTTTTTTAAGTTCTGGGGTACATGTGCAGATTGTGCAGGATTGTTACATAGGTATACCCATAATTAGACTTTTTAGAAATATAGAGAAAAGAGTTTCATTATTAAACTGTCCAAAGTGTTCCAAATAAAAAGCAGAGTAGTTAGGAAGTTGAAAGAAAGGCTGAAACTTTGTCATTTTAACACACTGTATCTAAGCCTGTCCAGGACACTGCTGAGATCACACCTGGTTGTGAGATCTCAGTAATAAAAGAAAAAATAAAAGACGGCATCTGGTTTCATGAGTCTAAAAACAGGAGAGATTTATGGGAAGGGAATCTATATATTTTTTAGAATATATCTGAGTAGACAGAGTTTCAGTATATATCTAACCCATTACTTTACTTTCCTGAAATTTTCAGAATTGTGGTAAGTATTGAGTGCATATCAATCTGTTACCATTATATAATCTTTGAAGTTTATTTAACATGCACCATATGATAATAGCTAATATTGTAGATACCTACAATACTGGTAGCAACATGAGATTTTTAGGCTTTTAACATGAAATATCCAACAGGTCAGACACTGAGCTATCAGAGTGTGCTTAGGCTTGCCATCGAAGTATCTTCTAGAAAGGCAATGTGGCCTCATATCCACCACACAATCTTGTGACGCAAACTGAGATCTGTTGACAGATGTTTTAGAGTAGTTTTTATTCTTATCACAATTTTGAAGTTAACTTCATACTAGCAATAAAAAAGCAGTGTAAAATGTGAGTGTTTGCTTAAAACATTTCTCCTACATGACGGAAGGTAGGTCTGTGACTTATGATGCTAGCATTAAGAAAGAAATGCTCCTAATGCCAGCAAATGTTCATAAATGTATAAACCAAATGCTCATAACTGCAAAGAATATGTACAGATATACATGTGGATAGGTGACAAGAATAGTTTAAATCATGCAGTATTAAAGAGAGGTCAATGAGAAGGCTAATTTAAAAATTATACAAAAGACAAATGGAAAGTAAAATATGTTGCTGTATCTACTGATAATTTCAAGTCACAGAGAAGTAATGAAATTTTGAAGGGATACAAATTTCAAAATTTGTAAAAATAAATGTTATAAGATATGGAAAAAGATAGAAATCTTGTTTTGTTTTTCAACATAGGAATATTCAGTTTTCCCAGCACTATTTTATGGTTCCATACAAATTTCAGGATTTTTTTTTCTATTTCTGTGAAGGCTGTCATTGGTATTTTGATAGGGATTCCATTGAGTCTGTAGATCACTTTGGGTAAAATGAACATTTTAACAACATTAATTTTCTAATCCATGGGCAATGGATATCTTTCTATTTCTGATGTGTGTCCTCTTCAATTTCTTTCATCATTGTTTTATGGTTTTCATTTTATAGATATTTAAATTATTTGGTGATTTTATTCCTAGATATTTTTTGTAGCTATTGTAAGTGGAATTGTCTTCTGATTTTGTTATTAGTTTGTTCACTGTTGGCTGTATAAATGACATTAAAAATTTTACTGTCTAAGGTTAATTCAGTAATTAAGGATTAAGCTTTATAAATAAATCATTCTTTTATAAAGATGCATGAACAGGTATGTTTTTTGCTGCACCATTCACAATAGCAAAGGCTTAGAACCAACCCAAATGCCCATCAATGACAGACTGGATAAAGAAAATGTGACACATATACACCATGGAATACTATGCTGCAATAAAAATAGGTAAGTTCATGTCCTTTGCAGGGACGTGGATGAAACTGGAAACCATCATTCTCAGCAAACTGATACAAGGAGAGTAAACCAAACACCACATGTTCTCACTCATAAGTGGGTGTTAAAAAATGAGAACACACAGCCACAGGGATAGGAATATCACACACACACGCACACATATATGTATATATATGATTATACATTATACAGATGATAGCACTTATTTTGTCTGCATATGATTCTAGAGGATAAAGCAGTACATAAAGCAAAATTCTAGAATAGAAAACAGAGCCTTAAACAAGTAAACAATTTTTTTTAAATCTGATAAAGAAAAATCTTTGAAAGAAAATAAAATGGAATGCTATAATACAATAATGGAGCTGGGAATTTAAAATTTATTACTAGGTAAGCAGAGGAGGTCCCTGAGAAGGTGTTATTTGGGGAAGACCAAGTGACCAACGCTGACGAAGTGCTGAGAGCAAGTGAGTGGTCTAAGGTGACATAAAAGAAGTAAGGAGAGACTAGATCTCCCAGGCCCAATGAAATTCTGGTAAGGGGTTGTTACAAATTGAACTATGTCCCCTTTTAATTCAAAAGTGAAAGCCTTACCCCAGTGTAACTCTATTTGGAGATAGGGACTTAAAAGATGAAAAGTTAAATGAGGTCAGAAGCGTGGGGCCTTATAATCCAGTATGACTGGTGTCATAAAAAGAGGAAGAGACATTCGGGCTCAAGGCGCATGAGCACAGAAAGGTCCTGCAGGGACACAGTGGGAAAGCTGTCATCTGCAAGTCAATGAGAGATGCCTTAAAAGAAACACACCCTGCTGGTGCCCTGATTTTGAAAATCCAGGATCCAGAACAACTAGAAATTAAAATGCCATAGCTTAAGCCGTGTCGTTTGTGGTATATTGTTATGGTAGGACTAGCAAACTAATATAGATGTTTAGATTTTGATCCTAATCTATGATAAAAACAGTGGAGTGTTTCAGGGAGGCCTATGGAATGATTTAACAGCTATTTTAAGATCACTTCAGCTACCGGACTACAGAATGGAATGCAGAGAAGTGGGATACCTGTCAGGGGGTTGACGTTATTAACGGTATGAACAAGAATAGTTTGGTGCAGATCGAGGGAAGTGGATATATGAAATCCATATTTTGGAGGAGGAATTGACAGGCCTGCTGCTCAAGGGAGGGGAGGAATGAAAGAAAAGATAAATCAAGGATTATTTTCCAGTTTGGGTTGGGCACATGGGTGAATGGATGTAGGATTGGGCACATGGGTGAATGGATGTAAGTGAAGAGAATGAGGGATGTAATGAGCTCTGTGTGTGATATGTTAACTAAAAGAGAGGTTCAAAATAGATACTAAGAAAAGAGATGATAAAAATAAACCTGAAAGGAGATACTTGTGAGGTAAGAACTAAAAACCAAGCAAATCACTCATCTTATCTTCTTGTAAAAATGCAGTGATTTTTCCGTATAACATTCATTTTAAGTAGATTTCCATTTAGTGCTGACGTTCATCTGGAATCTACAAGAATTGGGGAAACATTACCTCGAAGCTTAGCTCTTATAAAAACAAAATAACCTACTGCTAAGCCATTTCTACTACATAACAACTAGAAAATTTGACCTAATACAGTATATTAGAGTATCAAGTAGAATTCTTCACTTATTTGAGAATGGCAATATTCATATTTTTAGGTCTTACATGTGTATTAGGTATGCAAATAATTTGTTGATGACAATCTAAGTACATTATTTAGATTTTAGAGTAGGAATATTTCCTAAAATATCAACACTTCTTGGCATAAAGTTTTCTTATTTGATATGTTGAGCAAAGTTTTATGAAGAGCAGTTTATAATTTTTTTAAATGACTCTGCCTATTTTCACTGAGTGCTTTTCATAATATTTTCACATTCAATGATTCCACTTCAATAACACACTTGACATTAAATGGTTGCATGGAACTGATGCATTTTAACATAACTTCTTATTCTAAGGGCTTGATTTTGTCAAGTTTATTTTCCCCTTATTATTTTTCTGATTATATACTCATGGGAAAATACTAAGGAATTGCTTTTTGTCAAGTGAACTATTTTGCATTTTCTAATCTCAAATTGTAGGGTGGTTTTCACTACTTCTTTCATTCTGGAAATACATTTTGCTAAATCTCACTAAGCCCACAATGATACATAATTTCATTTGCATGATATGGCCCCTAAAAGTTATAAACTAGGGAATGCTTGGGATGGAGTTTGATTCTTTGGATCTCAATGTATTTTGTTAATTGTAATAGAAATCCCATACCCCAATGATTATACAATCACATCCTTACAAAGAAAATATAAAGTGCTAGCTGTGTAGGAGATAATTCACCTAGATAAATGATCTGTAAAAAATTATCGTATGTGTACACACTTGATACACAGTGCATATTTTGATTTTCTAACCGATATGTTCAAGAAGCAAACTATGACCTCTTGAATAAGCCAGTGTGTTGGAAAGCTACATATAAAGTTGTCATTGAATTTAAACATTCAAATTATTTTCATTGCCGTTTTACCTTAAGTGTGTTTTGCAAATGTGAATACTAATATGAATGAACCAAAAGTACCAAAATTTGAAGAAATATTTTCTGACATTATTAGCAGTAAATCATTTTTTCAAGATTTGGAAGATAATATCTTCCAAATGTAATAATCCACAAATTCAGCTAATTTTTTAATTATCTCATTGAGGTAAAAACATTTAACCTCAATCTCATTGAGCCAACAACATTTATGATTTTTTTCTGACTCAGAGACAACATAAATGTATGTGTGTTTGAGTGCATATTTTACCATATGGATATAGATTGTACTTAAGTATACATATTATGCATACTGTAAGTTAGAAATGAAGAAAAAATTCAAGAAGAAATTAGTTATGATTTTAACTAAGAACCCCTTGGGCAGTTTCCTCAAGGAAGGAAGTCTAGTCTGCTTTTTTAATTCCATCTCTTAGCAAATTCATACTTCTACATATTTTTTATACATCTTTTACTAAATTCCTATTTCTAATTCACAAACAACCACATAAACCATCAGAATTTATTTATGTAATCATAAAATTAGAAGTTTAATAGCAAACAATTGTTAGCAAACAGGTAAAAATTACTTTAGAAATATGTTTTCATGATTAAGTTAGGTCCCCTAAATACTAGACATTTACAAATAGATAAGCAAATTGAGACAATATATAAAATATAGGTAATGTTGGCATATAGATATATCGCTGATAACATTATGTTCTATTATTCTTTAGTGAAACTTAGAGCAAACTGTTAAGCTTGCTTTGTAACATTTGTAACATATTTATACTTGTAATAATAATTGTAAACAGTTTTCCATGCCATTAAATGTTACTCTGCAATAAATGTTGATTTCAGGCTACTGTATTATATGGAAGGGTAAATTTTCAGATGACACCTTACGGTTAGATAATGTAGATTTTATTTTTGAATCTTTAAACTTTGTTCCAATGAGTAACCTTGTATCAACATCTTTGACCATCTTCAGATATTTTTTCTCAAGAGTCACCTTAAAAAATGGCCAGGCATGAATTGTCAAATAATTAAAATTTCTGAAATATTGCCAAATTCCCTTTAGGAAGTCTGTATCAATTTATAGTCTAGTCAGTACTGTACAATAATATCTATTTTTATTTTGCTGCATTTGATAAATTAAACACACTTAGAAAAACTAGAATATAGACTGAAATTCAGTCATAATGCATCAGGTTCTCTTCTGTCTAATCAGCATGCTTTTGTAGTTTCATACGAATGCAGCTCATCATTTTCTCTTGTGTTTATGGAATTAAACAGTGGTATTTGAATAATGAATATATATACAACTACATTTTACCTATTTCTTCAACTTTAGGATCCTACTGGGTATAGCTTTGTGGTGGATACTGTGCTCTCAATTTTGTAATATAGCAGGAGATACTAGATATTATGTTTGGCCTAAATAAATCAATTTCTATTCTCTATGAACAATACTTTATCATGTTGTACATTTTGGGTTGTTCTTGCTTTTGTTAGATATTCTGATTCTGTTTCTTAAAGACTCGCAGTAGGAAAGCTTATAGAGTTTGGTAACATACAGGCTTTCAACCTAGAGTATAATGTAACATCAATATAAAATTAGCTACCTCTGATTTATCAATTTCAAAGTAATTTCAGTTTTCCTATTCATTTGTTGAGAAAGCTTAAACATTAGCAATTATAGAAACAATGTTTCTATCTTTGTAGATTTGATGGCTAAAATGAGGTACAGTTAATAAAACACTGCATTTGAAAATAATTCTATGTATTGTCTTCTCCAGTTTCTGGACCAATAAACACATCTGTCTAATAGCTAGTAATCCATTTTATTATGCTTCGTTTTGTTTTTAAACTGAAACAGTCCATTTTACTCTTAGGCAGAACCATTAGAAATTTTTTTTTCCCTTTGTACCTAAAATTACTTCCCTTTAGCATGTACTCATCAGATCATGCTATTTTTGCTTCCACATGAGAAGATAACAGATAAAGGAAACTATCTATTTGAATCCCCCTTCAGCCTTTCTTTTCAGACATAATATCTTCAAGCCTTTTTTTGCCACATGGTGTGACTCCTCAGTTCTTTCATCAGATCACTCTCCTCTGCAAATGTTGTATTAGTTCCTTGAGGCCTCATTAATAGATGTAGAAGAATGAAATAACAGGAGATTAAGATGCATCTATGTTTCTACTGATTGACACTGTCTGGAATGTTGTTTTAAAGTCAGAAGTTGTCAATTCAAACTAAAGTGTATCCAATGGAGATTCTTCTGTAATAATCCTGAGTAAATGGCAAGGACTGCCTTCATTTTCAATTAATATGGTCCCTTGTACCCAAATGGGTAGCTATGAAAAGGTTATAGAAATAGGGATATAAATAAACCTTCTTGTAAAAGAAAGGTAGTTTTATTGATGGCAGTCTTTCTTATTTTATTTATTCCTTATCCATGATGCCAGACAACACTTCCTTAAATACCACCTCACCCACTGGATTTCTCTTCTAAAAGTATGTAATGGCCAGTTGGTCACAATTTATTGGGGAGTTAAAGCTGATGGTGCTTTACAGTGTAAATAAATTATTGCTTTCCACTTAACCAAAGTCATTCGTGCTTGCTATCATTGCTACTAGAAGAGCCTTACTTAGAATCCATGCTCTTCCTTGAATGCCAGAATAGGGTCTAGAAACAAGAAACAAGTACAGACTATAGAAAATTGCCACTGTTGGCAGCAAGATTCCCAATGGCTTCCTGACTATAGAAACTGAGTGTCTCCAGCTCAACTTACATTTTTCCAACTGTACTTTCTCACCTGTTCTATCATCCAGTCCCAGTTCAGGCTGATCTCATCTGTGTAATGACCTCACACCAGTTTTGAGCATGGAAGAAATGCCAAGACAGGTGAAAAAAGTGAGACTTCAACTGTAATTTTTATTTTTAGTTAAAAAGCTTTTGTTCTCCCAGTTGCATTCGGTCAAACTTTATGTTAATCTAGAGTGTTTGTATATTCCTGCACTGTGTACAGATACTGTACGTATTTTCCACTTGATCTTGAATACTTCTAAGAGCTTGGCACCAGAGATAACTATCTCAATATACAGCAGCAAATAAGCACATAATTTCCATAATTTGCAACAATCCCACTTCTAAATATACCCAACACACACACCACCAACATGCGCATGCACGCGCACACACACACACACACACACACACACACACACACCCTTCTATGTTGCCAGATTCCATGGTATGGCCTTCCTGTCATCTTCTACTTGAAACTTCAGAACCATCGCTAAATTACTTCTCTTCTCCCTCAGATCTCAGCAACTTACCAAAACAAGTTGGATTTGCCTCCTTAACCTGTTCAACATTTATTTACAGGATTTATTTAATATTTGAATTTATATTCCTTAAATGTGAAAAGTACTATACAAATATACTCATCAGATTTTGTTTTGTCTCTTTAAGACTGATTTCCCACTCATAAGTATTAACTCCATAATAGGTTTGCAACTCAGCAGTGTAATTGGCAAAAATACAAAGAAAATACATATTAACCTTAGGATCAAAAACTAATTATTTTGAACGTAGAGGCCCTTGCTCTATTCAGACTCAAGGAACTCAAATTTAGTATATTACTGAAGTATAATGATTCTGTTCATGACTTTAATAAAGTCATCTGTTTGTCTTGTTCTAAAAATATTTACTAAATTCCTGTTGAAGTTTATGTTTTCTAAAGAAGGCTGAGAATCATTAAGGTCAATTCAATACATACATGTTAACTTGTGCTACAGTTAAAATGTATTGGGCTAAAATAAAAATTGCTTAATAAGTCAATTCTCTCAAGTTATTTATATATGAATCCTTTTTATATTTATATATTTGTAAATTACAAACACAACCTAGAATTAAAGAGAAAGCTATTTGAAAAGCTCAATCTTTCAAAATAAAAGCCAGATAATTCAAACGTTATACAGAACATCCCTTTTCCTGATAGAATAAAACATAAAAACAAAGCATGATGGCTTGGTAGCCATCAAGCTACCAATGATCTTCTTTGCAGAACTGGAAAAAACCACCTTAAACTTCATATGGAACCAAAAGAGAGCCCGCATAGCCAAGTCAATTCTAAGCAAAAAGAACAAAGCGGGGGGCATCACAATACCAGACTTCAAACTATACTACAAGGCTACGGTAATCAAAACAGCATGGTACTGGTACCAAAACAGAGATATAGACCAATGGAACAGAACAGAGGTCTCGGAGGCAACACAACCTTTCTACAACCATCTGATCTTTGACAAACCAAACAAAAACAAGCAATGGGGAAAGGATTCCCTGTTCAATAAATGGTGTTGGGAAAGCTGGCTAGCCATGTGCAGAAAGCAGAAACTGGGCCCCTTCCTGACACCTTACACTAAAATTAACTCCAGATGGATTAAAGACTTAAACATAAGACCTAACACCATAAAAACCCTAGAAGAAAATCTAGGCAAAACCATTCAGGACGTAGGTGTAGGCAAGGACTTCATGACCAAAACGCCAAACGCATTGACAACAAAAGCCAAAATAGACAAATGGGACCTAATCAAACTCCACAGCTTCTGCACAGCAAAAGAAACAATCATTAGAGTGAATCGGCAACCAACAGATTGGGAAAAAATTTTTGCAGTTTACCCATCTGACAAAGGGCTGATATCCAAAATTTACAAAGAACCAAAGCAGATTTACAAGAAAAAAACTAACAAGCCCATTCAAAAGTGGGCAAAGGATATGAACAGACACTTCTCAAAAGAAGACATACGTGAGGCCAACAAACATATGAAAAAATGCTCATCATCACTGGTCATCAGAGAAATGCAAATCAAAACTACATTGAGATACCATCTCACGCCGGTTAGAATGGCGATCATTAAAAAATCTGGAGACAACAGATGCTGGAGAGGATGTGGAGAAATAGGAACACTTTTGCACTGTTGGTGGGAGTGTAAGTTAGTTCAACCATTGTGGAAGACAGTGTGGCGATTCCTCAAGGACCTAGAAATAGAAATTCCATTTGACCCAGCAATCCCATTACTGGGTATATATCCAAAGGATTACAAATCGTTCTACTATAAGGACACGTGTACACGAATGTTCATTGCAGCACTGTTTACAATAGCAAAGACCTGGAACCAACCCAAATGCCCTTCGACGATAGACTGGATAGGGAAAATGTGGCACATATACACCATGGAATATTATGCAGCCATCAAAAACGATGAGTTTGGGTCCTTTGTAGGGACATGGATGAACCTGGAAACCATCATTCTCAGCAAACTGACAGAGGAGCAGAAGATCAAACACCGCATGTTCTCACTCATAGGCGGGTGTTGAACAATGAGAACACATGGACACAGGGAGGGGAGCACTACACACTGGGGTCAGTTGGGGGGAAATAGGGGAGGGACGGTGGGGGGTGGGAAGCTGGGGAGAGATAGCAAGGGAAGAAATGCCAGATGTAGGTGATGGGGAGGAAGACAGCGAATCACACTGCCACGTGTGTTCCTATGCAACAATTTTGCATGTTCTTCACATGTACCCCAAAACCTAAAATGCAATAAAATAAATAAATGGGGAAAAAAAAACAAAAAACAAAAAACAAAGCAATCACATATATTTCTCAACCTATCATTGATTTAGAATAATCCTGATGTTCGATATCTATGCTCTTTATTTCTTCTTTTTTTCCCTTCTTTCCCTTTGTCCTTTTTTTCTCCTTCCTTCTTCTTCCTTCTTCCCTCCCTCCCTGTCTCCCTTTCTCTTCCTTTCTTTCTTTCCTTTTCTTTTTTCTTTATTTTTCTTTCTTGCTTTTTGAGTGTGAGGTGCAGACTAGGGTACAGAAACACAAGCATAGTCAAAGGGTAAAGGGCATTAGAATACTTTTATCTCATGACCCTTATAAAGTCAGTAACTTCAGGTAATAATTAATGCAATCATGGTAGAATAGGAATATTTTTATATAAGGTAATATCAAAGTGAGTAATTCTGATAATTATACATGGAGGTGAGATTTCTGCACATTTTCAATTTTCTACATTTCTGCAACTATGGTGATCATTAAAGAGTAGCTTTTGTCATACACTTTGCTTCCTTGTCACCTTTGAACTCAACTCTTTGGCCTCTGGCACTCTGTTTGGTGCCCTGACCATTTGGGTGCCTGGAGGTCAAGCAGCTTTTCTATATAGCACAGGGCTTTGTTTGTACTTGGGTGAGACTTTTAGATCCACCAATGTAAGTCACATTTCTCTCCGAAGACTTCTAAAGCAAGGAAAACATTTTGAAACAAAACAAAACACATTTTGTCAATATAAATAAAAATAGACAAAAAGCATTTTCCCATTCATTCCTCTTAATAGCCCTACCCTATTATATAGCTTTTGAGAAAAGAAACATAAGAAAATCTGAACTACTTGATACATTTTTATTGTAAATGCAAAAAATAGACATGTGTGCTAAGAAGGAAAAAAAGGAACATTTTCTTTAGGGTTCAAATTTCAGGACCCAATTTCAGATTTGAAGATAACCCTAGGAATGCAGTGACTGACATTAATTATTAGAGTACCAGGCAGTGGCGAGTGGTATCAGCCAGATTCAAGCTTTGACTGAGCTGCAGAGTCCAATCTGTTATTTTTTGATAACAGATAGACCCCTTCAAAGAACAGATTGACTTGTGACCTGATGATATCCCATGACCTGATTCATTCTTTGCAGATTCATATTGCTAGAATCATTGGAGTGACATGTCACACTCCAGGTCAAGAGGCTTTTGTCAAATAACTCTCTTGTAAATCACTTAGGCCTGCTAATATTTCCAATCCTTGTATAAGCAGTTTATGTAGCTTTATGGCAGATATTTCAGCTCCTTTTCTTTGGTTGATGTATATCGTTACGTTTAACTTAATAGATGCTTTAAATAACAAAGGTATCTAATGTATTTGTAAAAATTTTTTTGAAAGAATTTCTTGTTCTCTACTTCTGTCCCACTCTAGCACATTCTGGATTACTGCCTGGAGCACTGTGCACTAAACTGCCATCGCTACCATCTCTCAGATTATGATCGGGATTATTACCTGTATTACTCTCTTCTTCACTAACATCATTACAACCAGATGTAGATTATTACCACTGAATCCTCAATAGCTTTTAGCATTTCAGAATTTATCTCCAGTTTATCCTGTTATTTCTGTCTATTCATTTAAGTTATAGACTCCATGGTAGTTCTCCCTTAATGAGCAATTCCCAGTGTCACATAGTATCTAACATTTACATTCATACACAGTAATCAAATAATTTTAGGTTCAATTACTAATTGTAAATCAAGTATATAAAAGTAGGCAAATATCTAAATACATTTCAACATTGAATTATTTTAATCATGCTGAATTTGAGATACTCTAGATCCATTTTAACCATTTCAAGTCAAACTCTCTCTTTAAAAAGAAATAGTGGGTATTATTGAACTTCCTTACAAAGTATGACTTTTCTCATCTCCTCACTGTCAAATATTTCACCGGTGTCAGGAAATACACAACCATAGAGTGAGCCCAAATTTTCACCCAGGCTCCTTTTCCCAACATAGGAGCCCTCTCATACTGGAAAAATAAATGTGAAAGAAACACACATAGGATACTGTTTACAGACACATACATATCAAAAAAATATATGTGATTTTGATAAACAGTGTTAGTTGTGATCTAGAATGCTACCAAATATATTTTATATTAGTATTTTAAAAGTCATGAAATAAAGATATTCATTACCTCCCCACACTTCATAAACATCCCTGAGTTAGTGCCACTACCTAGCATCATCCTACACTATTTTCTATGAGTTATAAGTGGGGAAGGGACAGAACTGATAGAGAGCCACTTGACGAAGAAAACAAGAAGGCACACAAACAAAGTGAGCAAAGTAGAAAACTAGCTGAAACTTTCAAAGGAGAAATGTATAGAATGCTGATATTGTGCTGAGCACGTGTTGAACATTTCACACATTATCAAATTTAACTTCCATAAGTAATAACATACATATTATTAGATATAATATATAAAAGATGAAACTGAGGTTTCAAGATGTTGAAACACTTTTTTAACCTAAAATTAGGAAGTGAAAGTCTGGCTTATACTCTTTGAATCCACTAATAAACTCACTTGTTCATTTCAGGACAGTTCATAAAGTGTAGGTGCTCCATAAATATTGTTGAAGTGATTTTAATTTCATGGCACACATATACTCTGTGAACATACTAGAATGCTTATTGTATAAAATCTTCTTATGATTCAAAGCCACCTAAAAGTATGTGCAATGTATAACACTGCTACGTGATTACATATTTGACTTTCCACAACTCTAAATACCTCTGTAATATCTGAAATTAATACATCTAAAACGTAACACTAAGAAGTATGAAAATTGAACTTTTTCTGCTTTCCGTTTGAAAACAATGTGAGTTGTCTTTAGCAATGATTCTCTACCAAGACAAGTTTATAAAATACATAGTGCTAAGCAGTTAAAATTTAAATTCTCTTATTTTACCTTGATCAAAATTAGTTGCCCAACAAAATAGGATGACCGCAACGGAAGTGTTAAGCACACTTGGTTTACACTGAAGGATAAAATCAGGCACAGGGATCTGTTCTTAAGAACATAAATTATATGTGATCTGATCTACAGCAAATTCTATCAAAAGCCTTAGAAGCACAGCTGTCAAATGACTGAAAAGGTCTTCATCAATAGAGCCAGAATCTAATTTTGTGGGGCCCGCTGTCTTCCTACAACTTAATGACCCAGGAACCTTGAATATTGCTTCAAGACTCACAGTTGCCTGTTTTCTCTATTTTGTGTGTTTTAAATGCATTGGTTGTCTGAGGTAATGTTGTTTCAAAGGAGGAACTATAAGAGTTTTGCTAGTTCTCAGCAAATATTAATTTAATATTAAATTTATGATTTTAGGAGTCCTTCAGTTTTCGTCTAATTCAGATGCATTACTAATTAGTATCACTAATGCTTTTCCAAACACTTTGAGTGAGGAAAAATATTTTAAATGAATTACAATTTTATAATTGTTCTATCTTTTTATACAGGATCTGGCTCCATAATTCTTTTAACCATCATTAGCCATAGATCTGCAATCTTTAATAACAAGGAATAAAAAAACACAGCATAAACTCTGAAAATAGAAACATCTGATATTTATTTCAAGCTTTTCTCTATTTAGCTAAGTAACAAGATAAAGTAAATAAGTGGATAATCTTAGAAAACATAATTACTTAAATTTTACTGAAATAAAATTTTCCTTATCTATAAAAGTGGCAAAAAACAAACAAACAAAAAAGCCAGCCTCATCGTTTGGTTAAAAAAAAGGAAATTGTCTTTGGGAGGCTGAGGCAGGTGGATCACAAGGTCAAGAGATCAAGACCACCCTGGTCAACATGGTGAAACCCCATCTCTACTAAAAATACAAAAAATCAGCTGGACATGGTGGCGCGTGCCTGTAATCCCAGCTACTCAGGAGGCTGAGGCAGGAGAATTGCCTGAACCCAGGAGGCGGAGGTTGTGGTGAGCCGAGATCGTGCCATTGCACTCCAGCCTGGGTAACAAGTGAAACTCCGTCTCAAAAAAAAGGAAATTGTACATATAAACATGTGTAATGTCTGGCACAGAGAAATAGTATTTCTAACTCACTCTCATTCTATCCTATATAAAAGCTCTTCAAATATTTGAAGAAAGATGCAATGTTTCCTTATTTCTTTTAATCTCTAAATTTCTCAAGTCCCTCAATTATCACCAATATGACATGGTTACTAGATTTCACCTTATTCCCTACACGTTCTACAGTGACAATGAAACTATAAAAATGTGAAGCCCAGAACAGAACATAGTACTCCAAACATGGAATGACTAAAGCAGATCATAGTGGGACTCTATGTTCCCTTTGCTAAACTGCAAAGTGGTATACATTCATACTTAATTTGCATTAACATTTTAGCACCAGTATCACAGTGAAATCCCAAGATTTCTATAATTTTAAGCCTTACATGTGCAACTTATAGAACTAATTTTTTTAAGTTAAATGCAGTATTATTACTTATTTAACGTACTTTAATTCATTTAAACCATTATCTCTGCCCCTCAGTTATTTTTGATATTTTGCCATTCAACATAAAAAAGTGAGTTTGGTCTTGCTTTCTTATGTTTATAAAATGTGTTGACAGTATTGTTTGCCATTCAATTTTCTGTTTTATGCATCTCAAATATGCCACTCCCAGCATTTCCCCTAGAACTTCTCTTTTTGTGTATTCTCTAAATGAGGGGTCCCCAACACACAGGCCACAGACCAATATTAGGAACCACGCCACACAGCAGGAGATGAGCAGCAGGCAAAGGAACAAAGCTTCATTTGTATTTACAGCCACTCCTCATCACTGTGTTGCTACCTGAGCTCTGCCTCCTGTCAGATCAGCAGCAGCATTAGATTCTCAAAGGAGTGCAAACCCTATTGTGAACTGTGCATGCAAGGGATCTAGACTGCATGCTCCATATGAATCTAATGCCTAACAATCTGTCACTGTCTTCCATCAGCCCCAGATGGGACCATCTAGATGCAGGAAAACAAGCTCAGGGCTCCTACTGCTTTTACATTATGGTGAGTTGTATAATTATTTCATTATATTATACAACTTAATAATAACAGAAATAAAGTGTACAATAATGTAATACGTTTGAATCATCCTGAAACCATCCCCTTGCAAAGTCTATGGAAAAATCGTCTTCCACAAAACTGGTCCCTGGTGCCAAAATGCTTGGGGACCGCTGCTCTAAACTGTGGTGAGTATCTCTACATTTAACATCTTCATTATTCCACATTGTCCCATTCTTGCTCAAAATATGTTCTAAGGTTATTAGCAAATGTCTCACTGAAATCAAGGTGCACTTCACCCACTGAATAAATCATTATATTATTAGATATAAAAATAAAGGACATGAGATTTCTCTGAAATGCTTTGTTATTAATCAACTTATACTGTCACCTGGAGATGACAAATATTTATGAATTTGTTTGATGCCTTTTTTTTTTTTTTTTGAGACAGGATCTCTGTCACCCAGGCTGGAGTGCAATGGTGCAATCATGGCTCACTGTAGCATTGACCTCCTGGCCTAAGGTAATCCTCCTGCCTCAGGCTCTCAAATACTGGGACACAGGTGTGCATCTTCATGTCCAGCTAATTTTTAAAATATTTTTGGAGAAATGGAGTCTCACTGTTTTGCCCAGGCTGGTTTTAAACTCATTAATTTAAGCAATTTTCCCACTTTGGCCTCTTCAAGTGCTAGAGAACAGGCATGAGCCACTGTTCCTGATCAATGTTTATCAATTAATTATCTTTTTAAAGATGCACTGTAGAATTTTTCCAGAAATCAATATTAGGTTTAAATCTTGGTGTCTTGATTGTCTATTTACTAGTGGTCAAACCTTGGATTTCTTACTTTACCTCTCCACGGCCCTTTTTCAAATGAGAAGAAATAGCCTCATATGTTTTGAGGGAACCAAAATCGTTCATTATGTAAATGATTTAGAGGAGTGAATAATACAATAAACATCTAATATATGTTAGATAATACTATGTTTGAGAAATGGAGCTATAAATTTTTTTTCTTTATCCTCTAATGTATTATAACTTATTACAAACCATTTTTATAGAGCAAATACAATTTTTAAAAATTAAGATGTAGCAAACACAAGAGCACAATGACAAACCATAGTCTATTAAATAAATTAAAATGTATCAAAAAGCTTCATATCATAAAAGATGGGATAAATTGAAATTGCATCCAATTAAAAGATCGATAGACACTTGTCTGATTAATTCTTGCTGAAAAGGACTTGCACAAAACTATAAATTGGAAAGTAAATTTAGAGCATAATTTATGGAGGCTTTTGAATGTCAGGAGTTGTACGTTGTACTTAACTTGATGGAATTAGCGAATGAGCATATGTTTTAAATCCAAAAATACATTTGTAAGGCAAATATTCATGTCAGGGCACAGGAGTAGGGATGCCACATTATATATTGCAGCAGTCCACAGGAGAGTAATTCACATCTATACTAGAAGTGTCAGTATTGAAAATGAGAGATCAACTTTCAGAGATAATTCAACTCAAGACTCTCTCTCTTTCCACAGAAAGAAAGCAGAGTAAAAGAGTCAAAACATACAACACTTTTTAAACATTTATTAAGGAGTTTTCTAAGTGTCTTGATAAGTGCTTTACATTGATACTTTATTCTTTATGAAACCCCTTTGATAGGAGCTACTCTTATCTTTGTCTTACTTGAAAGGAAACAGAGTTGTATGTTTTGGATGTGGTTTGTCACCTCCAAGACTCAAGTTGAGGCCTGGTTTACAGTGCATAAATGTTGGAAGCTGGGGCTAGTGGAAGGTTGTTCAATCCCTTATGAATAGATCTATGTCATGTCTCTTGAGTTCTTGGTCTTATGGGAATGGATTCATTGCCATGAGAGTTAATTGTTATAAGGTGTACCTCATTTATAGTGTATGTTTCTTTGCATACATTTGCTCATCTTTCTGTTTCTCTGTCATATTATGATGTGGTAGGGGTATTAATCAAAAGTCAAGCAGCTGCCAATACCATGCTCTTGGACTTTCCAGTCTCTAGAATCACAAGCCAAGTAAACCCCTTTTCTTTATAAATTACCCAGTCTTGGATATTCTGTTATAGAAACACAAAACAGACCAAGAAACAGACCCCTTGACAAATTTATTATGTTGCTCTAGACAATGCAGCTAATAATTTATGGAATTCAGAGGTAGACCGGGACAATCTTAATTAGCATTCTAGAAACTGTGGTTAATAAATTACTCAGCTATACTACTTCTTGACTCTGAGGAACCAGGCCTAGTGAATACATGAATCCAACAAAGAAGGGCATCAGAGGTGTGTCTTTGAGTAGAAGAATAGTATAAATTTGGTTTGCACATCTTGACTTGAAGATTTCAGTGTGCATCAAACCAGAATTTCCAATTTAGCATATAAAAACACATGATATCCAATTTAATTTGAATTTCAGATCAACAAAATGAGGTGTTTTTTTTTTTTTACTATAAGTGTGTACTGTGCAATATTTATTAAATATTTATATTTAAGTCCTGTATTTTGTCCGGCAACTCTAGTTCAAAGTGAGTATGTCTGATTGGTAGTTGGGAAATTAGCTCCAATGGTTTTAAGAACAAGGATTAGAACTATAAAGTTAGAAGTTGTTAGTTACTAAACTGCACATGTATATAAAGGTCTTTTGGGTTGCCAGGCCCTGTGTTAGGTGCTGCAAAGAGGTGATAATTGAGAGAGAGAGAGAGAGAGAGAGAGAGAGAGAGAGACAGAGAATGAATCCATGAATCAACACATACAGCAAAAGCAAAGCAAGAAAGCAAATAGAGAAACAATGATTTTCAAAAACATTTTTAATGAGTAAGAAATGGACACAAAATAAGAGGAAGAAAAGATGAAAGGTTTGAAGCATAAGCAGAGATGATATTCCATAAAATCTAGTGGGCATGTTGGCAGAGCCAAATGCCTCATAATATTAATGAGGAGGAGGCCCAAGAGAAGGTCATTGCATTTGGAATTTACCTACTAAGGCAGATGGTGGCCTGAAGATAGTGATTCATTGTGCTGCTATGAACAAAACCTTGCAACATTAAATACATTTACAACTGTAAGCACATTTTTTCTCTCCATAAATAAAACAATTTTGGGACCCTGGATCTGATTATGTGACTATAAAGGAAGAGATCTGTAGAAAGTCAAGGACAAAGATCAGTGATTTAAAAATAATTGCACTAGGAGCACATATTTAAATTAGTGTGTTTTTGTTTGTTTTAATGCAGATAGACGGAAAAACTAATAAAAGTTGAGGAAGGCATAGTGACTACGGAATTAAGAAACCTGAAACTTATCTATATTAGTTTTCTATTATTGCATAACAAATATAATATATTGCATAACAAAACCCCAAATAAAGAGGCTTAAAACAATTTCCATTTATAGCAATTTTAACTTTAACTTCTCTAGCTTTAAATCCCTTGAATACAGGGGCTTTGTGTAATAAAACACTCTGGTAAGACTCAGCTGTAATCTTCATAGGGATATTGGTAATATTTGTTGGGAAACGGAAGGGGATTTACTCTTCCCAGTATGGATATTGGTAATGTTGTTGGGAAAGGGAAGGAGATTTCTTTCTTTAGAAAAATCATGGTGTTATCCTCAGAGATACTTTTAAACTATATCAGTATACTATATATGTAAGTTAATTTCAGTGTTATTATGTCATGAGAATTTTATCTTAAGTACAATAACAGCTGCCATGGCTCACCAAGTAATAATACCTGAGACAGTCCCTGGCCACAATGAATGAAAGAAGAAGATATAAAATTTTCTCTTATTTGTGGTCTCCAATTTAAATTAGAGTAGGCAGGATATGGTTTAATAAATGTAACAGATACTATTTTGGGTTATGGGGAAATATAACAGTCTTTACATAGAACTTTATAAGATTGGTTTTTATATAAGTTCAGATCTTTGTAAGTATGTTCGCTTTTATTTACAGGAGATATTTTAAAAGTTTAAGAAAATTTATATATAACTAGAATTTATACAATAGATAAGTTAGTAATTAAAGCACTGCAAAATAATTTGTTTAAAGAATAAGCTCCAAAAAGTCATTATAAATTCCAATCCTCACTCTATGCTAAGTAAAATTCTAATTATTACTTATTAATATAACTAATAATTATTTATCACATATGATTTACCACATACAGGGCTGAAAATACGTGTGGTGAATGTGTGTGTGTGCGTGTGTGACAGAGAAAGAGAGAGAGAGAGAGAGAGAGAGTCCTCATATCTAACTTACGAGATCAATGTTGTTAGCATTCTCATTTTACAGTTGATGGAACTAGAGCTAAGAATAATTTAAGTAACTTTCTCAAGTAGAGTCATATGTCACTTAACGAGCGGGATATGTTCTGAAAAATGTACCATTAGGTGATTTTGTCGTTGTGCAAATATCACAGAATGTACTTACATAAACCTAGATAGTATAACCTATTACACACCTAGGTATATGGTATAGCCTTTGGCTCCTAGGCCATAGACTCATGCAGCCTGCTACTATACTGAATATAGGAGGCAATTGTAACACAGTGGTATCTATGCATCTAAGCATATCTAAACACAGAAAAGGCATAGTAAAACACATTATAATTTTATAATACCACCATTATATACGTGGTCCATTGTTGGCCAAATATTGTTATGTGGCCTGTACAGAGCTCGTAAAGTATGTTTACTATTCCATGAATGTATATAGCTAGTAAATAGTGGAATTAGTCTACATGTGATTTCTGTTCAAAAATTTGTAGCATTCCATCCTTTGTATAGCAGATGGTGCCCTTTCATGATTATTGTTTTTAGCAATTTATAGCTCAGAAAAGAGAGCTAAAAATGTAATATATATGTATATATACTCACATTATTCATAGATATGTATATTTTTGCATTTCTATATTTTGCATACTTCTTATATAAGACATTCTGTATTTATTTCAGGGTAATGAAAGTAGGTCTACTGTATACTAATTAGTCTACTAGGAACATAAATTAGCAATGTTCTTCAGTGGATTGATAGAAAGAAAACAGATAAATGTGAGCAGTATATAATTTTCTACATAGATGTTGTAAGTAATATTAATAAAATGCCCTTTGTTTAAAAGAATGAATATACATATTCACTGTTCACGTCACCTCAGCATTCACTGAGCACTTCCAACTTATGAGACAACGTATTTGTCCCTGTGGAGGTCTGCTGCCCTCAATGAAGCTAAAAATCTAATGGGAAGTCAAAAACACTCATAAATTATTATATGTACTTGGAGATAGTAAAATAGTTCTCTGAGGAAAGAGCAGTGAACTCCAGTTGAGTTTACTAGGAAGGCATGGCAAAGATGATGATATATCAGCTAGGTCTTAGAGGATTTCAGCAATGATGAAGAACATCCCAAGTAGAAGGATTTTTTTTTTAAAGTCACAGAATTAAATCTAGGACATTCAGAGAATAATAAAGAATTTGGGTTTGGGGGTATATATGAAAGTCTGAGAGAGATGATAAAACTAAATGAATCAGATGAGTCACCGTTGGGGAGAGTCTCAAAAATATCAGTCTGGCATGTTTACATGATCCTAAGAGTAAGGGGAATGCAGTAAATATTTTCTCAAGGGGAAAGTGAAGTAATCAGATTTACGTTTTACAAACTTAAACCCAGATATGAAGTAAAAAACAAACAAAATAAATTTAATATAGAAATGAAATTAAATAGGCAGGAGGCTATTGAAAAGACTCATTTTAGTTATTTATATAATCAACGTTATCTATTTCTTTTTAATTTACAAAGAAGAAGGTAGAGTTCCAGAGAATCTTAAGGTACATATCTAGAATTGGGTGAGTCAAAGCAGTTCTAACCTTCTAATTCTGTTTTCTGATTATACTTGTCAAATCTTCAGTTTGAGCAATTTCAGAGTGTCTGGTGTCTGGTAACTTAACAGCTATGTTTAAACATACACATGAGGTTGTAATGGTATTACCCTAAAGATTCAGAAATATTCATATTTGGTCTTACCACTCACAATTTCTCCATGCGAGTTTCCTCAAGTAGGGAGTTAATAACTTTCTCCCCAAGGCAAGTAAGTGTGGCCAAGTAGGAAAAAAGTGACTGCATTATTAATAACGTGGCAGTCAATAGCCCCCTATGTAGACATTTCTAATTGAGGAATTAAAAATGTAACTTGAAGCTCAGCAGGGCTTCCTATTCCTCCAGTTCACCATCTCACACCCTTCTCAATAATTGCAGATCAAGTCTTAAGTCATTCCAACGAATTGCAAGCAAGGAGATGGTGTAAGAAAAAGAAAAGCTCTTGCTTTGAACTGCTTACCTCTTGGGAAATGTAAGAGCCCTGTACTTACTTGTTCAACATTTAAGTCAAAGTAACACCATCCATTTCCTAAGTTTGGCCCAATTAATGTCTTGAACTTCAAGCAATCACATTGACAATATATCTTTCCCTGGAAATAAAAGAGTATAGGGAAAGGGCAGAATTTATGGGAGAGGGAATGAATGCCACTTTCTTCTACTAATGTACTTCTTCTACTAATGTACTTTCTTCTACTTCTGTCACAGAAATATATTGAAACTAACTCTATTAGTCAGGGCTCCCAAGAGAACCACTAAGTGTTTATGTGTATGTCTGTGTATATCTATATCTATATATATATATAGATATATATAGATATATACTGTGTATACATGTGTATATATGTGTATCTCTACACACACATATGTATAGATGTGCATGTACATATATATATGTGCACACACATACCAGTTGGAACTGTGTTGGCTACCTTGGGACATCATTAGACTTCTACACCAAATAGTACAGGTAGTGGTGATTCACCACCATGTACAAGTCCAACTTCTCCAAGCCATGTGAACTTGTCTCCAAATACAATCAGAGTTTTCTTACTTCAGTAGTGAAGATGAATTTTATGATGCTGATGAATTCCATCAAAGTGGCTTATCCCTAAAACGTTTAATAGATTCTTCTGGATCTTTTTCGGTCCTAACACATAGAAGCTGACGGTGTTTCATGTTAAATTTTTACATTTTCTGATTTCTTTCAGTGGAATTTTGTAGTTCTCCTTGTAGACATCTTTTACTTCCTTAGTTGGCTGTATTTCTAAGTACATCTTTCTTTTCTCTCTATTGTAAAAAGCGCTGTGTTTTTCATTTGTCTCTTAGCTAGAATATTATGGGCGTATGGCAATTCGACTGATTTTGTACACTGATTTTGTATCCAGAAAGTTTGCTGAAGGTGTTTATCAGTTCTAGGAGCTTTCTGGTAGTGTTTTTAGGGTTTTCTAGGTATACTATAGATCATATCATCAGTAAAAAGACATTGTTTGATTTTTTACATTTGGATGTCTTTTATTTTTTTTTTCTTGCCTGATTGTGCTGGAGACCTATACAGCCATAACGTAATAGTAAGAGACTTAAACACTCCACTAACAGTGTTAGACAGCATCAAGGCAGAAACCTAATAAATAAATCCTGGACTTAAATTTCACTCTCAACCAATTGGACCTGATGCTATTTTTCTTCCCCTATTGTATGAAATCAGTCTACCTCAGCAATGGTGCAATTTTTGGTGAGCTTACCAATCTTTTATTAGCTATAAGATTGACAGAAAAAGCTTCCAAATGTCCTCAACCATTTATTCAGGAAGATACAGACCACACAGTGCTTATATTAGAAATCATATTCAGGATTTTGATCAGATGCATGTAAACAGATGATATGCAGAGCTGCGATGACTGGATCACAGAAGGCTAGCAGTTGCAGAGGAAGTTAAATGAAATAAAAATAAGCAATTGTTTATATTAGCATTGAATGGAAGTAACAGTATTAGGATTAAAGATTTTCTCTTCACATTATGTACAGATTGAGCAGTAGCTGATAGTCTTAACCAACGAATCAATTAATTGGGGATAATTATTCATACATTTTCAACTAAAACTTGTTGAATAACTCTAAGATATCAGAGGCAGTGTAGCCAGTAAGGTAGAGAGGTAATTAAGACCTACTCCTCTTTGTCAAGAAGATGAACTTTCTAGGAGAAAAAATCAGTAGATTCCAATTCAAGGTGATAGGTGTGAAAGCAAAGAACTGTACAAATGCTGTGTGAGCACACAGCAGAAAGGAAATTAACTGCATGAGGTCAGAAAAGGGTTCACAGATAAGGCTGCATTTTAACCCAGCCCTATATAAACTGGCTTAGTGAAGGATAATGGGAGGTAGAGTCAAAGAGAATGGCAAGCAGGAAAATAACAGACGTTCTAGTCTTAGAGAATACCATGTACAAAAGTGTAGGGTGAGAGAATTATAGGTTTTTTAGTGACAAATAGTAGTTTTCAGACACAAATATAACTTGGCTTTCAGTTGAAACTGGAATTCTAGGTGACTTGTTTGCCTTTTTCTTTTCCCCTCTCTTTATTAATATTGACACGAAATATCTGCACAGTATGAATCCTTCCAAATCAGGCTCTAATCTACTTATGCAAACCTATGTCTCTCCTTACTTGTTCTGCAAATGCAGAGACACAGGCTCAAGTTGCATTTCTCAAGCATAAATGACCCTGTCACCCTCCTTTTCTGAGTTCATGATGAGGAGAGAGGATCTTTTATACCTTAATGACATTGCTTTATTGTTAAACTGGCTTTCCCTCCCTGCATCAATTGATAACCTCTTTCTACTCCAACAACACATCTCTTGGAGTCTACTTATTCCTACCAAAAGGTAAAATAGCTGTCTCCTATGAAGATAGATTTATTGCAAAATTGGCTGCCCACTGAATTTCTTGGCACACATAAAAAATCAATTGACTATAAATATATTGGTTTATTTCTGTAAAATGTTTCATAAATGGAAACATTACTCTCCATGTCTATTCTAATTTCAGTACCACAGTTCAGTTACTCTAGTTTTTGCAGTAAGCTTTGAAATTGGAAAGAAGTCCTCCAAATTTGTTCTTTTTCAAGATTGTTATAGTTACTTTGGTTTCTTTGCATTTTTATATGAATTTGATAATAAGACTGTCAATCTTTTTATAAAAAGTCAGGAGGAATTCTTATGCCCTGTTGGTGGGAATATAAATCAATACAACCATTATGAAAAACACTACAGAGTTTCCTTAAAAAAATTGAAAATAGAACTACCATATGATCTAGCAATCTCATTATTCAATATATATACAAAGGAAATCAAATCACTCTATGGAAGATATACCTGAACTTCTAAATTTACTGAAATCCTGTTCACAATAGCCAAGATATAAAATCAATCTAAATGCCCATCTATAGATGAAGAAAATGTGATATGTGTATATGTATATTGTACACACACACACACACACACACACACACACACACACACACACAATGTGAATACTGAATTTAATAGTGTTCATTCATGAAATGGAAGCAAATCGGGTTATCTGCAAAAATGTAGATAAAGCTAGAGAACATTATGTTAAGTGAAATAAGTCAAAGTCAGGCACAGAAAGACAAACAATCTCACTCATATGTGGAATCTAAAAAAGTTAATGTCATAGAAGTAGAGAGTAGAATAGCAGTTACCCAAGTCTGTGGAAGGGTGGGGGAACAAGGAGAGTGGGGTCAACAGGCACAAAGTTATAGTTAGAAAGAAAGAGTAAGTTTTGGTGTTCTGTATTGCACAGTAGGTTAATTACAGCTAATAAATGTTGTATATGTCTCAAGATACCTAGAAGAGACGATTTTGAATGTTATCATCACAAAGAAGTGATACATTTATAAAGTAATGATATATGATGCTGATTTAGTCATTATACAATGTAGACATGAATTAAAATATCACACTCTCATAACATGCACAATTACATGTCAATTATAAATAAATCATATTAATTTTAAAAATAAGGTGAAACTTTGATAGCAACTATGATTGATTAGAGAATTTGGGGATAATTGCCATCTTTAATGTCTTTCAATATGTTTTGTAGTTTGCATTGTACAAATATTGCACTGCTTGTTAAATTTATTCCCAAGTATTTTATTTACTTTGATCCTACTGTGACATTGTTTTATAGTTTTCATTTTAAAATTAGTCATTGCTAGTGCATAGAAATACATTACGGTATTTACAATTTTTTTTTAATATACTGAGATTATATATAGCAACCATTCTAAATTGTTTCTTATACTTAATAATCATTTGTTTGGGGGTAGAGGGAGGGTTTCTTTGGATTGTGTGGCCATGAAAGTCTCCAACGGGTTGGCTTAATGTTCAGCTATTGATTGAAAATAGATTTTCTTAAATACCTAGAACCAGTAAGTTTCCCAATCCTTTGCTAAGGGACTCTGTATTGGGCATGAGTTCAAGACTCAACCAGGCCACTGAGAAGTGTCCTTCATTCTTCACCTTCTGCTTGCACTGAGTCTCAAGGTAAGCCAGACGTGAGCACTTAGTGCCTTCTCTATTATTTCTTCATAGCATGCAGACAGTCCTGGGTATGCACGCAGTTATACAAATACATGACCTTCTATGTTTCCAGAAACATCTCAGAGGTGACTCAAAGACCATATGGACATCTCATTTCCCAACTCTCACCTGCAGGTGTTTTGGAAGCCTGTTGTTGTCTCCAACAGTTACCCATTGCTGCAGGCAGCCAGTAATATAAACAATTTCTTCTCATTATTATTGAAAAATATTCCTGAATAAAATGGCTTTTTGTAGTATGTGAGATCACAGATAAAATAAAGACAGCCTTTTAAGTGGAGACTTGTGGAGAACTATAAAAAATGTCAAAGATAGACAATTATCTGACAGTAAAACATTAAAAGATTTCCAGTCCCCCTTTACCCTCTCCAGAGGGCTGCGATTCTGCTGGTTTGCAATCCTCACTTTGATGGTGGGCTGTTGATTTTCAAGGATACACTAGATGTGGAGATAGGAGAATGAATATATTTCAAGTAAAAATGCCATAAAACTCACTGTTCTTACCACATATCAGTATTTTTCTTAATTAAATGCTTCCCTAATTGCTGTAAGTCATTAATTCCCAGAGTTCTTAAAGTGTTCATCCTAACAATTTTGTAAAAATTCCCTTTTTTGTAATAGTAAAATTATCTCCTTGATTTTTTAAATATATTCATTTGCCTGAGTTTCTTTTGTTCTTTATGTGTGTGTACATATGTGTAGGTAATATTTAACAAATAAGACTTTTTAGTCATGTTTCTTGTGTTTATTTTGGGAGAAAATTTGCAAATGATTTCATATGAAGAAAATTAACTCCATTTACATTTTGGGTATGACTGATATACTTGATTTAATCCTATTATATTGTTTTTATATCTGGCCTAATTTTTTTTTGCATTTTTTACTATGATAAAATATTTATCACTTTAACCATTTCTAAGTATAAAATTCTGTTCATTAAATATATTTACAATCCTGTGTAATCATCACCACTATTTATACCCAAAAAGTTTTCATCATTCCCCACAAAATCTTTTTAATCATTTAACAATCACTTTCTCTCCACTTCATAACGACTGTTCTATTTTCTGTCACTATGACCTTGACTACTGTAGGTAAGTTATATAAGAAGATTCATACAATATTTGTTCTTTTTTGTCTGAATTATTCCACCAAGCATATTGCTTTAAAGACCATCCATGTTGTTGCATGTATCAAAAGTATATTCATTTTTGTGGCTCCATAACATTCCATCACATGTATATACATGCATTTTGCCTATCCATTAATATACTGATGGACGCTTGAGTGTTTTCCACCTTTTGACTATTGTTAAAAATGCTGCTGTGAACATGGAAGTACAGATATGTTTGAGTCCCTTCTTTCAAGACTTTTGGATACATATATTGGGCTGGAATTGCAGGAGTATATGGTAATTCTGTATTTAACCTTTTGAGAAACCATCAAACTGTTTTCCACTGTGACCATTTCAAGTTCTCATTAGGAAAACATGAGAGTCCTAATTTCTTCAAATCCTTGCTAACCTTTATTATTTTTCATTTTTCAAAATTACTGTAATCTTCTTAATAGCTGTGAAGTATTGTCTAATTATGGCTTTAATTTGAATCTCTCTAATGACTAATGGTGCTGAGCTAAATTTCATTCATTTACTGGCCATTTGTATAACTTTGGAAAAATGTTTGTTCAATTCCTTTGCTTATTTGTCTAGTTTTATTTTAATTGATAAAAACTATACGTATTTATCGGGTGCAATGCAATGTTTTAGTACATGTATACATTATGGAATGATTAAGTCAAGCTATAAACATAGCTGTCAGGTCACATGTGTTTTTTTAATGGTATGGAGTGAACATTAAAATCTATTAAAATCTTAGGAGCTTTGAAATACTCATGACATTATTATTAACTAATGGGATCTAATTAAACTTAAGAGCTTCTGCACAGCAAAAGAAACAATCATTAGAGTGAACTGGCAACCAACAGAATAGGAAAAAATTTTCTCATGCTACCCATCTGACAAAGGGTAACAATCCAGAATCTACAAAGAACTAAAACAAATATACAAGAAAAAAACAAACAACCCCATCAGAAAGTCGGTGAAGGATATGAACAGACACTTTTCAAAAGAAGACATTTATGTGGTCAACAAACATATGAAAAAAGGCTCATCATCACTGGTCACTAGAGAAATGCAAATCAAAGCTACATTGAGATACCATCTCACACCAGTTAGAATGGAGATCATTAAAACATCTGGAGACAGATGCTGGAAAGGATGTAGAGAAATAGAAATGTTTTTACACTGCTGGTAAGAGTGTAAATTAGTTCAACCATTGTGGAAGACAGTGTGACAGTTCCTCAAAGACCTAGAAATAAAAATACTATTTGACCCAGCAATCCCATTACTTTGTATATACCCAAAGTATTATAAATCATTCTATTATAAAGACACATGCACATGTAAGTTCATTGTGGCACTGTTTACAATAGCAAAGACTTGAAACCTATCCAATTGCCCATCAGTGATAGACTGGATAAAGAAACTGTGGCACATATACACCATATACACATATACACCATATACACATATACACGTGGAATACAATGCAGCCATAAAAAAGGATGAGGCCATGTCCTTTAGATGGACATGGATGAAGCTGGAAACCATCATTTTCAGCTAACTGATACAAGAAGAGAAAACCAAACATCACACATTCTCACTCATATATGGGTGTTGAACAATGAGAACACATAGACACAAGGAGGAGAACATCACATACTGGGGTCTGTTGTGGGGTGGGGTGCTAGGGGAAGGATGCCAGAGGATGGGGAGACTGCAGAGGCATAACATTAGGAAAAATACTTAATATAGGTAATGGAAGGATGGAGGCAGCAAATCACCACGGCATGTGTATATCTATATAACAACCCTGCAAGACCTGCACATGTACCCCAGAACTTAAAGTAAATTTTTTTTTCAAATTAAACATTTAAATAAAAAAAAAGAGAATAAATGGTTTGAAGAGAAAAGACTATTAAAAAAATTGAAAGTGGGAAATTTTAGCATGCAGGAAATTCCTCTTCAAAGGTTTAGCCTCTTATCACCCTTTAAATTCAAGAGAGGGAAAATTATTAAGTATTAATAAAAATGTAGATCAGATAAATCACATCAATTATAACCAACAGTGGTTTATTAATTACACCAGGACGCTGAATTCAAAGTCCTGAGTTCCTCTTCAAAGAAGCAACATGTCAATATGTTCAGTTTCCCTATTTTTTGTTCTTCATTTTAAAGATTAATTCCCTCATTCTTTATACCTCCTTGCCCCTTTTTTCAGTAAACAACCTCCTGCAAACCTCTATACTCACATATTTGGAGTCTCTTGTTATCCCTCGTCACCTGCTCTCTCCTTAGTCATCCTTAATCACCTGCTCTGTAACCATCCTTCCTGCCAAATCTACTCACCCTGCCACTCTGGCTCATACCCCTGCTTCCTTTAAAATAGCCAATCAGAATTAGCTTAGACTATGCCATCCAACCTTACCCAATAAGGGAACAACAAAGCAATAAAGACTAGCAGCATTAGGGGTAAGGACCACTTCCCTTCCTTGTTCAGTGTGTTCTCACCATTGTTCCATCCATGAGACACACTCTTCTATAGAAGTAAATATGCCTTGCTGAGAAAATGTATGTTCGAGTGCTATGTCTTTTGTGGCACTGAAAATCTGTATCTAACATCAAGTAGTTGATGTTTTCCTACATTTTTATATTTTGACACAATGTGGCAAAACAAAGATAAAATAAGAGTAAAAAATAGACTTGATAATAAAGTTTAACTTTACAATTTATCAGCAAACTTAAGGAGACAGATCTACACAAAAATTTAAGCACTAGAATTTTTTAAGCACATGACTTTTAATATAAAATTATTTGTAGTAGTAATGAATTGAAAAGAAACCTGAACATTATGAAAACCTATTTAATAAGGTAGAAAAAAATTATAATAATTGGTGAGGGAAAACAATAGATTACAAAACAATGTACCTAAAAGTCTCACAATTTTATTAAATGTATGCATCTTTAGTAATCTATAAAAAGGAAAACAATCCAAGATTACAGATGATTATTTCCTTCTCTGCTTTCTAAGTTTTATAACACATGTATCCCTCTTAAAAACCTGAAAAATAGTAAATATAAAAACTACAATTACTTAAAGAACCACTTTTAAAATACTGTCACTATATGTGCTATGAGAAGAAGACTGATATCTTGAATAGAATGAGAAAACATAGGGTAGAGTCACTTTTTCATTTATTATTCTGTTCAAAAACATGCATCCCTGGGGAAAAACACTAATTTTCATATTGTCAGTAGGCCATATACGTACACATACATTTCCATAATGTAGAAGTGGTAATAGCAATATGGAAATGATTATTTAAAACATGCCTGTCTAAATTTGAGGTAAATACATGATTTCCTTTCCCACTCTTCATACATTTATTCTTCCTTTCATTTATGTAGTATCCTGGCATAAAGTACATTGGGAGTTATTGCTCAAAGGTACATTCACCCTCAGGTGTTGTAAAGAGAGGCAAAATAGGCACCAGATTGCCGATGAGGGAGCAAAGCTACGTAAAAGAGCAAAACGTGTGATTACGGTGTGCTGTTTAGAAGACTGGAGAGGAAATTCCATCTAGAGAATGGCAACCTGAAAATGCTATAGAAAGAGCAATCCCTGCTGGGTGCAGTAGCTCACGCCTGTAATCCCAGCAGTTTGGGAGGCCGAGGTGGGCGGATCACAAGGTCAAGAGATCAAGACCAACCTGGCCAACACGTTGAAACCCCATCTCTACTAAAAATACAAAAAAATTAGCCGGGCATGGTGGCACATGCCTGTGTTCCCAGCTACTCGGTAGGCTGAGGCGGAAGAATCAGTTCAACCCAGGAGGTAGAGGCTGCAGTGAGCCAAGATTGTGCCACTGCACTCCAGCCTGGTGATAGAGCAAGACTCCGTCTCAAAAAAAAAAAAAAAAGAAAAAGAAAAAAAAAAAGGGCAATCCCACGAACTCAGCCCACTGTAAAACGTAAGACTTTAAAAGAGATGGCTACATATGAGCTAACCAATTTAACCACAGAATCAAATAAAATTAGCGTAGTATGTTACAGTTTTAAAAGGGCTTGATGAATACTGTTTTTCTCTTTCTTTATGTGAGAAAAAGATTTCAAGCTTTAAAGAGCAGTTTCAGCATCTCTACCGGAGGCTATTGTAGTAAGGAGCAGTGCTAAAGACGCTTGTTAGAAAAACAAATTATAATCAATGCAAATAGCTTAATGGAGTGAGAAATAAATAGACCAAAAAGCATTTCCTCAAAAACATCTTTAGATAATTTTTAAAGGAATCAAGATTTCAGTAGAAATTTTTTTCAGGTACAGAGACTGAGCAAGGTTTTAATGACAGTTGCAATATTCAATGATAATCCTAAACATGCTGTGAAGATAAACTCCTCATCCAATAAAAAGTGCAATTCTCCCTGTGCTGTAGCTTTATGATGATTTTACACTATAGTCTAACATCTATGCACAGAATTCAGTAGCTCAAATATGAATACTACTGTACTTATTAAAAATAGTGACAGTTATTACAAGGGAATATGTTTTAAACAATATTTTGGATGTTGCCAGGAGGGTATTCAGAGCAATTTCCTCCTAGTTTCTGGTTTCAGGACAATTTCCTGGAGCCTTCAATTTTTTTTTTTTTTT